>NC_080672.1:422834718-423172703 GCF_030247195.1 Topomyia yanbarensis | reverse complement strand
TCCTTCTTCCTTCTTCCTTCTTCCTTCTTCCTTCTCCCTTCTTCCTTCTCCTTCTTCCTTCTTCCTTCGTTTTTTATCTTTCTTCCTTCTTTTTTATCCTTTTTGATGAGGAAATCGAGCAGCTCAATATACTGCGAGATAACAAAAACACGTCTATGCTGCGCGAGCTAAGTATGATGAATGATGGATGACTTTTTCTTCTAGACCATGCCTTATACATGCAGCGTTGCCAAGTACTTTGAATCGAAATCTAGCACTTTCGAAAAAAAAAGTCTGTTTGTGAGTACATCAAATTTTATCGAAGTGGTTGTTGAAGCCGAGACACAGTTGACGGGTGCGCGACGTTAGGCATAAGTACATTAGGCATAATGAACGTTAGGCATAATTGACGATAGGCATAATTCACAAAAATAAAAAATAATCACAAGGCTTCGTTATTATAGAGATATCAATCCTACACTTGTTTTTTCGGGTTTAACGAGAGACTCCAAAATGAAAAATACCATGCGACATATTTATCCGTTGCAACTGTAGGTTTTTTTTTCTATTTTTCCGCGCAGAGATGAATAAAGTTTCCCTTGATTTAAGTCAACAGTTTGATAGCACATTTCAAGCCTATTATATATAACCAATACAGTTGCATCCAAATATTTAAAAAAAAAACAAATAATGAACAAACATTAAGTTTTGGAGCTTGTGGAAACTTGCATTGTTATGTAGAGCATCAGCCTTAGGCTACAGATTTGACGTTTATAACGATACCTTTTTCGTTTCGATACCTTGTCACAATACACAAATAAACTCTTTCCCGTATCAGACAATTTCCGTAGTTCTATTTTGATGGCCTCAAGAATATAATCATTGAACTTGATAATATAGGAGTTAATCAATATTGAAGCAGCAGCATTCTTATATTCGTTGAATAAATAATAAAATGCATCATTCTTTCTTTCATGAGCTGTTCTTCAAGAGCACATATTTTTTTCTTGGACATGTATGTGTGCACCATACATGTATGTAAGAGCTAATCTAAGTTGATGTACGTTATTCATACCATAAGGGGTTATATACAAAGTTGTGGTGATACAATGAGCTGAGTTCGTGCTTTTTAGAGGGTTTTCTGCAAATTTTATTTGAAAAAGCGAAAGACAGTTCGTTAGGAGTACTATCAAAGATAGAAAAAAAGGTTGAATTACATTTTTTTAATTCAAAACTTTTTGAGCGACTTCGCGGAATGTCACAATTAATCTTCTTAAGACAGATGTCTTCTGTTTAATTCCACTATATTAATAATAATGAAAACCAACTGCTTTTCACAATTAATCAGATACTAAAATTTCAACTATTACTTGTAGTCTTCTTCAGTGTTAATATCAGTCTAAAGAATATTGCTATTTTAGTCTTTTTTTCTTTATAGGTTATATGTAGAGAAATTAACGCAAGCTGAGTTTCCGCATACCACGCATTCGGTCTGCTTCTTTTATTTGACTTCAGATTTATTCAAATATATATAGTAGAAAACAAATTAATCGAGTTTGATCAGCTTCCAGAGCAATTCTACCACTTCTTAAAAGTCCAAACATTTACGCTCTTATCATTCTAGGCCATCACCGCCAAAAATTTATTTTCTTGAAGTGGTAATTTATGCCTAATGTCCATTACGCCAATCGTCTATTATGTCTAACGTCCATTATGCCTAACGTATTTATGCCTAATGGGGTACACCCATGGTATCTTGCAATAATTTTTTTGTTTTATTGTTTGTGAGCAGAGTTAAAAATATTCAAATTCATTGAATGAAAATTGATCATAGTCAGCCGCATTCATTTTCAATACTCAGTGACGCAGCTGAAAACGTCAAACGAACAAACATTCGTCTACAATTATTACACGAAGCGTCCATGCAGCAACGAATCAAACACATCAAAGTAGCCCTGGCACAATGTAAGCGATGATGATTGTTGTTTCATATGCTTTACCTGCATTTGAAAACCTTTTCTTAGATAATTAGTGAAATGAATATATTGTACGATATTCAACTGAATGAATAAGATGGATATTTGAATGAATATTTTCTCTATTCACCGCGAGTCGCATCAGGTTCATTTTCAGCCTTCAAAAAAGAGCTTCGATTATTTGTAACTCTGTTTTTGAGTACATCAAATTTTACCGAAGTGGTTGTTGAATCCGAGAGACAGTTGACGCCTCTTCAACACAGTGACGCTAACTTAGTGACAGCGCCGGATTAACGCTAGCTCCAAAAACGAGACACTATTAACACTGAACACTAAGTCAATCTGGCGCTAGCTTACTCCTGTCACTAAGTTAGTGTCGGATTCTGATGGGTTTAAACAATTTTCTCTTTAATATAAATAAATTACTTTTTACCCAATTTTTTCCACTAAGGATAAATATAGCATAGTTCATTAGCGGAAGCGAAATTTATGATTTGTTTATATGATAAGGAAATAGGTAGATCTGTGATATATAGAGACATAAAACTCAAATAATAGATACTTTAACCTTCAAATTAAGTAATTGTGAATTTTGCTTTTCATTCGCAATCATTAAGGTTGTCGAAATCCGAGATATTATTTTCAGTCTCTTTTACGTATATTCAAATTCAATAATTAATCTAAAGTTGAGGTTAAAATAAAATTCAGCAAACTGATAGCGTAAAAAATATATTTTTTCATTCTTCATGTTAATAAAAATCGGAAAGAATTTCGGTCCAAAATTTTGAAACGGGCCCCTGTATTGATACGTTAGAAGTATACTACTTCTGAATCATGAACGAATGTTTTGCAGCTTGACCTTGAGCTGCAAAACATTGCTTTATCTTGTTTCCAGGCACGTAGCCAGAGGGGGGGCTAGGGGGCTAAAGCCCCCCCCGAAATTTTTCAAAAATGAATTTAAGAAGCAACATGTTTTTCGGTAACTCGTAAAAAAATTGTGTCTTGTTTGGTTTCAACAAATTAATGGGAGAATGGTGAGGAAGATTGCTATTTCGAACCACCGAAGACATATATCTATATGCCGAGTCTGATAACACACTTCCTGTCATATTGTGTGACTCGTCGGAAAAACAAAAGAAACTGTTACTTTAATTCTTGCTGGGGTGATCCGTCGGATGATTGAATCGCAGAAGCAAGAAGTGGTGCTCCAGCCAAACGTGGAGGCTATTGACTTCCGGAATTTTTGCATAACCGAATTTCATGATGGGAAATATTTACTGAAGGTGAAAATAGAGGTTATGCTTACGAACTTCGCCTTTAACGAGTTCTACCTTGTCAGGCATTCAGTACTTATGTTATTCAACAAATTATCCCAGGAGAAACCAGTCATTTTGCAACTTGTAACACGTGGTTGATTCTCATATATATGGATGATGAGAAAATCAATGTTCGGCTACAAGATCTGATACCACTTACTTGAACCGCGGGCGAACGACCAGGAGGTTAAAGCCCCAATAAACAAACTTAACTTATTTGAACCGTGGCCATTAAAAGATTCCTGTCACATTTGGGAAAAGTGGAATTTAACCATTAGCGTTTTATCATTTTCATTGTTTACATCGTGGAAATATATTAAAGGCTCGAGGCTTCATTTAGCTAATGCATTGAACCGACTCAAATAAACGAATTATATAATAAAATGTTAGAAGTTTCATAGAAAACTGAGTACAAAAACTGTCCCAAAATTAACATTTATCGCTAGTGATGTCATCTAACAAAACTCATTTTGTGCTAGATATTGGCCTTAATCAAGAAAGTTAGTTAAATCATACGCAAATTGTATTTCTGTAATAGATTAGAGTACTGTACGCTTAATATAAACGTCAGGCCTCTCACTCAAGCGTGCTAAACAAAAACATTTCAATTAGCTGATGACATAGTTGTAGCCGAGACGACAGTTTTTTTTTATTTTCGCATCATTTTAATGCAATAGTATTTCTATTGACACTCAATTTCATTTTATGTTGGGAATGCGGGCCGTATTGAAACACTGTTAGTCTGGAAAATCGAACAATAAGCAAGAAAAACGTGAAAAAGTAAACAAGCCAAAAAGTGGTAAACCAGCGTTTTTCCTGAGGTGTTCATCAACCCACGAAATCGTATATTACTAATTTTGTTGATATACAGAAACGTACACAGTAGCGGTAGGACTAACTGACGTGATTTTACACTTACTTTCCTTCGGATGTCAATTGATCGATTGATTCTAAACCACATATTAGTCAATCAACCATAATAAACTAAATGTTGCAACCACCAGCAGCATTTTAGTCGCTTTCGATGGTTTCTAATTAATGCTTATGTAAGTTTGAAAACGACGTGTCGATAGATTGATCAGACATCAGTAGGTTATCACGGAGAGCGACTAAAATGTTGTAACTAGTTGAGTCTATAAGTCAATAAGTTGGAATTATTGTTTCGATTTCATGTTTTCATTATATTACAGTCTAAAAAAAAATTATTGAGCTTGTTCACATTTATAGTTTCTAGTTATGTTGTCAGCAATGATGCATTTAGTAAAATTTTACGTAAATTAGATGATAGTAGTAACAGTGTTAAGTGATTTTCATTCGATTTGTGGACAATTTTCTTGAATAGATTAAATTCCGGGCAGTTACCTTTAGTTGATTAAATCATTGAAATACATAAGTCATTCCACGTCAGTTTTACAACCAAAATTTCAATTCCTTCCAAAATGTTTTCTTACATTCTTTAGCTAAAAATAATTGACACGTATTTTTTGGTTTGGCTAAATATTATATTTTTTTCAAGTTATTAGCTTTTGAACTTTTGAAGTCTATAAAATTGAACATTTTTCAATCACTGATAACTCGGAAACGACTCGATATATGAAAAAAATTAAATAAAAAGTTGCGTTTTCAAATAAGCTTACCAAAAAAAATCACAATTTTTTTTTGTTATATAGCTTATGAAATTTGCAATTACTTGAAACAAATTGAATTTTTTTAAGGTTGGACCAAATTTTTTATTTATTATTTTCCTTAAGTATTAAAAATTATGTTAAAAAGATTGTGTAAAAATTTGGCAGTGGAATTCTTTGCGAGATATTACAATTATAAACATAAAACAAGGCAATTTTACACTAAACGCCCAGTGAAAGGCCTGTTATAACTAAAATATCTCGTAAAACACTTCGAGTTCCATTCTGAAATTTTCACATAATCTTCTTAATATAGTTATGTAATCAAAATAAATTTGATTTCGGGGGACTTTAAAAAAATATTTGCTTTTAACATTAGAATACCCCCAAAAAAATCTTAAATTTGCAGAATGCGAGTCATTCCACGATTTACAACTATAATTTTAGTTCCCTCCATTTTTTTTTTTGCATTCTTTAGCTGAAAATTATAGACACGATTTTTTTTACTTTGGCTGAATTTGATATTTTTTTTCAAGTTATGAGTTTTTGAACTTTATAAAATACTAGCTAATACCCATCGCGCGTTGATGCGACTTTCAACGAAATAGGAGGAAAACACAATTTGTTCCGAAGCGCCATCTTGTAGGCAAATAATCCCCACCAATAGCTCCATAAAAAATTCCTACAATGCATAAATTTTTACGGCAATTGGTTAAGCCGTTTCGGAGTCCATAAATCATATACATACAAATATCGACTTTTAATAATATAGTGATTTTTTAAAGTTTTATAAATTTAATAGAATTGGACATTTTTCATTCCCTGATAACTGAGAAACTATTTCTGGAAAAAAGCATTAAATAATAAAAGCTGCGTTTTTGGATGATCTCGGCGGATTTTTTTTTGTAATATTTGTTTTTGTTAAATAATGTATGCATTATGCAAATATTAGTAACAAACAATTTTTTTTCAGGGTAGAGCCAAAAAATCTTTTTAGCTTTTTCAAATAATTTATAATAAAATAAATAATAATTTATATTATACAAATTTCAGAAAGAAATTCGAAGTATTTTACGAGATATTTCAATTACAATAGGCCTATCACTAGGCGTTTGGTGTAAAATTGCCTTGTTTTAAGTTTATAATTATAATATCTCGCAAAGTATTTTGATATCCACTCCCAAATTTTTGCACAATCATTTTAACATGATTCTTAATATTTAAAGAAAATAATAAGTAAAAAAATTGGTTCAACTTAAAAAAATTCAATTTGTTTCAAACAATTGCAAATTTCATAAGTTATATAACAAAAAGAAATTGAATTTTTTTTCAGTAAGCTCATTGAGTACACAACTTTTTTATTTAATATTTTTTTCCATATATCGAATCGTTTCCGAGTTATAAGTGATTGAAAAATGATCAATGTTATAAACTTCAAAAGTTCAAAAACTAATAATTTGAAAAAAAAAATCATATTCAGCTAAAATAAAAAATACGAGTCAATTATTTTTAGCTAATGAATGCAAGAAACAAAATTGGAAGGAATTCAAATTTTGGTTGTAAATCAGACGTGGAATGACCCATATATTTTGATCCTATTGAACACCAAAGATCCTCCTTCCTAACTGGGGTATGCCAAAAAATTATGTTAGCATGATGCATTAGAACTGGTAATAGTTACAGAACGGCAGATCAAGAAAATAGAAGTTGAACCATCTACAATTCGTTCGCTAAATCAGAAGATTTTGTGCAAATTTCGACATTCTCTTCGATCGAACATTTTATGGATATTTTTCTACTCATTTCGATTTAGCGTCTTCTACACCTTTTAAACGTGTAGCTTAGAACACCTTGCGTTTACCAGCACCGTCAAGGATTGTCATATTCGGTTAGCGCATAAATACTGAGAACTCTAGAATATCCATTGTTGCAATGAGAGTAAATTGTAACTTGTAAATAAAAATAAATAATAAAAATCAAACTAAACATTAATAATTCGTTGATGTACTATAGCCTTTTTTGTGACAAAGAACATGGATTGTCTTAGATTTGGCTTTGTTTTTATCAAGAACTTTTCAAAATTTCGTTTAGTTTCTAGTGACAATATGAAGTAATTAGAACTAAAAGCTTTATACAGGGGCGGGTAAAGCGTAGTTGGTAAATCGATTGCCTTGTACGCAGCTCATCATGGTTCGTTCATCAATCCCGCACATATAGGGTTAGAAATTTTTCTAAAGAAATTTTCTAACCCAAAAAGAGGCCATAACCATAAGGTTAAAACCTCTATAATCGAAATAAAAAAAAGCTTTATGCAATAATTTTTAAGCCCCTCCCGAAATAAACTCCTGGCTACGGGCCTGCTTGTTTCCCTGATTTAAGAGTTTAGTGATGGAAATCTTACAAATCTTTTATCTAGAAAAAGAACCGTTAACGACGATTGTCGCACCACAAATTGCTTGACGTTAAGAATTTACATTAGTTGGGATATATTTGTCAGCGCTGCAATCAAAAAAGAATTGAGATCTAAACGAATGGAGTTCAAGAAGAACTTAACACAATATTTTAAAATTGAAACAGTTTAAAATTACTTCTAGCATCTAACCTATAATAATTTCTACCCCAATTTGCATACACACTGCACATACAATATTAGCAAATTAAACCATTTTTAGCAATAATTCAAAAGACGTATAGTTGATCTGTGAATGTTATAAATAAATTGCGTGTGTTTCGCACCAAAGAACTGCCAAGCTGTCCTTAATCGCAAGTTACTTTATCCTCTATGCTAAAGGAATTATGTTACAGACGCACAGTTCAATTACCTAACTGCATACAAAATCAACAGAATCATTTTCAAATTTACAAATAGATCGGAATACTATTCAGTCACGGTGCCATTGAAAGCCTGACGGACTTTCACTAATACAAGTGCTGATTTAAATAATTTAGAATCTTGAATCATAGACGTGGTCGTAGTTTTCTTTTAACAATCTTGTTTGACAAGCAACATGTACCTGTGGACTAAAAGGTAATACATATATCTGTCTCTTCTGGAACCATAAAAAATCGTTTGTGTCTCAGCCATTAGGCAATATTTTAATTATTTAGGTTGGCGAATAAATTCCCCATAAGTAATTATCTTCAAGTGCTCTGAACAACCTTGTCTCGTTTACTTTTTCATCTCGCGTCAAGCCGCCCCAAAATAATATCATGTTCTGTAATTGAACAATCAACAATAAACATCTCGTTTTCGTATGTTTTCACACTGGCGCTGTCGCTTGAATTACGACCGGTTGATCTGGGTTGACAGTGAACCCAATTGTTATGCGATAAATCAAAATGATTCTCCCGGTTCTTCGCTCATATATGCTAGCTACTATATAGTTGAGCTTAAAATAGTCCGTTGTTCAGAACAGCGAAGGGCGCGCCTCCGTTAATCGTGGTACGCATTCCTACGCTACAGAGCTAGAAACACTTGGCATTGTCATGAATTACAGGCACGTTGTTCAGCTGTTTCTATTATCAAAAGACTAGCATTTGTTTTCAAAAAATCTTAGAATATGACGAAGAGCACTGAAATATACCGAAAATGTGAAGAAAGTGTAATTCTGGATTGAAATCACACAAATATTTTCGGCATACGACAGCAACCTTAAAGCTCAGCTTTAACACGTCTACCTGAAACGCACGCCCCCACAGCTGGTGCCTCGCTCGGTTGCCCGGACAACCGACAGACAACTGCTGCTTCAACCCCCTTCGATTGTGAGCAGACTCCAATCGCAGCAAACTGTGGGCGCGCTGCTGCTGGTGGAATTGTGCAAAACGAAAAGGACAACAGTTGCAAACACAGTGGAGGCAAAGTGTGAACCGGCAAAATGGCGTCTCATCCAACGGTGGTATCGATCCGACCTGCGCAGTACAATCGATTCCTGTCTCGGATGGAAGATGAGCAAAAATTCGAATCTACAGGACAACCGAGAAGGATGCCAACGCTCAGCATGAAATCGATTTTCCAAAACTGATACGAGGTAATATTACATGGATTACTCCCGGCTGAGTCACGGGACACGTGCGGGGGAGTAGTCCACTGGGCGATATGAGATGATTCGCAAACAAAGCATCGTTTTTGGGTACAATACCATGCCCAGACCGTTCGCTTGTTCTGGAGGGAGTCCACATTGAAGAATAAGATACAATTTCTAGATATTGTCTGATAATTTGGATTTCTATGGCTTCGAAGCATACGCACCGCCGTAAGGGGTGTCGGTAATGAGATTGTTAAAATGGAAATTTGAGCGATTCATGTTCCTAGATAGACAATCAACTTAATAATCGGCACGTGCTGGAGGATTTTATGCAGCAGGTTAGATTTATTGGGATGTCATGCAGATCAAATGTTCAACGGATATGGTTTGGGTATTACAAGGGGTTACGAGAAATGTAGAAAATAAACCATAGTAAACAAAGGAGCACGGACCATCTATTTTTTCGGTAAATATGTTTTGAAATGTTTTCTAATATTTTTAATATAAGGTATAACCGCTGCTTGAAACTGTATATCTGTTTGTCTGTAAAATTCTGTATATTTTTAATGCTGGGTTTGTTCATGAAATGGAAGAAGTTTCGCTGTTATTATACCAGGTATCTGCTACGCCGCCATGATTTAAAGATCTAAAACGTGTCTAGGCTCGATTACCCGTAGTCCGATTATAGGGTGGCATCAACTCGATTATTTGAACATTTTTTTTATAGTTTAGAATCTACGTGCCTATAATTTTTATTTGATTACAGCTATAATTTCTGGAAGAATCAATGCGATGTAATACACATTTTTATACACAAATCGCTTTCAATTGATACCAGGTACAAATTTCAGAAGAACCCAAATATAAAGATATTCTGTATAATTAAAAATACAGAAATTTCGCTTAGTTAGCATAAAACTATGAGTTAATGACCTTTTTTGAGAGTTGTCCTACTGGAGCGGTTCTCGAAAAGGCTCCCCGTCAGACTCACTCACTGCAATTGCAGACGAGACGGGAAATGTCATCCACCAAAAAACACTGCTTAAGGCCTATTGCAGTGGGCCGTGAATCTGAATGTGATATTCATTGTACGGCTCAGATATGTGCGGGCGTAGGGATTTCACGATCGCGAGTATCTTTGCGAAGGATTCGAGTATTTGTACGTCAACGTGTTTGATCGCGTGTGCTAACGTGTAATTTCGCACATTCGCGTGTGTTCTTGGATGAGAGCGCGTGATTCTGAAACTGATACTTTTGAACGTGACCGATTCAAGATCGCGCGAACATGGATGTTTGCGTTTAAAACCGTGTTTGTAACTTCGTTTGTACTAAAACGTTCACCTTATTGCCGGGGTGTTATTAAGTTTACGTGATCGCGGGCGTAGATATGCGTGGATGATCGCGAAGGGCTTAAGCGTTCGTATGTCGACGCGTTTGTCGCGTGTGCTCGCGTTTATTAATGCGATTTTGTAACCTTGTGGCCATTCACATACTAGTGTGTGTTCTTGGAAGGTCACGCGGACCGTCATTCTGATATTTAGTTTTCGATGCACGGTTCACATTCTTACAGGGAGTGAGTTACACCATATCACTAGAGTTTCTGGTCATGTCGCCATAGAAAGTGTTAACCAGTGGATATGAGAGCTTTCTTTTTTTAATTGGTCCAATTGAAGGTAGATATAGTAATAAAAGGAAAGAGACGCATAAATTGATTGATATTATTTTTGGTACACATGAGTAGTGGAAAAGCAAACTACTAGAAGTATATCACAAACAGACTAATGAAGTAGAAGAAATGCCAATGACTGCAAATGATACTTATTTACCATTTACAACAATTGCATTCTGTTAGAATATTTTCATGCTATGCTGTCCGGGAATGAATGATTCACGTACTAGGTAAATTAATCGTTCCTTAATTAATCCAATCCGATCTTCCCGAATGAATCAATTCGAATGCACGAATTGAACCCTGGTAAAAAGTGACAAACGAATTCTAGAAAAGGTAACTCACCAATCTATCACATATGCCAATACTGCATCCATTCCCCGACTTCTACATTTACATTTTTTGATTAGCCTGTGCACGATGACGAAGTCGACCGATAAATCGACACACAATGACCCCACTGCGAGTCGTGCCAACAAACACTTCCATTAAGTTGTTGAACAATGTTTGCAAACACAGCCCACAGAAAGTCAATCCACGGCGACCCGACAGTCGGCCATGCCAGTGTGCACAGGCTGTTGGCTGATCGTGGAGTATGAAAAAACACAAAACATAAAAAAGACCTGTAAGCCCTCTCGGTCTCCTCGATGCACCATTATCGAGACGCAAAGCAGTAATCTTATCTTAAAGCAATTGTATGTCTGAGGTTCTTCGAAACTGATGCACAAATATGCTTGCTATGTGTTTGCAATACCGTCAAACCCGTCAACCTAGGAGAGGGATCTTTAGATTTAAATACAAAAATCTATTGCAATTGATTTGGGCTACCATTTATTCTAGTACAAAATATTAAACTGTCTCAATAAATTTATATAATTCGTAGAAATATAAAAATTTCGTTTATCCGACAAATAACTTTGAGTTCTATGCGGTGACCTACACAATTTCTTACACCAATCGATTGCAATTTATACCAGCACTAATGAACAAATTTTAAATTCTATATTTTTGATTTCGAAAATATTAACAGAAGTGAGGAAATGAAAAAAGCTGCCAGCCAGGTTTCCATTCAAAGCGTACCACGAACAACGGTAGATAGTCAATATTTGAACTGAAGTTGGGGGGAAAATGTAAATCACTCTCGGTGGTCGGCTATCCAGAGTTTATATACAAGAAAAACATAACTAAATATCTCCTTACTCTGAATATTCGTATAATCGAAGACTAATCAACCTACCGCATAAAAAATTCATTTCGTTGTCGCTTGGCCTGCTTGTGGAGAATCTTAGACCAATATCTGTCTTTCAATCTAACACTCTGATTCTTATGGAAGCGTTGCTGAGTCGGTGGCCTTCCTTTAAGCAGGTATCACATCAACTTTTCCTATCCTATGCTCAATACCGGCGAAGATGGTCGTGGCCGGCAATGACGATTCTCATACTTTTGGTTTATTGGACACAGAAGAAATAATGTTCATTCCCGATCGTTTATTTTGCAGACAAGATGAGTTTTACCATTTCTGCTTCAAGCGAAAGTGAGCCATGTTCTAACTCCAGCTGCTGTCAAAATGTAAGAATTGACAGCGATTGGGGTTGGAACCTGATTCAGTTTTGGAGTCAAGCAAAAACCACATTGACTACCTGTATGCAATCTACGAATAACACCGTGCTTCACAACACAACGCATAAAAAAAATCAATCAAAGTTGGCCGTGTGAATGTGGTTGGAGTGGTATCGACAGAAACCATCACAATGCGAAAAAGGGAGCTTTACGCATTAGAAACGCTTTTAATCCACCTAACAGTGTGATGAGACATTTCTTATAACTCTTATCACTCTTCGGATATTATATCGTTTGAGAACATTTAGAACTTGATGTTTCGCGATGTTTTTGATAACACATACTACATGGGATAGTGGCTGGACTCAGAGAGTCGCTCAAATCAGCATAGGACAACATGAGTGCTAGAAATCTCAAAGCAAATCAATGGGAAAGCGAAAAAATGGCTAATAAAATAGACATATCAACGAATTATTGTTAATGCTCTGTTAATAAAATATCTAAATTGTGGTGGGAAAACTGAATTTTCCTAAAGGGGTTATGTATATTGTACTGAGCCAAAAAAATCGAATTTTTTTTTGAATCGATTTGAAGTTTATACTTTACTCAAATTTCCAACGCGACTGAGAACTAAGAAATCAACGCTTTTTCTTGAAAAGGGCGATACTAGCAGTGATACCATTCAAAGAAAATCAACAGTGAATATTTCCAGACTTGGTTTTATTTCATATTTAAGAACTATTGTGTTTTTACATCCTAGATTACATAATTCAGTGATCGAAACCCAAAACTTCATAAAGTATTTGAAATTATTAAATTAAAATTTGTTTTTGCTATTGAAATTGACAAAATGATAAGTATCGCCCCTTTGGCGATTGTTTACTTTTTCGGTCCCACCTATCAGCATTGAACTATCGCCCTTACGTTTTTTTACAACAATTACCGTTTTACTCCACTGATTTCGTCCGGGTTTTTTCAATAGCGATCATTGTTACAGCTGGTATCAGCTTGATAGTTTCGCCTTTAAACTGCTAGCAAAAAAAGTATCGCCCTGTTTGTTTGCATGGAGCGTGGAGGGCGAAACTTTAAATAAACAAACAAAAATACAGTTTCGCCCGTTGTATTTTTTGCTTTAGTTTAAGAAAGCAATATCGTAAAATCAAAATTTTTAGGTTAATTTGTTGCGTTTCAAAGCCCTCATTCGCATGTATGAAAAAAGCCATATGTTTACATTTGTAAGTATCGCCCTTTTCACAGAAAAGCGTTGAAATGAAATCGCAGCTTCTGATATCACGCTATCTCTGAAGTGCATGCGTGCATAATTCCAAATTTTACTTCGACATCGACTTTTTCTAAAGGTGTAGTATCCTTGATTTGAATTATTATCGTTAATCCTAATGTCAAAGAACAAATAAAAACCTCTCGAAAACGAACCGTTTGGGAAAATCATCATCATTACTGGAATTTTCATTTTCACGAATCTTTTCGATAACCTTCCGTCACTTGCGTTAATGCACTGGGTGCACAGTGCTCTGAAAATCTAGCGAAATCGTCTTAGGGTCTAATCCAGAGCTATCTGCGCGGCGAGTTTAATCTGTAAAGAATACTAAAAATTAATTTCTATTCCATAATTTTCAGTTCAGCAATTCGAGAGATCGTGCTCACCGCAAGGCATGAAAAATAGACTACGTTGTGAAGCGATGGTCACTATTTATTAAAAATCACGGTTAAATAAAAAATTAAACTATTAAAAAAATTCAAATAGTTTATAATTTTCACAAACTTATTAGGAAAAATGTATTAATAAGCTTTCGTAATTTTGTGTAGGAAAAAAGCTGAAAATTTCAGTATTTTCTCTATCTGTAACATATAAACCCTCAAGTATAGCAATTAATTGGTATACGAATTGGAATAGGTTCGCAAAATTTTGGAAGAAGTCTATAAAATAACCCCTTGAAAGCTACCTAAAAGTTGTTGTAGTTCGATGCAATAAAAAATCCCCAAAAATGAAATGTACCTATTAATGTGAAACACAGTGAATAATACATACAATAAAGACCCATTTTTATCAATCTCATGGTGTATTTTAGGCTGACAAAATGGGGACATTAACTAAATCGGGCAATTTTTTTTCGTTATAATAAACTGAAGCTGTTTAAATAATCTTCCCGTGCCTTGATGTAGTCTGATAACTATTTCTGAGTATGATGAACTTTTTATTTTTGCATATTTCCATCTTCATGATAAGGAAAACATGCTCAAGAAAGGATTTACTCGAATTCAGTCTTGTTCGTCTGCTAGAGCCCATCAAACATATGTTCATATTTGGCTGATAAAATCGGGGTTTCAATGTATTATAATAGATATTCAGCATTCGAAGAAGTTTCTTGTGAACGAGTATAGAACGACTTTGTTTCTACTTACTTGAAGTCAGCGGCGTAGCCAGAAATTCGGTTTGGTGGGGGTTTGGTGAAAATCGATCATACTGTCCAAACGGCATAATTCTGAAACCGTAATTTTTGAAGTTTTAAAATTATGCAGAATTATTTTTTCAGGAAATAGTGACAGAGTTCGTGTCCTTAGCGAAATTTTTGGGACTTTATTGTAGTCATGAATATTAACCTGAGACAATTCACCATAAATACTTCTTGGACGATATACCGTCAAAATTATTTTATCAAATGATGTGCTGTTTAACGTTTGTAAAACTCATCGAAGATACTAAACCTCCGAAATTGGTGGTTTCAAAATGATGCTATCTTGACCTTAAATTACTGTTTTTAAACATTTGACCTATACATATAATTGGTCATACAATAAAAATCAAATGCTCATCAAAATCGATCAGGACCTGCTAGAATCGAATGGAAATCGTCATTTTTCATAAATTTCTCTCTACATTCGGAAAGTGTTATCCTCGTTATTAATCATATTACGTTTTCGTCTCAACTCGACGCATTTTCAAAATATAAACCTGTTTTAATCCACCTAGTGGTGCAATTGTGCTTGTTTCATTTGTCCAGACTGCGATTCCATGGCTGGTTATGTTCAATACAATGGTGGAAATGAATATTACATGTTCAGTACGATTTGCACATACATTCAATGGATCGACAGCCACGATCTTGAGATACTATGTGATACTGAAACATCGCTTGAAACCAGCGGCAGATCATGAAGAAAGATCCGGGAGGTCCAGGTCCTGCCGAAATTTTTCAACTTGTTAAGAAATTTTAAACTAGTTTTAATTTTAAACTAGCAACCCCTCACTGCATACCCCCCTCGGGCCGGTATAATTGAAGATTTTTAGAGATGATTGCATAACCTTTCTATATGAGAAAGGCAAAAATGTACCAAAGTCTAAAAAAGTCAATTTTTGTCAAACATCTCAATGTTTCATGCATTTTAAAGTCATTTGGCATCAAAAATACAAATTTGATTTTGAAAATTTTTCATTTCAGTTTATATGGGAATTTGCTGCGTGATTGCACTCTTCAACTCGTAACCCCGGAACCGGAAGTCCAATCAATAAAAAATTCAATTGCAGCCGATGGGAAGGTTGTACCTTTCATCTGAGACTAACTTTGTGCAAATCGGTCCAGCCATCTCTGAGAAACAGAGGTCACATTTTTTTCCACATACACACATACACACACATACACACAGACATTTTCCGATCTCGACGAACTGATTCGATTGGCATATGACACTCGGTCCTCCGGGTCGGGATTAGATTGTCGAATTTTAGAGTGAATGAGAAAGGCAAATGTTAGCAAATGTTGAAAGTTATGCATTTTTTTGGTGAGCAGTTCTATGTTTCATAGACATTAAATCAATTTTAACTTCGCTTCCTATTAAATAAAGACCCTTATTACAGTACATTTCTACAAAAACGAGCTCAATTTGAAAATAAATCTGAGGATTATGATTGATTACAGAACTCTGGAATTTTCTATTGGAATGTTTTCAGGCAGGAATTTGGTATTGATGCTATTAGACAACTGTGAAATCAAGACCAATAGATCATCATTCCGACAATTTATCAAAAGTCCTCATGATGATTACAACAACAGGTTATCAATCTACGGATCAGATAATTGTTATTGTAGTATTGAATTAAATCAGTCTGCATCAATAAATTCTCAACTTCAATCCAATATTATTTTTTTGGGTGTGGTGGGGGGGGGGGGGGGTGGGGTTGTATGGTGTAAACCCCAAAACCTTCTCTTGCCTACGCCGTTGCTTGGAGTTATTTATTTCGCTTTTCATTTTCCGATATGTTTCAGATCGATCTGATGTTCATAAGTTAGAAAAATTGCAGTCAGAAGGTTCGCACAAATGAACATTTTTGTACTGATAAGTTATCAAGTTCCGTCCAGATAACTTGGAAGTGTTCGGTGATTATTTCTAGCGGAAGTAGATAGTAAAATGAAATACAAAATTCGTTTTATCAAAATAATGTTTAGCTTATTTCAATGGATTATTACTATATTGAACAATAAATAGGCGACAAAGAGTAATCAACAAACAACAAGCCATAACTTTTAAAGTATTCAAAATAGATATATAAAGTCTTTAGTAAAGTTATTCGCAAAAGTAAGAGCTACAAATTTGCTGAAGACATCATTTCGATATAATCACTCCCAAGAAAATTTGTGAAAATATCTCACTCATAGGGAGATTAATCAGCAAAAGCACAATACCAAAAGAAAGGGCATATTACCTCCATTAAATTCTCCGGAGATATTATTGACCTAAAATAAGCCGTTTTGGCGTTAATAATAGATTACATGTTTTTGGTCATATTTCTGGCAATGGGAAGTAATAAAAATCTTTCGTCCGCTTTTAATGTTAAATATCTCTTTTGATAATAGTCCGATTTCAACAATCTATAGCTTGTTCGAAAGGTATTCGTTAAAGCTGTCTAAAAACATATAAATTGTTAATCTATATTTTCAATTTCGGCAGATAATCCAAAAAAACGGCAAAGAACGCCATTTTTACGCATTCAAACATTCATATCTTGAAAACTAAACATCAGAATCAAAAACAAATTAATAGCGTTCATACTATTTTTAGTTCTTTCATTTAAATCTGGTTTGGATAAGATCGGTTCAGCCATTGCTGAGAAACACGAATGAGAATTTGTCCGTTACATACACACACACACACACACACACACACAGACACACACACACACACAGACATTGTCCCAAATCGTCGAGCTGAGTCGATTGGTATATAAGACTCGGCCCTCTGGGCCTCGGAAAAAATCTTGAAAGTTTGAGCGAATTCTATACATTTCTTTTATAAGAAATGTAATAAGAAATGTAAAAAGGTTCTCAAATTCATAAAATTAACAGAATGATCAATATAAATCAAACTAAATTAGCTCATTAAATGGAAAATTAGGCAATATTTGAAAAGTTATGAAATTAATACAATAAATTAAATTAACTTAATCTAACAAATTGAATATTATAAATTAGAGGAATGACTGATCACGAAATGAAGGAAATGAATCAAATGAATCAAATGAATCAAATGAATCAAATGAATCAAATGAATCAAATGAATCAAATGAATCAAATGAATCAAATGAATCAAATGAATCAAATGAATCAAATGAATCAAATGAATCCGTAGATTCCACGAGTTATTTCGTAGATTCGTAGAAAGGACAAAAATTTGTATATGTATAAAACTTGTAGGAACTTCTCTTTAAATTTTTGTTTTCCTTTTACAATAACAAATTAACGGATTTTTAGTGAAAATTGGGTTTTTGACTTCCAAGTGCTTCCAAAAATTTAAAAATCGAGCAAGAATTGAAAAACTTGCGCAATTTCTTGGGAAGAAAAGTTTTTTGTAAAAAAATTCAAAAGTATTGGTACAATATACAGGGGATACACTGTTACTCGTTCAATTTTCATTACTTTGCAATGAAAATGTAGGAAAATATTTTTAAAATGTTGCATTTTAATATAGAAATGGACTGAATGTAGTAACACTCTCTATAAAAAATTCACAAGTCCTTCTTTCTTACGAATTTACTCTACCATACCCTCACCCCCCGCCCTAACATGATATATTCAGGCCCTAACACTATTTGAACCTCATATTGGTAATCAGCGACAGGAAACCATTGTTCGAAAATATTTAATACACTTTTTAATTTTTGTCGACTTTTGTATAAAGACTGTGCGCCGGTTCAGAAAAAACAGGAGCAGCAGACAGGTATAATTAAATACTGCACTGAACGCTGAATTTGAACACCGCAACCGTATCTATGTATTGAAAACGGCACTCTGTGCCCGTCAGTTAGTCGAGAAGAATTCACCAGCGAACACTGGAGCCGACTTTTCTCAAATGTAGAAAATATCGCAGCCGAGTGTTTGCAACTTGGGGGAACACTTTGAAACTTGTACTTGTATCCTGGCGATTGGTATTACTCCAGCTTGCTGCATGTAAAAAAAAACTGATTTATTTTCTCGGTTCGATTAAATGAAGTAAAATTAAACCACAAAAATGTTGAGAGCTAGTTAGCTCGATTGTTATCGTAACCCTATCCATTTGAAGCTGTTGTTTAAGATGGTGTGTGCTGATCATGTTCATCGCATTCAATCAAATGCTATCGGCTTTTATAGATTACTTCCGTTGAGTTTAAAAACAAATACGGGGGTTACGCGGGATTCGGAATTGATCCCAGGTGAGCTGCGTACTTCTTTCAAACAGTCATAAAATGTTTTACTTAAAATACCCAATATCGATTTTGACGTAAAAAGAAACCTTTTCATCCTACGCACGCAACCCTACTCTTTATCGACCGGCCAAAAAATGTATCGCTTCAGTCCGTCATCACGTGGCCGGAATTAAAACATTAAAGCAGAGCGTAGGAAGTCCGCACAATAAATCCTCCGCCGAAGAGCTCTTCTCTATGCGTTCCATTGTTCGACCGGGGGATCCGATCCTACATGCTTAAAAAAAAATGATGCACGTGTGCATCGATGGTACAACTAATGAAGCCTTTCACAGCCGTTGCCCGTAGTTTAACAACGGGGACCCGAGAGTGCACTGTTTCGGAAGTAAACTACTTCTGTGGCCTCTCCGAACGTCGCTTCTCTTCGCGTTCGAACCATTCATGCGATCAATAACTTTTTAAGGACTTCGTCGTCGTCGTCGTCAGTTCGTAGGTTCGTATCTATCACTCTCATCATGACTGAAACATGGGAAATGCAAAAGGAAACCCGAGAGCGCGCACCGGAACAAAACGGAAGTTGCATTATTCGAACAAATGGGAACGATGGGAAGTGAGCGAGCGGGGTGATTTTTCCTATGGGAAATTAAAGTGGAAAGTGTCTTTTTGTGTTGTTTCTTCACCTCGGGTATATGTTCTTTTGGTGCTCGGGTTACGATATCGATTTTTACGAACCTGGTTCGTATCCACGATTTATGCTAATGAAGCTGATACACGTGGGATTTAATTTATTCTCTCTTGTGTTGTCAAATTCAAGAGAGTGAAGTAGGTCGCATTAAAACCCCTTTCAGCCAAACACCTGCACTGAATATTGTAACCTTCGCCCAAGCGAGGTTGCTCAATCGGTTTAAATACATTGTTTCTTAGATTTGGTGTGGCGTCTATTGTATCTTAAAATCGCAACTGTTCAGTTTTTTTAAACTGATTAGTTCGAAATTTTAATTAGCCTCAGCACAGCTGTCGCGTCACGTGACATTCTTCTATAATTAATTAAATGTTACTGCCAGCATTATCCCAATTAGTCAGAACATCACTATAAACTTTAATAAAATTAAATGTACTTCGGCTGCTTAGCGAGTAAAATTCGGCGTGCTTCTTGCTACAGAACGTGACAGAACTGTTCAACCCCCATTACTGCACTGTATTATCTTCCCAGCCGAAACTCGGTAGTCACGTGATCGCCCTTTCGACTCTAGCCTTCAATAGTCAAGGTTTAATTATAATAATGGGTGTTCGTTGCTTTTCCGTTCTAGAGTGATATTGCTAACCTAAAATACCACAAAATCCAAGCAGGCTTTTCGAGTGTTCACTTTTGGGGCAAGCGTACAAACCAAGCTGAATTCGATTTCCGACGGCCGCAGTACAACATCGTGACGCGTGGCCTGCTAAGTTCTGCCTCACAGTAGAGGAGTGGGAAAACAGTTCATTAGTCGCTAGTTTTTGATGGAGTTAACCCCGATCGATTGAATGAAGGCGGCCGCCGCCGTCGCCGCGTGTCCGGACACGTGACGAATATATTTCATTATTCAAACTAATTCCAATAAATATAGATACGGGATCACTTAAATTTAGGCGCGGAAGGATGTCGGCTATATTGATAAAATTCGAACCGACGACAATGTCGTGTTTTCGCTTGTAAACAATGAAGGCGATGAATCAGCCATGATGTTTATAACAGTCATTTTATTGCGCTACTGCATCAAAATATTGTTTCGCGAGTAGGTAAACATTTCTTACGATCACTGCCCCGACACCGGCAAGGGAAACCACTTGCATCGCGGCATCGTTTTCATGTTCCGAGTGCAATAACGCGAGAGTTAATGAAAATTGCTGGGGCCAGTTGTGTAAACAAACGCTGGGAGCGATGCAATTTAATTCCAACTCTCGATATACTGTATGGGAGAAAGTGCCAAAAGAAAATCTCATCTCATCGTTCGGATCACATTTCAACACCTCGTAAATTTTTATTTGCTTCGGTGCAACGCTAGAGGGACTGGCGGTCCACATTCAACGATCGCCATTACTGCGGGGTCGTAGATCGGTGATTTTCCGTTTGGCCTTTCGTTACATCAAGGGAATGGATGGTGCTGAGTTTTTGATGTGGTGATATTCAACGTAGTGTTGTTGGAAAAATGGCAATAGGTGCAGGTGTAATTTAAATGCACCAATGTTCTATTCTCAGATTGTATCAACATGCAATAAAAATTGAATGTTTTTTGCCGATAATTTTTAGGATATCAAAAAAAAGTTTCCAATAAGTTTTCTGTTACGGATTTTTTTTTATTCATTTCGTTTATATGATAGGCACAAATGCGTTAGCTTGGCGATGCCAAATTCTTTTGTTTTTACATTATGGATATCTTAAAACTAGGAGGTTACAATGTTGAATTTTTTTTATAAAAGAGAAAAAAATTACAACTATCTTAAGACTAGAAATAAGATTCTGCATACAAGAGATGTGTTACGGATGATTTACTACTAGCAGGGCCGCCGAGAGGGGGGGGGGGGGGGGACCGGGTGTTTCCCCCCGGGCCCGGAGTTTTGAAGGGGGCCCGGATTTTTAACAGAAACTAAAATTTTGACAAATACTTTTCCGACAAAAATTTATTTGAGAATACAATTAAAAATATCTTGTGTATGAGATAACTAGAATAGAGAAAATTCTAAACTACTGCATATTTGATATCAACTATGTTTATACCAACCTAATTCTCGCATCGAAACAAGATCAGGCTCGAGCGGGCATAGCGGAATATGTACATTGAATGTCATGTAAGCAGCTCACCTGGATTCGAATCGCAACCCCGCACACAGGAATAGAGATTTGTTATAGGAAAATTTCTAATCTTAATGAGGAAGCGAATGACCTTAAGATTAAAATGTCTATAATCGAAACAAAAATATGATCAGACTTGTCAGGGTTAAACAATTAAATGGTTTGATTAGAAGTCATGAAGTTGTCTTCAAATTTCGCCAATTTGAAATCTATTTTTTGGATTTATTGAATTGAATTGAATTGAATCCAATCTTCGAAAGCGCTGGATTAGTATCGAAAGTAATTATTGAAAGAAAAAAACCCTGCTTAGGGTTGCCACACCAGACGAATTCCGTGTCTTCGTTCATTTAAATCCAAATTCGCCCGGAAGAATCCATTGGATTATTTTGCAATTTTGCGTTGACCTTTTCTTTACAAGGAATCGCCCAGCACCCAGTCCTCATAAACGTCATCCTCGGGTTGCAGGCCCTAATTGCTAAGAAGGGCTCCTCTTGGCGTTGACAAATATTATTTTAAAGGAGCCATTTGGGTTTACTTTACCCCATTGAACCTTCGCGTCAATGGATTAGTGTTCCTCACAAAGATTCTCGAAAGAAACTGAAGTGTGATTTCACACCCCATGTTTGTTTACTGAGGAGCAGAGCTAAGCTCGCTCGGGTTATCCTTCACAGCGAGAGTGGTTGATGCTTTTGGATTCTTTGTGAATATCCAAGAAAGCGAATTACTACATCCAACTAAATCAACAAAACTGTTTACAAATGCAAAAACATACAACTAAATGTGAACGGCACAGAAAGGTGAAGTGCTTTACCAAAACATTACACTCTACGGTGAATGTGAAAAAAATAATATATTTTTCCTCCTAGTGCTACGAGCTACATAAGAAATAAAACAGTGCATATTTATTTGTTTTTAAGCGTTTTATAAAATAAAAAGCAATGGAAGCACTCCAAAATTTTGTCGAGTGATCAATTTAATTCGAAATTCTTATTGATTTCAACGCATACGCATGTGTCTCTTGAAGTCAATCCCTTGCTCAGCAAAATTCCGCTGGTCAAAGTACCACTAGAGGCGGCAACCCCACCTCTATTTGAGAGATCAATGTCAAATGAGTCATCAAAAACTCTTGATATACCAAAAGAATTCGAAATTAATCCAAAAATTTAAATTCAATATTTAATATGTTTGGTTTGCCGTTCATTGATACAAAATCTATAAAAAATCATTTTCAGATACGAGATGATACCGAAACATTTTTGTAAAGGGGTCATACTCAAATGACGTAGCTTTTTTCGGCGATTTTCGACTACCAATTCCCCCTAGCAGGCCAGGGCCAGAGATGGAAAAAAAAATAAATACGTTTTACATTTTTTTTCAAATACGACCTTTTATCAACATTTTCATTATAGCAGCGAATTGCGTACACAACAAGCCCCTTTCGTGACGAGTATAGTGTTAATAGTTTTGTTTTGAATTTTATATTTCATGGAGCATGACGAGAAGATCTCTCAGTTCACAATCCTGCAGCTGGCCAATGATTCTAAGAAGCATACGTTCAACTAAATTGCTAAAATGTGTTTGATTGATTTCGAAGAGAAAATTTAACTCTGCTACCAAATTAAATCAGCTAGTTAGCAATGTTTTCCAAACCAGCGTAGCGTAGAATCCAACCAAAACCCTTATTCGAAATTTGATCCATGTTTCTCATTTTTTCCATTTTTTTATTCCTTCTTAGTTTTTTTATTTTGTTAAAATTTCATTGATCTATTTTTTCATGTTGTGGATTGTATTTGTATTTCTACAATTGTAAGATTCTGCCTTTTTTATCTATTTGCATACTTTTATTTTGTCCATCTTTTTACGTTCCTTACTTTTGCTTTTTTTCTATTGCTATCACTATCACTTACGTTAATTTATAGTTTTTTCTCTGTTATTTATTTTTTTTCGCAATTTTTCGAGAAAATTCTGCTTTCTTTATTTTGTTCTTATTGTTTTATATTTTAATACCCTGCTTTTTTATTTGTTTCTTTTGTCATTCCTCCTAATTTTTAGAATTTGTCTCTTTACTACATTTATTCTTGTCATAGTCTTTTTCTATTTCCTATTTTTTAATATTTTTTTGCATTTCCAAAAGCAATTTTACTTATTCAAATTCATTCCAATTTGTCTTATTGTTTAATTTTTTACCTTTGTCCGATTTTCTTCCTCATTTTCTAGTTTTTAGCTTTCCGTTTATCGTAGTGTTATTTTTTCTCATTGTTCATTTAATATAATTTTATTTATTTTGTATACCTTTTTCGTAAGATTTAATTCGTTATTGTTATTTCTTCATGTTTTTCATTTAACCTACTTTGAAAGTACTGTTTCTGTTGACCTTTTTCCTATACGTTAACATTGATTTTTTTTAATTTTCCTAATAAAACATTTGATTTATTTTTTCTTGACTCTATGCGCACTTTTTCTTAATTTTACATTTAGTTCGTTGTTTGAATTTGTTTCAATTTCATTTCTAGTGCTTTTTCTATTCTTAATATCCATTTTATTCATTTTTTTTTTGTGTTAATCCTCTAGTGCCCAAATTTTTATTTGACTTGAAAAAACTTTTGTAGGTGGGTTTCGTGATGAGAAAAACGAAAATAATGTTGATAATTCATGTGAGCTATGGACTTTTCATTAAAGCCTTAAAATAAGTAGACCGCCTAGAGGCGGTGTTGAGCACCTGGGCGAATAAAAAACAAAAACTTTTTTACTTCTAGTTACTTCAACATAATCGAATTCTTATGGTTTATATTTTAGACTCCATCAGAGCACAAATTACCCAAGCTAAGAAGAATTTCTCTAGTGCTTTGGTTGTTTAATTATTGACTTCTAATTTATAGTAGAAGAAACCAGTGTCTGCTGGCGGTGGTTTCACTTATCATGTTTTATTTGTTAATTTAAGAAGATCGTGTAAAAGAGAATTTTCAAGATTCTTCAGGTGAAATTCCGAAGTAAACAAACAAAAAAGAACCAATTTTGTTTGTGGTTACTTATATTGTATATACGGCCACGGAAAGTTCTTTTCGCGCGCTATCGAAAAATCTAGTCATTCGTGGAATAGCTTTGAACTAGCTTTAAATAACAAAAATGCTGAAATTTAAAAACTTCACCTAGGGTAATAGGCCTATTTTCGCCCTAACCATTTGAAGCCGGTGGTTAGAGCAGCGTTAGCCATCTTTGTTCAACGCATTGGAAAGCAAAGATACTAGTGCCAATTCATACGCATTGCATCAATTGTATTCCGAGTAATTAATGAGGGCTCTCCACTCTGATATGCTCGAAAACTTAATGCTTAACGTGAACGAAACATAATGTAATGCAACATAAGTACATGGGAGTATGGATTACACAGTACTTGAAGTGCAGGACTATAAACAGCGCCATATGTCTAACACAAAAGGAGAAAAAAAGATTCCGCCAACTTACTCCAGACACCCCTAAATATAATTAAATGATAAAGACATCCATATTCTAACAGCAACATTCACCCAAAGATTTTAAAACATGCTTCTTTTCAGCTAAAATTGCACATAAATCTAGTTTCGGTACGATAAGTAACTACAAAAGACTGAATTTTTTTTTCGCCCAGATGCCCAACACCGCCTTTAGGCGGGCAAAGTTTTTTGCCAAAAAAGCCAAACTTCCGAATTATTCCACTAAACCAATTTACATCTACAGTAAAACGCTACTAACAGGCTACTAAAAAATATTTTTTTAGTTTTTAAAATTTCCAAAAAGAGTTAAAATTTGTTTAATAAAGATTACCACTAAACACAAAATAGTTTTTTTTTCCAAGTTTTCATCGGATTTTTAACTTTGTGCTTCAATTGCCTTTAACAGAAAGCTACGATTATTCAAACAATGTGTGTGTATGAAAGGTGTGAGCATTGGGAAGAAATACTAGTGCGGATGACAACATACAATCATGTTTTAGTAGTTTTATTTAGATATTTAAGGAGACCGCCTAGAGGCGGTGTTGGGAACTAGAGGGTTAATATTTTCATTTTTGTGTTTCTTTAGTATACCATGTTGGCTTTTTTCTACTATTTTTTGTTTTCCATTTTGTCTGTTTGCTCCGATTTTGTTCAATACATCCTATTTTTTTACTTTTTCGTCTTTTCATCATTTCAATTTTCCAGTTTTTCAAAATTTTCTGGTTCGTTCATTTTTTTAATTTCTCTATGATTATTCTTGTCTTTTATACATACTCCTCTAGTTTTATGCATTCTTAACGTTTTATTTATTTTTTCTATTGCTTTAAATATGTCTTGTTTTTAATGTTAAATAAATTTTATTATTTTTGATTTATCGAGCTTTACAGTTTATGCATTTTTTACATTAATGTTTGTATTCTTTTTGGTAGTTTTTTTTTTCATTTTCATTGGTTCCAAAAAATGTCCTACTTTCATATCGATTTTTCATTATTTTCACCATTTGTTCAATAATGTTCAACATTTCTAATCTTTGCAATATGTTTTTTCAGTTTCCTGTTTTCCTTTATCAATTTTTTATAGGTTATGTTTTGGTTTTTCTCGTTCAAACATTTTTTGACAATTGACATTTTTTTTGTTTATTTGGTTGTTTTTAGCTCTTTTGTACATTCTTTTAATATTTAGTTTTCCTATTTTTTATCTTTTGCCGTTGATCGCCGTTTAGATATTTTTAATTTTTGTAATTACTACATTTTTAATCTTGCCATTTCCTTACTATTAAAAATACTATTAACAAAAATGGCGCTTTTCAAAGCCACCAAAACTGTCGAAGAGGTAGTAAAAACTCCCAAAGTATAAAAAACTCTACGTTTTTTTTCCTTCATTGGCACTACAAACAACTAGAGCACAAAAAATGGTACATAAATATAAAATTTCAGTGTACTATACATAATATCAGTGAACTCCAATGGATTTCAAACATTGACTTTTTTGTACTCAGCCAATACACAGTGGTGGGGCCCGTACGTTGGACCCCCCGGGCCCGTATTTTCTCTCTGCGGCCCTGACTACTAGGACATCTAAAAAACTAGTTTTTATGTTTAAGGTGATGATTTCTGTTCCCGTTTACTTTGCTTGAAGTTTTTAACAAAGAAAAATACATATAATATTAAAACCTGGGAGAGAGAGAAACAGACTCAATAAATGTATCGATTTTGTTGGGAATTTCATATGGACATATGAGTCTTCCTAGTCCTAGTTTATAACTGATTCGCTCTAGAATACCTATCCGTCTTTTAATTGTATTGCTTTCGTTTCTCTTAGTCTTAAATTTGCCAAAAAGAGCCAACAATTACTTGACGATTGCCGGACGATCGTAGCGCCGGCTAGTGGCTAGTTGCTATTTGCTGATGACATTTCAAAGCAACAGTTTATTTCTTACCGACATTGGAAACTTGGCTTGGATGTCAGTTCTCAGTAGTACTAATACAATCACAAGAATCGACCGAATTAGTCCACATACGAACAGAGCCGAGGTTGACACATATTGGAAAACTATTTTGTTGTGTGATGCACATATATGTATAGCAACCAAAATTCGCCATTCCACCGTAAGTGAGTAAGTACTAAACCGTTCAGGCTAGAGCCATGTTGCCACTTGCGGTATGCAGAAGCCGTCTCCACTCCACTCGGTCCATTGCTGCTTGTCGCCAGTCTCGCAGCAGTCTTTGAAGGGTCCGTGCCATTATGTCAATGTCGTCGACGAAGACAAGAAGCTGGACGAACTTCCTGAAGATCGTGCCACTTGTGTCTAACCCCGCTCTCCTTATTACACCGTCTAACGCAACGTTTAACAGCAGGTATGATAGACCATCACCTTGCCGTAACCCTCTTCGAGATTCAAAGGGACTCGAGAGTGTCCCTGATACTCGAACAACGCACATCACCCGATCCATCGTCACTTTGACTAATCCTGTTAGCTTATCCGGAAAACCGTATTCGTGCATTATCTGCCATAGCTGATCTCGATCGATGGTGTCATACGCCGATTTGAAATCAATGAACAAATGATGTGTGGGCACGTTGTATTCGCGGCACTTCTATAGAACCTGCCGAATCACGAATATTTGGTCCGTGGTGGTGCGGAAACCCATGAAACCTGCTTGGTAGTTCTCCACGAACTCCCTTGCAAATGGTGACAATCGGCGGCAAAGAATTTGGGACCTTGTAGGCGGTGCTAAGTAGTGTGATTGCGCGGTAGTTGCAGCAATCCAACTTGTCATTCTTTTTGTAGAATGGACAAGCGACACCCTCCATCCACTCCTCTGGAAGAATCTCCTCCTCTCACATTTTGGCGTTTACCTAGTGTAGCGCTCTAGCCAGTGTTTCACCACCGTATTTTAATAGCTCGCTGGGTAGTTCATCTACACCGGAAGCTTTGTTGTTTTTCCTCCTTGACTTCTTGGAGATCAGGGGCCGGCAGCCTATCGTGTTCTGCGCGTGCTCCAAGATCCGTTGCCGTACCGCATTCGTCCTCTGCTGCTTCACCGTTGAGGTGCTCGTCACAGTACTGCTTCCACCTCTCAATCGCCTCACACTCGTTCGTAAGAAGGTTGCCGTCTAAGTCCCTGCACATATCGGCTTGCGGAACGTAGCCTTTGCGCGAACTGTTCAGCTTCTCGTATAACTTCCGTGTGTCGTTTACGCGGTACAGTTGTTCCATCGCTTCGCGATCACGTTCCTCCTGTTGGCACTTCTTTCTCCGAAGGACCGCGGTTGGCCTGCTGACACCTCGCCATCGATTCGATGCTCATCATCTTCCTCACGTTTCTGATGTTTATTCGATTGTAGCAGTCGATATCCTCCGTCAGGATGATTTAGATGGGGATAATCCCGGCGATATTATTCTGTATGCACTCGCGACTTGTACGGTCATCAGCCGGAATGTCCTGTTCAGCTGCACTCCTACGTCGATCTGCATCCGAACTGCTGCATCTCCTGACTAACAACAGTCGTCGAGCCCTTCATTTTCGCCATCAGGACTCGGTACACGTCGCCCAAGGGTTTGGTGTCTACTACTCAGTCGGTACAGCTTCTTGTGGCAATATGACTTGCTAAGTCTGATCTCAGAACCTTCATTGCACAATTGTACATCTAACTTCGTCAGAGCTTCGTGCAGGGTACACCCTCTTATGTTGGTTAGTCTACTGCCCCACTCCACAGCCCAGGCGTTGAAGTCACCGCCAATGACTACCGGCTTCCGACCGATCAACTGCTCGGTTCACTGCCCCAGCATTAGACTGAACTGCTCCACTGTCCACCTTGGAGGAGCGTAAAACGAAGACACCGTTGATTTTGGCGATCACGAAGCCCTCGCATGAGCGTTCCACCACTTCTACAATGGGAAATCTGCCCATAACTTGTATCGTAGCCGTTCCCGATCTATCCGCCACCTAGTTACCGTTATCCGGGGGGACTTGACACGGCTCTGCAATCAATGCGACAACGCCCATAGTTTCTGTCGTAGACTACCACAACAGTTGCTGTGCGGTGTCACAGTGATTCAAATTTATCTGGGTTATCTACAATTACCGTTAGCCTGCAGTGACCTTCTTGTAGGTAGGGCATTTAAAGCCACCCGTCTGATGGTCGTTTCCGTCCGCTGGAGCAAGCACTTCGGCCTCTGCGTGCAGTCTCTCGCAAAATGGCCCGTCTCCCCGACTTTCCAGTACATCCCGGATCTATCCAAATGTCCAAAGGCCAAACACTTGAAACATTTCTTAGGTTGTTCACTCGTGGAACGGCTCTCAATAGGCATCTCGACCATCCAACCATATATTTGCCTAGCTTCTACCTATATCTGTATGTATGTGTCAAAAATGTCGCTCATTTTCCTCAGAGGTGGCTGGTCCGATTTGTCTCAAATGAACGGCTGCTATTGAATTTTGTGTCGATCTGCATTCCGGTTCCGGAGTTATGGGTTTGTAAGTGCATTCAGACCGAAATTTCCCATATGAACTGGTACCATGTCAATATTACAATGATGCAAAATCTTTTTAAATGGTTGCAAAATTGGCCACGGCAGTTCCTGAGAACTGAATAACGTTCCAAAAGGAGAGTAAGGTAAATTTAAAAAACGAATTTTTATTTTTGATGGAAAATATCTTTAAAATTCATGAAACGTCGAGATTTGATGTAATCTAGAAGAAAAATTTGACAAACATTACCTTTTTTGGATTTTGGCGCATTTTTGCATTTCTCATTTGAAAAAGGTTATGCAATCACTCTGAAAATCGTCAACATAATCCCGGTCATTTTTTTCAGCTGACATAAGGTTTCTCCCCCCCCCCCCCCTCTCTCAACCCCATCATCTTTATACCATTACTATCACAAGGCATACCAAATTAAGCTGGGAAGTGGTTCGTTTGTAGGTTTTTTACCCGCGTCATACAACCACCCCAGCATGACAAAATTAGTTAGCAAGAAGACATCATTGAATTAATGCTGACTAGGCTAATTGAGTATGATATTTTTTGTTTCATGTGTTTCACCGTCGACTCGGAGGTTCGCGGCTGGTGATCCATTGCGTGTAGGTACAAAGTGTACTAAGAATGTAAAAGACATTTCCACAATTATATTGAACATAACGCGCCATACAGTCATAGTTTGGAGAAATGAGAAAGTCTCAATTGCACTACTAGGTGGATTAAAACAGATTTTGGCATTCATCGCGGTATCGGTTTGAATCGAAATTTGCTATGTGACCGCACGGCGCAACCCGTAGCTCTGGAACCAGAAGTCAGTCAAACTTACTGTGTACTTTGATGAAATAGTGAAGATTCTTTTTTATGGGACCTATGGCGTATTTAAGTATTTGCCGAAAAGCTGCACAGCGGGGCCGGGCCGGTCAAAATCTCCAAAATTTATTGTCGATTTTCACACCTTTTATATTTTTTTTCTTAATTTACATTACCTAAAGCTGTATTCGCCAAATTTTTGAATCAATGAAAAATGTAAGTGCTACATTTTTTGAACCGTACAAGGTCTTGAAAATCTGCAAGAATTTGAGTGACAAAAAGTTTTTGTTCATTCGAATTCATCTCGCTTTAATAGGTACTACAACGTTAATTTAACAACACATTATGACGTTTCTAATAGAAAATCATCTCAGGAATTCAATGGTGTATTTCGATTTGAGAAATAATGAGTATTTAAAAAGTTACCAATAAAATCAATATAACTACGTTGTTTAACGCGGACTTATTTACATTCAGAGTGTCATTTCTTTATCGGTAAAAGCGTGTTGAAGGATATCATCTAGTACAACTGACGTAGAATTTTATCTAGTTTTCAAAAATCATTGTACCATCTTGCGCCGAAGGTTGATATTTGGACATTTGTAAAATTTGTTTTTTCATGGAGACGCATCGTATTTTTTGATTTCATGAAGTTTTCCATTCCATTTCCCGTGGATTTCTTTTTCTGAACGCTGCTCTAAAAATTCAGGACTAAAGGCGATTACCTTGATACAAATATAAATATGCGTTAACCGTCTTGCAACTATGACTCGTGTCTCTACATTTTCACAGTTATCTGCAGGATAGAAAAAATCAACTATTATTGCATCTTTCCGTGAATCCTATCTCTTTGGTAGGTATTGGTCGTTAGCTTTACTGGTGACCGATGTAAGGTAAACACGTGAGTGTGGGAAGTGTTCTTTTTTATCCGATTTTTAGTTATTGGCCAGTAATGTAACATTTATTTTCAAGTGCAAACTCCCTATTGAATCTATCATAATCAACAATCAAATTCAAAATCTCCCTCAATAGTTCACTTCCAAATTGATGACTTTCATGCAAAAACGCTCACGCCTCTATTTCAAAGCATACACATACATTGCAAAGTATGCTCAGGAATCCGAATTCGTACGAAAAACCAAGTCAGTACCCACAAGGAGAGGTATTCATATCATCATTGGAATTGTAAATCAATGGAAAAGTATTGAGAGGCGAGAGGCTTAGCTGCAGTATGCATCGTATGAGCAACTGTGAATAGAGCATAGTAGGGCATGATTTGAGATCTTCATCAAAATCAAATAAACTTGTCATTTAATAGCTTTGGCGATAACTATAAACAAATATACCAATAAAACATAAATTTAAGGCATTCTATCAAACACCTTAAGATATGCTTCCTTTTATAACTATTTTAAACGCATACGTTCATAATGTACCTACACATGAGGATTATTTCTTAAAAAGCTATGAAGGGATGATTTTTACTACGATGGTATTCAGATTGGATTGAAGATCTACAAACAAATGTATAAAATTACATCATTTTTTATTCACCAGATTTCGTTAATTGGAACCACCCTAGCTAACTCGTTACTAAGGACTACCCTAGGAAATCAAAATATTTCTGTTCACTTACGAAGTATCTGTTTTGAGAAGTTAATAAAATTCACTTTTGCGAAATTAAAAAAAACGTTTAGAACCACCCTAGACTGTCTAATTTTCATTTTAGCGTCCTAATTTAACCAAAATCGAATTCAGCGCACTAAAATTACCCTTAGATGATATTTTCAGACATTTTAAACTACTTTTGAGGTTTTGTCCAGCTTTTGTATGGAGTTGATCCAGTGTGCGCTGGTAGAGATACGTTGATGACATTTTTGCATTATCAAACGAAAAAACCTAACGGATGTTTTGGCATCCATCACCAGCACCGATAAAAATATCAAACTCATGCACAAAGAAGGACAAGACAACAAATTACCATTTTTCTGATTTTTGACCATCGAAATCTACAGGACCCCTACCCCTACCGGAAGAGTGATACTTTATCTCGAACCATTCTTACCAACTTAAAATGGCTGCCTATTATTATATGGTCGGTGTTAAGTCAGACCGGACTAAGTCGCAAAATATCAAAAAATGAGATAATGATGGCATTGGATAAAGAATTTCTTCGGCTACATTCGACTGAAATATGTAATATTAGGCAAGTGTTATAACAAAAATATATTTTCAATTAATGGATTTTTATGAACGTGTCCACTGTAAAACAGACTGAGAAAGAATGACCGGAACGGTGAGAGTGAAGAAACGGTGAAAATTCACCTTTTTATTGGAAACACTGCACTGAGAAAAGATATGTCCTCAAGGCTTTGAGGCAGACATAAACATGCCCACAGCTCCATAGCTTCTACCCACTGCCAAAGTCTGGCGGCGAATGAGTTAGGTAAGGGGGCAAACAGGGATAATAAATATCTCAAGCCTTGAGCGCAGTCCACTGGACCTAAAAGTAGATAACGAGAGAGATTTGGCCCGATCGATGAGAGGGAGAGGTGACGATTTTTGCAACTATCTTAAAACTAGGAATCGAGTTTGATGTACAAAAGGGGGAACATAAGTTTTTTTTACGAAAAAATTTACAGCTACCTTAAAATTAAGAATACATTTTGAAAGGGGAAGAAGGGGTTTTATAAAAAATTTAAAAGCTGTCTTGAAACTAGGAATGAAGTTCGATATACAAGGTGGGAAAGACTTTTTTTATGACAAAAACACAGCTATCTTAAAACTGGGAATACAGCATGCAAATGTGGTTTATTTACATCATCGGTGTGCTAGTAGTTATGTCAGGTACAGAAGAGAGTAGGCGGACATGAGGACAGGTATAAAGACTAAACTTGTAACTTTTAGGCGAACAGGAGATGAGCGACTCAGGCTACCCAGACGTCAAGACCCTGATTGATGGGTGGTATTCATCGGACCTGCGGAGAATCGGGTCGCTTTAAATTGTGTGGTAAGGGCGACGGCGGTCACATAATGGCACTCTGATGCTGATCGGCTCCACAAGGCTCTTCTAAAAACGAGAAATAAAAGAGATTAAATTGGGATATTTATCGTTTTTATGGAAATAAAAATAAGGGACATACAGGGAAGATCGCGATTTACTTGCATATCTCGAACTGGGACATTGGGTGGTCTACCTCGGGCCGGAAGGGAATCCTTTAACTAAAACCTGGCGTCCCAATAACCGGTACATACCCAAATAACGTGCTCGATGTCGTGATAGACCTCGGCACAAGCGCACGGACTACTCTCCGCAAGCTCAATAAACCGCAAATGCGCAACCAATGTGTAGTGGTTGGACATAAGCCGGGACATTACACGAATGAAATCCCGACCCACATCCATCCCCCTAAACCAAGGCTTCGTTGATACGTTTGGGATAATTGAATGGAGCCATCGTCCAAGTTCACTATTGCTCCACGAGGTTTGTCAACTGTGGAGTGTCCTCTGACGACAAATACTAAAAAATTCGTTGAAGTAGATTGGTCTTTCGTATATGTCACCTTCTAATTCGCCCACCTTTGCTAAAGTGTCAGCCGTTTCGTTGCCCGGGATAGAGCAATGACAGGGGACCCAAACAAAGGTAATCTGGTAAGATTTTTCAGATAACTTGCGCAGAGACTTCCATATCTTCCCCAGAAAATACGGGAATTGCTTTTTAGGCTTCACCGCACGAAGAGCCTCGATAGAGCTAATGAAGCAGTGATCTGTGAGCAGAGTGTCGATGATCCAAAGAGTGTACTGAATTGCAGCTAACTCTGCGACGTAAACTGAATCTGGATCATTGAGTTTGAATGAAGCGGATATAGTATTATTGAAGATACCGAAGCCAGTGGACCCATCGAGATTTGATCCGTCAGTGTACAAAAATTTGCCACAGTCAACTTCTTGGAATTTACTATAAAACATATTGGGGATCACTTGCGGGCGTATATGGTCCGGGATTCCACGAATCTCTTTCTTCATGGATGTGTCGAAGAATACAGTAGAATCAGAAATTCAATCGTTGGGGAACATGCCAATCGAGCCAATATATTTTGATTGCTGATTCCTAATTCTCACGACTTTTATTTTCGGGTGCACAAAATATGATATTCCCAAATACTTCCAATGAAGTTCCCATTTTTCTGATATACTATTGCTAAGGAAGCCAAAGAAACGTTCCCGCATCACGAATGACAGTCAGTCACTCATCTAACCCTTCGAACAACCACCCAAACACGACGATGAAGTGTTTGTTTTCTGTGATATGCCGTCATCGCCATCGGGCAGCCTATTGACTTATTGATTTCCATTGGCCTTTACCCACCCATTTTGCCCGGAGTCGGTCTGCTGTTACCGGGGAGTTACGTGGAAAATGCATTAACTGCCACTAATACCCTATAGCGAGTAGGAAGCACGGCCTGCTTTGTGCCTGTGATCGATGTCCGCCTTACATGCGACATTACGTTCCTGTGCGCAGGTAAATTGGCGCTTGTCACGCAAGGAAATCCCGTCACGACACTTCACTGGCATTGAGATGTTCTATATTTTGAAGTGCTCTTCTCGAGCGGGGGTGTGGTTTTCCTTTGACTAGTTTTTAATTTCACTAAAAGTCTTGCCTTTGTGCCACTTCCCCCCCACAATGTAGATCCGCAATTTTTCAAAGTACTGACCAAAACCGAAAATCCATTTCATTAACTTCGATAACAAGCAGAATTACAACCGAGATTTACAACTAATGGCAACTCCCTGGCCGGAAAGAACAGTTGCGACTGGAATAGGATTAGTGAGGATGAATTACGGCGCAGCTGTGTGGGATGAAAGAAGCCTACTGTGCTTTGCAAGAAGGATATTGATTTTTCGATGTGCTCTATCCATCGTCAGTGCAAAATCTCAGCGGTTGCTTTGACTTCGACTGGCTGGAAAGGACACTGGCACTGTTGTGAGGGGAAATAAAAGGGGGTCTAGTTGGTCGCTAGAAGTTAATAGGAAACGTAATCATGATTGATGGTTTTATTATTTTGTTGCGAGGAAAAGTCATATAAGCGTTTTCTCTACGGTCTCCCCTCTCGTTTCACGCTTTTCACGCGTGAAGAAAAAGTTCTTTAAATTTAGCGATAGAGCTCTGAACCGATTGTCAATCGTTTGTTTACACTTTTCGGAGGGAACAGTACCATTGTTTCACAACGGTATGATCAGTCGATTGGACTATTATTTAAATCAGAATTTCTCATCGGCTTTAAACTCAAGCCATACCTTGAATCAAATGAAAATCAAAACAGTGTTCTCGGGTATTAACACTATTATGGGTGCGGACTCCAGGCCAACAACCCTCGTACGGCAACAAAGCGTATCATCGTAAACAAATGCGTATGACCAAAAGCGAAGCGCGGAAAACACACCCCTCGAAACAGGGATGCTACACCCATCCCCGGATGGGAATCCGTCAAATGGATTCACGATAATTAAACGACTTTGACAATAAGTGCTGCTGTTATTGTTGTTGGCGCGGGTTGTTTGTAATAACAGTTGTTTGCAGTAGTACAAGTCCGGTGGTCGGAGGGAGTGCTAATGAAATGACGATATGGCTTATTGTGAGCAGAATCTATTGAGTGGTTTGACTGTGGGATAAGACAGTTACTGAAGATAAGACAGTCACTCTGAATATGGGAAATGGATAGATTGAAAATTGAGTTTTCCGAAATAGAGCAGTGATGAAGTACTTTATGAGATACACGGATAATGGACATAAAAATGCTGCACCTAACAAATCCTCAAATCAACTGATTAACCTTTAGGCAATTCCAATAAGTACACAATGGAACCTGCAGCTAAACCATCTTATTTTATACAGTAATTATTTACGCGATTTTAACTTCAACTGGTTCAACAAATCTCAACCTAGAGTTAACCACAATATTATTGATTTTTTATTTTTCCGAAAGACCAGTTTCCTCAATTAATTTTCGCTAAGAAAATTGGAAAATCAAGTTACTAAATGTGTTAACGAAATTTAGAAAAATAACTTTAAATTGAAAGCGATGAGACATACGTATTGTACACCAAGCGATTTGCCAGCTACAATTTGCATAAAAACAAACTTTTTTAAATTCTAATTGTTTAAAAAACGTTTAATCCTCAAAAACATATATTATACATAAGAACTATCGGAAAAGCCATTCCCAGACATTTGTATTGTACGCAAGCACCTATTTCTGATGGATTTATTTAATTATTTATTTTCGTCAATCATATGTAGACTACATAGAACGGTTTTACAATATTTACTTATATACTATACAATATTTCTACGGTTAAGTTCAGATTTGATTTGTTTTCTAGACATGGAAAGGTCGATTATTGCACAATTTTCAATATAATGACTTCTTGGAATGAAAAACGAGTTCTTAGTTGTTGGCTAGGTACATAAAATTTTATTTAAGAAAGTAATTATGCGGATTGTACAAGTTGAGAAATAATGTCGTTGATAAAGCAAAGCATGGTAAATTCGCGGCGTTCTTTGAGTATTTGTATATTAATCAGCATGCAACGTGCTTTATACGACGGAAGAAGAAATGTCGGTCCAGTTTCGTTTACGAAGTGTTTTCCAATAGAAATTGTTTTTGGACTGATTCGATGCGTTCTTCGTGCAGGACAGTGTATGTGTTCCATACTATGCTGCAACATTCCAAAATTGGCCTGACATATGTATTGTATAATGATTTTATTGTGCAAGGGTCTTCAAAATTGTAGCTGAAACGTTTAATTAAGCCCATCGCACTATTTGCTTTATTGATTATTGTATTATAATGTTCCACAAATGTGAGCTTGGAGTCTAAGATTACGCCTAAGTCTTGTACAATTTTGCATTTTTCTACAAATTGGTTGCCTAAGTGTGTGTCTATGGGAACATTTTTTCTGCTGAAAGTTATTAGTTATTGAGTTGCATTTCTTTACGTTTAAGTTGGAGTAGACTTTTGCTACACCACGTGTGGAATAGATATATTTCGTTTTGGAATTTTTCGGTGTCTTTGACATTTCTTTTTTCCATGAAACCTTTCATGTCATCTGCATATATAAGCACTTTTAGATGTTTGAGTATATAGGTAGTGTCATTTATGTACAAAATAAAAAGAAGAGGGCCTAAATGGGAACCCTGGGGTACGCCAGAGGTGACAGGTATTGGTTCCGAGAGTATATTCTGAAAGTGAACTGTTTGTTCACGTTTCGTTAAATATGATTCGAGCCATTTCAAGAGTTTATTTTCTTTGCAATATTTTTGAAGTTAGAAGAGTAATAAAGGTATGTCAATTCGGTCGAATGCTTTACTAAAGTCTGTGTAAAGGGTTGCCAAATGGTTGCTCTATTGTCCATTGCATTTACAGTAAATGTTACAAATACTAAAAGGTTTGATGTTGTTGAGCGGCCTTTACAAAATCCATGCTGCTTGTTTGTGTTTTGATTTGCTGAAATATTTTGTCGTTTACTAGTTTTTCGAATAATTTTGGAATGCATGATATTTCCTGCTAGATTTGTTACAAATATTGGTGCTATTCCATCCGGTCCTGGTCCTTTTGATGCGTCTAAGTTTTTTAGTGCAGTGGTTATTTCGTGTTCAGATAGTTCATGGACGAAAATGTCATTTGAAAACTCAGGTATAAATGAAAAGTAGTCGCGGTCGCCGTCTGTTTCGGAATATGAAGTGTGAATGAAGACTTCTTGAAAAAAAATTTCAAATAAATTGCAAATTTCAGTATTGTTATTTCCTACATATCCGTCTAAATGCATTTGGGATGGAAAGTTGCTACTTTTCAATTTCGTTTTCACGTAATTGAAGAAATTCTTTGGACACGTCTTGATTTCATTCTCGATTTTACGTTTATATTCTTCATGTGCAGTGTTAATGGCTATGTTGAGTTGGGAGCAAATGTCCAAATATTTTTGCCGAATTTTAATGCTATGTTCTTTCTTGTAAATTTTATGTGCTTTTTGTTTTCTATTTTTTAAGTTTTTCAGATATTGGTTGAACCACGCAGGCAGTTGACCGTCATGAGTTCTTCTTCTTCTTCTTCTTTTTACTGGTACTGTTTAAGAGATTAAGTTCATTACAATTAAATAGAATTTAGTCACTTCTTCGTTGACATTTCCTTCTATACTCAATACAGTTTGCTAATTTAGTCTACATAGTCTACGTTTGACTTCTTCAAACTCGGTTTTATGGTACTCCGGCACTTCTTCATACTCCAAGTCGTTCGGGGAAGAGTTTTGAGGAATAAAAATTGAATATTCGATCGTGAAATATTTAATTTTTCCATAATGGAGTTAAAGATTCTTTAACACAGAAGTTTTCAGTGCACTTCGGTCTAAATATGAATTTTGTCTATTTTTTTATGTATTTTGATTTGGTGCAGGGTAAATTATGATTTGTTGCGTTCATCACAGCATGCTGTGTGTTTGACTGTCATCGTTCGTTCGTTTACTTTTTTGTGCGGTTTACATTCTTCGTTTCCACAATGTCGCGCATTGAATATGAAGTGAAAATCAAGGTTTTGAACACGTGGCTGAGTGAAAAGGGTGTAACTCTACGAAAATAGACGTAGTGCTGTAGAATTCATCACGCGAGTGTAAAATCCACCATAAAACAAGTTTAAGGGAACACTATTCGTTGGATGAGCTACCAGGAAGAGACGGAAAACCGAATCTTTCAACCCGAAACTGGACCAGAAAGTGGTATATAACTCTAATAAGAAAGAATACACCGAGGCAGATGCGTGATTTGGCTAATAAAGTTGGAACGAGCGGTGGAATAATCAAGCGTATCAAGAAACAAGCACTTTCGTGATATCTACTTATTTTAATGTGGGAGGTCATAATCTTTATCCATGATTCTTGAGAGCGTGTAGTTGAAAGCCAGTTACAGCACACACTTTCTTTATTGTGATGCGAACATATTTTACCCCAGATTCCCATTAACCAATATCGCTCAGTCTGTTTCGTCATGCCAAACGAACTATTTAAATCAAATAATTAATGGGCAGAACAAAATACAGCATAGATAGTCGATGGACAAGACAAGAAAAATGTAGATCTTCTGACAACCAAAAAGATATATTGTATGTATCGACCAATATTTTTAGTTTTCTAGTGCAATTAATGATTATTTTCCTAGAAGAATACAATTCAACGCCACGTTATGGTGAGTCAGGGTATTCATGCATATTTTATGATCTACGTGTTTGTTTCGATTGTTGAATTTCGGTCGAGAGACACAAGGCAATCTGCTGGCAGAATAGACTAGCATTTATCTCACCTTCATAGGCACATGCTGTTGTCTGAGCGTAAAGCGTATCAAGATGAGGGATAATAACCGATGGGATTGGGCGGACAGAACATATTGGCACAACTTTTGCTCCATTGCTAGACAAAGAGAAAAAATCTTATACTTGTAAATTGTTATTTGAAAAAAAAAAATGATCTTTGTGGGTGTATGTGGGTTTTCTTGGTTGAGTGGGGCGGCGGACCTACAGAATGGGGAGGGTTGTTCGTTGAAGTTCGGGAGAATCTTCTGGTTTTTGTGTCTTACAGTCGACCGGACTATTGTTTAGTTGATTTATCTTGGTATGTCAGGGCCGCGGAGAAACCTCCCCAACACTCTTCAGAGCATGGCGGAGGGACCGCAGACAATGTGGGTTCCCGTTTAAATGAACTCAAAGATCCTTATGAAGGCAAGTAGAGTCTTCTCTTGAACGTTACATCGCGAATGGACAAGGGCAGGTTATACTGCCGACCTGGGAGGGAGAAACAGACTCAAGAAATGTGAATGTCATAGCCAGCCAGAACGAAACTGTCATTCCGAGCCACAAAAAAGTGTTCATCGAGGAAATGAGAGTATTGTTATCATATGCTTGCTTGAAAATGTTTCCAAACGATGAGTTTCCTTGATTTTTTGTCTAGATTGGGTGTAGCAGTAAATATTATTAAAGTTTTTCTGTGATTTTAATGCCATTTTGAAATTAGCCAGATAATTTTTTCGGTAATCCGTGCTGCCACTATCAAATAAATTGTATTTCTATGTATTCAATGATGAATAAGAATTTAGATGCGTTCAAAAGTTTCGAGCATCGTTTTAAGATAATATTGCGATCTTGCTATAATGTAAAATAAACGCTAATTTTATATGAAAATTTCAAATAATATTTACATTTTAAGCTCAATGAACTACGCCTAAAATATATTTTATGCTTGTTATGAAACCAGTTATGGAAATGTGATGACGCTGTAAATAGGGTAAATTAATTGATTCTTTACAAAATATTTAAAAAGTCTAAATTAACTATTACTCTGGTTCAGATTTATTTTTCCCGACTAACCCTTCGTTTGAAGGTGGCGAAGATTTCATCAAATATTGCTAATTCCTTTCACAAAGCAATGAAAATGACAAACAAAATCTACTACAAATTAACCTTCCGGAAGTCGCACTAGTGCACTGAGTGCACGCTGCTCTGAAAATCTAGCGAAATCGTCTTAGGGGACCAGCGGCTGCTCGTTCGGTAAGCCATATGCGCGACTTCCGGAGGGTTAAGGAAAGTAATATTTCGCAATGTGCTACAATTGAAATGTTGCATTCCACTAAGTCGCTCAAAATGGTGTAAAAAAGTTATTTTACTGCAATTTTACCAAATCATTTCACTCTTAGTGGTGCTTATCACCAGCTGCACTAAGGTCTGGCAGATTTTTTCTAATCCAACTGACTAGGTCAACATCAAACGAGTTCTTGCGGTGTTGTTGCTACTCCAGCAGCGATCCTTAACTGGGCTAGGGAGGTGAGTTTTGCCCCTTTGTTGCGAAATTAAAATTTGTTGGTGACGAATAACCGACACCACATAGTGTGATGTCGTAGCTCTGCCTCCTTTGCCTTCCTTCTCCTGTTAGTTGTGGAGGAGAGCAATGCTCGTTCGACCTCCACAGTGAGAGTAGCTGGTGCTTTTGTATTCTTGGCACTTAAGGCCTATTTACACCCTCGGTGAAAATGAACGTGAACTCGATGCGCACCAAATTGTTTTTTCCAATATCTCACTTATTAGTGCATGGAAATTGATGAAACTGGAACTAAACGATAGTACATTAATATACTTAGCGAATCCATGCACAATTATTCGATATAATTGAATCTATGCAATAATATTCATATTCCCCGATCATTTTAAATATTCCACGGTGAAATATGTTCGCAGTGGATAATTCAGTTGTTCACCGGGAGTGTAAACGAGACGATGGGCGGAATTGATACGGAGTGATGAATATAAATGTCATCGCTGTTCACGGTGAACGTTCGCCTTCGAATACTAGATTGCATTCTGACAAACTGTAAACTGCCTGAACGTGAAATCGTTGTTCGCTGATGAAACTGTTCACGACGTCGTCCACCGTGAACAATGGAAGGTATTCAACACATGTTCACGTTCATTTTCACCGAGAGTCTAAATAGTGCTTTAGTCGGGGAAGTGAAATACTACACCACATTAAACCGATAAAACCGTTCTCAAACGTCAAAAATTTACAGCTTTACTTTAACGTAGTAATAAAAAGCGATTAAAGTTCTCTAAAATGCTTAGCAATCGCTTTGATTCCAATTTCTGTCTCGTTCCACTCAAAATCCACCACCCCCCAGATCTGTAGCTGTAAATGTTCTCTACTCCAAGAAATGGGAATATAGAATCAAAAAATATGCTGTGACGTGCACGTTTTTTGGTAATTCAAAAATACTTTTCGGTTTAATATAATTTATATCATCTTTCTATTTAAAACATGTGATAAAAGCTATTTTCATATCTATAGTAAAGTCCAATAATAATGGTGTAAATCGTGCGAAGAAAGTTTTAAAAATTTGTGACTTATTTGACAATTTTTGAATGAGTGACGCCTTGCTAGTCAGATTTGACGGTTCTCCAGTTTAAAGTTTCTTTTGAGAGTATACTGAGAAAATGAAAATCATCAACGTAGGCTTAGATGCATGCCAATAAATATAAACAAAGTTTCGAAAAAAATTGACAAGTTACTTAGACGTGAAGTTTGACATCGACATAATATTTTTAATGTTCGGGTGCTCATGCAGCTTAATCTGATGATCAGAATCATGAAAAAAATCCATTTCTATCTATTAGTTAAAATCTTACACATCGAAAGTTATTTGCAAAATAACGTTGGCTAAATTTGACAGTTCGACGGTTAAAATTGTTGGATGATGTAAAAAGAAAGGCGGAAACAGTTTTCTGTACTTTATTTAGGTTGGCAATATTTTTCAGTAGTAAATAATGTGGAAATATAAAAACCAAAACATGTTATATCAAACGTTTTTTTCGGTTATTTCATTATGTGGATATTTACGTTCCAAGGCTGCAGCCGTACCTATCTACCTATCAAATACCTATGCATTGGTCAACATTTCACAAATCAGATAAACATGCCTCTACCGGCGAGTTTCCTTATTCAAGGATTCTGTTAGTTAAATTTTTATAAAATTAAATTCTATTTTTCAGATTGAATTTAATATTGCATCGGTTTTTAATAATCAGTGTAAGAAATTTTTTAGGAAACCGTGGTAGAATGAAGGAGAAGATCGGCACAAAAATCCTATTTTAAAAATAGAAGATTAGATACATCGATCCGAAATTTGTCTCTTTTCACTCGAGTACTGGAAGAAAACTGTCGTCTGACTTTATCTTCAAATCAATGTAAAGCACCCGGAAAAAAAAAATTCACTGATTTTATACTGTCCCAAGCTCCTTTCCATCACACGATTGAAGTCATGTGCCGGTAACACGCTTGCATCAATGACACGCAAAAAGAAATTTGCTCATTTATGCGTCGCCCACCTTGATTGATTTTGGCTGTCGAAAGTTTTCTTGCTTCTTGACAAGTGCTATTATTTACATTTCGTGCGTAGTGTCTGTTTCTCCCTCCCAGCTGCCGACGAAATTCATTTAGCTCTTGGCAGTTGATCAGTAAGTGTTCGACCGTGAGTATCGTCCTTCGAATGTACACTTTACTTTTTGTAGATGTCTCTGGCTGCATCTTCAATGGCTTGTATAGTTTGCTACCACTTTCTTTTCAAACTCTTTCAAGATGTCGGCTGTTTTGAATCTTCTTGGTGAGTAAGGGCTGGATTGGCATCCGGACCCAGCAGATGGAAATGAGCGAGTCGCAGGATTAGCCTGCATATATGGGTGCCTGTAGTCTTAACTGTATAACAGGCAAGGAGTCGGAAAAATACTGGGACATCTTCGGATTTTTTTGTGATAGCGAAAGTAAAGGCAGCAGCTTCAGCGGAGCATGACGGGTGAAAGCAGAGTGCACGACCAGCTTCAACTCCACTTACACCCACCCCTACCCTTCCGTTTAACTATGATCCGTTGGTAAATATCTTAAGGGGGTTTAAGTTTCTTCTATCAAAGTGTTGTAGAAATCTGGCACGGGCAATCTTGGGGGCTACACCCGTCTTCAGAAGGCAAGTCAGGCTGGTATCAGCCTTCGGTCCGTGTTCTGGCCAGGTGCGGTTTTCGGTGTTATATAGTCGGACGATTTGCGGTGTAGGGGAATTTGTGACAGTAGAATAGATTTGTTCAGCCATCCGTAGCGCGGAGCAGTCATTGTTGGTTATTTTTTCAAGGTATCCAAGGATCTGCCGCAGAGTTGCCACTGCTGTGGTCCATTTGAATGGGAGTATACCAGCCTCCACTTCTTGCTGGGTAGAAGGTTGGATGCAAACCGGATAGCTCCATGGTATAGCGGGATAAGGGTCGTTGCCATTCCTTCCCAGTTGCGACATATTAGATCAAGTCCATAACATATTTTGTTTTGGATCGAGATCTTTTCCTGCTATTGCAATCTTGCTTTTCTTTTCTGAAATGCGATAGGTAGGTCAATTTACGGTCGATCGTAATACCAGGAATATTGGGCTCTTTTTTGAACGGAAATATGTTTCACCAGTCGATCAGTTGCTCTGTGCAAGGTGTACAACAGTGTACATTTCTCAGTCGCAACGCTGAAACCGACTAATTTCGCCCAAAGACCGACAGCTCTAACGGCGGCTTGGAGTTGTCATCCTCATATACGAGGACAAAAACGTCCTTCGGTGAGGTGGCATACAGTGAGTTCATCCCGATGCGGATGAGCCTTGGGAAGCTCATTAGACTCTGGGATAGAGCTAGATCGACTTCCACCTATACCAACCTAACGTAACGTCTGTTACCCAGGGATTACTGTACGGAAAGAGCTAAGTTGCCTTCAATGCCCCATTGTCTGAGTTATCGGAAGACTCCTTCCCGCTACGTAGTGTTGTAGACCTAGGATAGATGTTGAATAGCGATACCGATATGGTGATCGTCGTCCAGGCTCTAGCGTATTATTGATTAGAGTCGGTGAGAACTTTGTAGGAGATGCCTCTAACGCAGTCTTGTGTCTAATGAAAGTAAGTGGGGAAGCTAGAACTAAGCACCAATTTAAGTGGATATTGTATGTAGATCCATGGTAGTATCTCTTTCAGTTGTGTCATTTGCCTACGTTTTCCGCTTAAGGCGTTAGTTAACTCATCTCCACAATTCAGGTGTTGGAGAATTGGAACTGATACCATTGATAAATTTGCTTCAATTGGCGGCTTCTTCAACGGTCTTTTCTCCCATGTTTCTGGAGTCACCGGTCTTCGGACGACCGTTCCTCCCAAGCGGTGGGGTATTCACTTGAGCGTGCTCAGTGCGATTCGGTGGGCTTTTAGGATTTCGGACACCTCATGGTTCCATCAGTGTATTGTCTCGGGTAGAGCGGTGCAACTGGTCCTGGGAATACTGTGATGACGGTGAGTTCAACAGAAGCGTAGTTATGATCAAAATCTAGGCTTTCCAAGATTTCTTTCTCGAATATCGGTCAGTCGGCGCGATCGAAAATCCATTGACTTCGGCGTGTGGTTACTGGTGATGAGAGTTTGTGCGATTTAATGATTGCAAAAATGGTCACTATTACCCATATCCGGCGATTCCTAAGAGATTAGCTGCTCCCTTTGATAAGTCTATATCATTGTTGGTGTAAGTTTCTTGAATCGCGAGACAAATAGGGCAATTTCGAGTAGTTATATTCTGTAGCTCGCCTAGACTGGCTTGACGTTCAGTGGTATTCTATTGAATTGGATCCTTTTCGTCTAGTGGTGATGATGGAGTGATGAGGTTAGAGTATCTCCTACGGGTTACGTTATTTGTTGAACTTGTATGTGGATTTCTGGCACAACTGGAAACTGAAGACTGAAGAAATGTTTACTAGGCTGGCTTTGCTATGTCTTTTGTCTTCTTTGGGGTGGCGTAGGACTAACGGACAGCATTTACAGAGGTCTTAAAAAGTTATTTTATACAGTTTTATTGGCTGAAAGGTAGGTCAGGGCACTCAACTGGGCTTGGTTAGGGATTATTGTGAGGTGACTTACCTTTACCTGGGTGGGTGCCGTTGAGGATTGAATTTACCATATTTAAATATTTTTGTTCCGATCCAGAACAACAATCTGCTTGTGTTCGGCATATTTCATTTGATGATTCCATATAATCCAAAAGAAAGCAAAACATTTCTAAGTGTTCCACATAGGGCCGCTTTTCAAAATTTCGGAAAGATAGGAATGTGCGATTTAGAACGTTTATATATTTGGGTTTAATAACATTACTAAAGTTTTACACCGAAAAGCGAAGTAAGTATATCCTACATTAATTTCAAATCTTCAAAAAATCTTTTCATAACGGCGCGGGAAATGTGAATTCTCCCAACCTGAGCCGTCAAGAATAAGAACCAATCGAAAACCAAACTCCTGTTAATTCTGAAGGGGTTGGTTATATATAAAGTTGGAACACAAAAAATTAAAAAAAAAACATTATTGAATAGTCTGAAAGTACATAACTTTGAAAATATTTGCGCAAAATTTCATCCAGATCGGAGCACTAGATTTTAAATTACAGCCGTTTGAAGTGCGCTGGTTCTTTCACGCATGAACTTAACACAAAACTGAATTAAATTTTTTGAAAAGAACCGTTGCAGTGAACGGGATATCTCTCTCTATCCGTTTTTATTACTTTTTTTGAATTGTTTGTATTTAGATTCTCGTGGACTTGAATGGTTTCTTTTTCTTCAAAACAATTTGAATTCTTTGCAATGAATGTTTGTTTAAAACTTTGAACACCGAAAAATTAAAGATTTTGGTCAACGTTTTTTTTGCAAGAAATTTTTTTTATTGAAAATCGATCCGTTTCTTTAACAGATTTGCATGAATACCAAAAAAATGGCTTAAATATTATCTATCAAGAAACACGAAAAGGTGTTGTACTAGAATTTAGAGCGTAATATGTATTCTGAAATCAAAACACGATCTCTGGTGGCACTATAAAAAGGCAACATGTATTATGCCGTAAAATCATCGCTCGTCTACCAAAACCTAACTCAGTATATACATTATTCCTAGAATTGTATTAAAATGCAATAATGCTAAGCTAAGTGCAGCTAGGTCTAGTGATTCGTAATTGTTTGCCGGACAGCTGGAAACCAATTCGCGGAAGCAGAACCCCGGTACACCGGTCAATCAAAAAGAAGAAAAAAACTCCGAACTGCAACAGCAGGAACTATTAACCTCATTAGCCAGCACAATTCGACACAATTTTCCGAAAGAACCGATTTGTAAACTTCCAATTCAATCAAAATATAGTTTATAATTCATAAACAAAACAATCAAACAGTTGCCTTTCACCGGTCACCATTTAGCATCGCAGTAGGCCGCTAATGCACAGTCAGCGCAGCACTCGTCCCGGCCGGTAGCAAACATGCGAGAGAGGCCACGATTGATGGACACGTGTTAAGTTATAGTATCCGTTCGTCAGTGGCCTCCTGCGTCGTCGTGTACCTACCTACCAACCTACGTACGACGGACGTAACCAAGTTTGCAAAATTAATCGACTTTCCGATTTTTATGGGTGCTGAGTGCAAAGATCCATTCCCGACGAAGAAGCTGTTTTTCAGGAAGGTATCAGAAAGGAAATTCTGCGGTCATAAGAAAGCATCACACCCGCCGTCGATCGACTAACCACATACACACACAGACTGACGCGTCACATCAAGGCGGTAGGTATTGCTGTATCAAAGAAATTTATTTCATCTCCATTAATGGCTTCGTGACGAAAACTGATGCAATATCTTGCCGGTGGTGGAGCTTTCGGTCGTGGGACGGAGCAGAGCGGTGGTGGTGCACCAGAACACATAAGTCAATCAACGGCTGACGCCGGGGATTGCTCGCTTTCGGCTTCATTGACGTTTAAGGTGCTGCTGCTGACTGGTCCCTCCGCCCCGTTCAGCGAGCAACTGACGACCGCGAACGAGCAAGATCAATCGGCGACGAGCGGAATGATGTATGATTTGTTGGCAAGAACGTGTGTCACAACATTCCCGCGGAGGCTTGAAATATGATGTTTTCCGTTAGAAAGATACACGTGCGAGATGTAGATGGACACAACACGACTAAAGATGTCGTAAAATTTCTTTTTTTCTAAAGCTTTAGAGGGGGACAATACGTTGTACGTGGCGGTCGTCCGGGTTGGGTGAGAAACATCTTATGGTTCTTGAAATACGTGTTTGGACTCTTCCCTGATGCATATTTACCAATATCAGATAATATAGAGTATTAAACTATTAAATATATTTAAGATAAATTGTTCTTTTTACTCCGCAGAGAAGATACGCATGTCTAATGTCAGAATTAAGTTTTTGAAAAACATGTCCATCGGAAAACTGATCGGAAACATTAATGTTCAAAAAAAATTTTGTTCTCATATCTACTCAACGAAACATCTTCATCCATAGATTCATGAAAAAATATTTCGCAAATTCACGCAAAGTTTACATGCTCAATATGTGAATAGTCATGAAATCTCGTATATTTGTATTTCCACAAAACTAGTTCACGCAAAAAATGCATGAAGTTTCAGTTAGATATTTTGTTAGAATCATGGTTATTATGTTTCTCCTGCACACCAAAAAAATCTGAATTTAATTTTACATGAAACATATACTTTACATGCGCAATGACATAAAATTACACTTCCTACCATTCAGAACAAACGCTGCATGGGGAGTAAAATTGCATGATTTATCGAAATTAAACGTCATGTAAAATTAAAATCAAACGTAAAACTAAGTCATTTTTGATGCTCGTATATGTCAGGGTCAGGAGACGTAAATTTACACTATTTTTTCTAGGTGTGTGTATAATGAATTTAATTATTCATCTGAACATGTTTCGGTTTTAGGATTATTGTTCTTATTTTGGACAGACATTGATTTGTATTAGATATATCGACTAAACGACGTCACGATTTCCTGTGATCTCGATCTCGTAGTAGGGTTATGGGACGGATCGGCAACACGCAGAGTAATTTCTCTTTGCATTAATGTGAAGTTGTATTTTATTGGTTTTTACACGGAGTAACGTAATAATACGAACAGGATAATGAAGGTGTAATCGGTGGTATCCTCTTTTTTAATAAGTTTGCTTTACACGGCTCGGAGCGATAGCTTAATATTCTTTAAGTTTTCACATTACTGCTCTAAATCCGTGCTTAGTTTAGCTTAGCTTAGTTGACCGCCCGTGAGTTTCCCGTGATTGATCAAAGCCTGTTGAAATTACATATTGAACCAAATGTATGATACTTGGGTGCAGTACATCATATTCAACGTGCAACCTAAAGAGACTAAGATTATTGTTGGGGCAGGATTTCTGGTTGGGACGGGATTACCTTCTTATTTTGCAGATCTCTTTTTCGGGAACAGAGAATCATCGGCGGGACGGGAGCACTCAACTTTCTTCTACCTTTAGCAGCCTATTTATTTCAGGAACAACGGATCATCAACAGTAGCTATCACTGAGTAAGTAACCTTTCTTCTTTCAGGAACAGCGGTCAATAACGGGACGGGAGTAACCAACTTTCTTCGTTTAGCAGCGCTTCTTTTCAGGAACAACCGATCATCAACGGGAGCAGCAAACGGGCAAGTAAAATTACGGTCTTCCAGAGTGGAGCACTGGCACGGGTAAGTATGCGTTATGGGGGGATAAATATCACTACAAATTTATCTTTAGGGATTTCTGCACTTATTTCGATTCGGTACGTTAACTGTCACTTGACTGAATGTCTCAAAATTAGTTTATTACGTACGGGTTTCAAACTAAACTTGCAAGGATCGGTACAAAACGTTGTGATGTTCGTCTAGCGGGTTTATTAAATTTGAACTGTTAAAATGTACTGTGCTGGGATTCTTCTTCCTACTACTATTTATGCACTTATTGCTCGGAAACAGTCAAAATACAACAATTTTAATTTAACGTGAAGAGAGAACTGTTTCCGAAAAATGTAAATAAAGCAGCATAAATCTTACTGCCTAAGGTTTACATACTGCTAGCGATAACGGTGGGATTGAAAATATGCATGGCTGCCATGCTGTCTGAAATTACACCAGGGCAGACACTGTGCTGTCTCTACACTGAACCAAACAATTATAGTATGATCAATAACGTAGATGGCCCCGCCCATGCAGGTCATACATACATGGAACTCAGTTGGAATATATCTGATCTTCCTTCGGATCAAAGATAAACCGCTAATGATTTCGAAAGATTATTCAGCCGTAACAGAAAAAGGTGGGTATTTTTACCCGATAACCGACCCGAACCGGTACCAGAAGTTTATTTGTTTTTAATGTGGGTACGGTTCGGGTTCGGGTCGGGATTTCTTTTTCATGCCTGAGTACGGATCGCGTTCGGGTTTTATATTTTGTAAAAATCCGGGTACGGATTGGTCTCGGATAAACTTACAAAAATAGTATTCGGGTTCGAGTCAGGTCCGGGTATGGAAAAACTCATGCACGCCCAGCTCTAGTGATAGACAACTCGAAATAATTAGATGTTTGACGACTGGTTATTAGACTGGCCGCGGTTTGTTAGGAAAGTTTTCAAAATAGCCATATTAACGAGCGCCGGGCTGAGAAACTTTCCTTTTAACCTAATAAAAACACCAGTAAAATTTTAAACCGATTTACGTTTTTTTTGCTTTTTTTTTCTATATTCATTATTTTAAAACCTTTAAAATTAATATCGAATTGCATATATCATATTTTTATTGATGTAATAAACATCTTGATTGTTGAAACGTTGCAGATTAATTGGTTAATGCTGATTCAGTATGCGACTGATATTTTTTTCCGATATGAGTCGACCACTTGCAATATAAATTGGACCTCTTCTTCTTCATCTCGTGTTAAATTTCATAAATTTAACGTCACGCTCGACTGCCTCATTGACGACGAATCAATTTTTTAACAAATTCTAAAGCAGTTTGATAATCGTCGTTATCTTTCCATACGGTTGGGTCCAGCTCGAAAAAGTCAGTTTGATTTTCAAAATAAGAAAAAAGGGTTTTTTTGTTTTATACGAAACGGAATCAATAAATCGCATTTTAACAGATGTTCTATATTTGAAAACGTGCGGTATTTGATAAAAGTTACAGCAGGGTCTTTTGCTTTCAACCGATTCACCTTTTTTCGTTTGATTTCAAATGAAACGCTCGGAACTAAAATTGCCAACCCCACTGTTTCTGGGGTCAAATACAAGTGATTTTTCATCTTCACAATTACAGCATTAGAAACAACTTTATCAATTACGGATAACTCGAAAGCGGCACGTAAAAAATTCAAATTCTGATTGGGGCATTCGATGGAATTTGTACATCCAGACCAGGCCTTGATATAAAGTTTAACAACAAAAATTTAAATATTCCGAATACAATTAAGCTCTCGCATAGTCAAATTGGGCACGAAACAACAAAAAATCAAGCAATAAATAGTTTTTCACATGAGTCTTGCATGAGATGTTGTACGACAAGTGCGAAAAGCACCGCCGTTTCCACCAAGAAATGTGATAGTCAGCTCCAAAAGCTCATTGCAATCGCTTCGTATTTGAGTATGTTCGAGCTGATTTTGGCAAAACTGCATGAATGGTTCGCATTCAGTACCTGAAATTTTCGACTGAACAACTGGATCATCGATGCCGTGATTGAATTGATCTTGTTTGATTTTGTGCCAGATTGCAGCGAAGCGGTTGAAAATAAGAGTTTCGGGTGCACTGCTTTTGCCGTACTTCTTCTCAAAGACATTTTTGATAACAATCTCATAAATGTGATGACGGCATCCAAGATTGATAAGTTTTCGACCGAGACGGTCATCTAAAAGTGCACAAGCACTTCTTTCAAGGCCAGTCTTTATGGAAGTTGTATCAAATCTCCCGGCCGCAACTTTTTCAGAAATTTCCCATTCGACCAAAGTATTATGAACAGCTTGAGAGATATTTTTGTCTGTTGCCGGTTCAATTTTGGGAACACCCAAAAACGTACCCGTTCCATTATAACTCTCGAGCACGGCTATACGATCCACATTGGATCTGTCGACCAAATCTTGCAGAATTTTTCCATCCCAATTAACAACCAAACGATCACAGCTCCGCACACGAAAATTTTTTTTTCCCAATATCGTGAATGTGTGCCATGAATTCTGGAACAATAACGTTTTTACGTTACGAATACAGGACCATGGCAAAAATCATGGCTTTTATAATTACGTTAAATTTCCCTTCAGTAACGCCCGTATAACGCTTTCATTAGTGGACATATTTGTTTTTGTTTTGTGAACTTCAGTCATGGTTTCCGCCAAGTTATTTCTAATTCGATTCTCAATACGTGAACTAGTTAACTTTATGAACATTATTCATAAAACCAAAGGTTGACTCATGATTTTTTTCATGGATAGAGGAACATTAGTTCACAAAATCAAAATATTCTGGCAATTTTTTCGTGAACTCTTTTAACGAAAGTCGGAATTTTATTCATGAATCCATTCAATCCTCGTAAACTAATTTATGATACCTAATATATTCATTCATTATTCATGTACTCGTGAACGGGTTCATGATTCCTAACATATTAGTCACGATCCAATATCCGTGCTCGTGAAGTAGTTCACGAAATATTATTCATGTATTCGTAAACTGGTTCATGTTTCCTAATACATGGTTTACAATCTATCCAGTATCTATTTGCGTGCTTGTGATATTAAGAAGATTTAAATTTCATGCAACATGGTAATGGAATTTTTGCGTGAACTCATTCACAAAATTTGGAGTATTATTCGTGGAATCATTTTCGTTCCATGCACTTTTTCATGAAATACTCAGCTGCTAGCGACCAGTAATAGGTACGAGCAGTAGATAAAAAAACATTAGGACCTCGAACATCGTTATTCATTTGATAAGGTTCATTGTTATGTCCGGACAGAAAACGAAATCTGCACTGAGAACCCCAAATAGAGAAATAGTTCACAAAAACGCTAATGAGTCTTATTTTAATGATCCAGTTCATATTGTAACGTTATTGCGAGTAAAAAACCGTTAGAAACCAAAATATAATAGATCACGATAAGGCGAAGAAAATTTACGAATACCACGATAAAACTGCTCATATCATGAACATTAGTTACATTACTCTTTGAAAGTAAGCTCTAAAATAAAATATCATGACAACATGATCAGAAATTACGAAAATCGTGACTAAGATCCTGAAGTCATGAACATGAATCACTCAGCTCACGACTAAAATATCACGATAACGTGAATAGAAATCGCGACTACGATCTTCAAATCATGAACTTTAATCCCGCTAACGTCATGAGAATTCACAAGAATCGCGAATAAGCTCTTGAAATCATGAACCACGTTTGATTGTCGATTGTGTGTTCCCAAATTATGAACACGAATCACAACAAAAACTAAACATGTCTAGGGAACAACAACAATAATTCAACCAAACATTCTAATGCAACACCATGTACATATTCAGGGCGAACTAGTTTCTTGAAAATACAATAGTTTCATAAATACGAGTTTATTTTTCATAATTTCAGGAACTTGGTCACGGTTTTCGTAAATCGTTCAGTTCACGAAATCGTGATCTTTTGTTTATGAATTGGTCGGTGTTAGGTCAGACCGGACTAAGTGACAGTGCATTGATTTCGAGAAAAACGCGTTTAAAGTTTGAATCGCAGCATCCTTTACATTATAATTGGAAAATAATTTTTACAATAATTCTTGTTTATTGTTTCATATTTCAAATCTGGTAAAAGTGGAATGTAGATGAAGAAGTTCTTTATCCAGTGCTATCATTAACTCATTTTTTTATGTTTTGCGACTTAGTCCGGTCTGACTTAACACCGACCAATTTATGAACAGATTTTTTTCCATGTAACTATTTCATAATGAAAAAAATAAAAATTAACTAGCTTATAAAATATTTAATAAATTTGCATGCTTATAATACGAACATTGTCAATAGTCAGATTTTGCTTCACCAAATTGAAAGTGCCGCGATTCAGAACTAAATCATCGACAGGGGGTTTGAGGGGTTTCAACACCCAATTGCATTTTATACCTTCCATTTGAAACAAGGTTAGTGAACATTGGTTACACCGGCTTATATGAGAAATTCCTTTGTGTCCGCACTTACTAACCTATAACTCCGGAACTAGAAGTAAGAACTGAATGAAATTCAATGGTATTTCATGGGGGTACGATATCTTTCATTTGATATCAAACTTGTAAAAATCGGTCAAGAGTTTGCTGGGAAATAGGTGTAACATTAGCTCGGGAGCGAGTTCCCCGGGGGCATCCAGATCCTTCATAGGAGGACAATGTGGTCAAAGCTACTTTGATTGGTCATTCATTAGGGATCTAGACCAGCCAATCTAAGTAATGTTGAACGAATTTGAATATGTATTACATCATTCGGACATCATAGCACAGTGGTAGGAAACGCCAAAAACATGAACTTAATTCACTAGAGGCCAAACCATCGAATATATTTACAGGGTGTCTTTGCAAGAATTGTTTGTATAAATATTCCCCACAATCTGATAACAATTGAAATTAGGCATGGCTTACTATGATCGAACTAAAAAAAATAACTTTTTATACTGACGACGTAGAAAGGTGGTGTCTTCGACAAAGTTTTAGAAATGCTCATAGTGAAGAATATTGTTGAAGAACTTGAGCTTGTAGGACTAAAGGTTATCGAGTTATAAGGCGTTTTCTATGGCAACCCCCTTAAATCTATTTTTTTAATATAAATTTTTTCATTGTAACTTTTCGTACAAACTATGTTCAAGACAAATGTGTAGGTATCAAAACTACATAATATTGTCGAAGACTGTATGTAAAAATACTCATTCGTTTCAAAGTTATTGAAGATTTTTACATTTTTTACGCCAATTTCAACTACGTATAAGAAAGAAAGGTGCAAACCAAAATGCACAAACAGGCACTTTTTTAACTGTTTAAACTATGCACAATAAAGCTAAGAAGGTTTGGTGCGTGGCACTCTAGAACCCTTTGAATAGGGTAAGCTTACTTTATCATGTTTTTGGACTTTTTCCATACAAAAATCAGCAAAAATTTTTTTTTTTGATTTTTCACCCCAATTTTTTTAAATTTTGGTTTGATATTCAATTTTAAGTATTATTTCAACTTATACCTGAATAGTTCAGATTTTTTAAACGTGGGAGCAAAAATGTGAAGTTTTTAATATTATTGGAGATACCAAACTAATATATACTCAAATAGACATGTCATAATGAATTTAATGCTCACAAAAGGATGTCATACCATTAATTAAAAAAATTGACGGAAAAAATAGAAAAAATTTTGTTTGCTGATTTTTGTATGGAAAAAGTCAAAAAACATGATAAAGTAAGCTTACCCTATTCATAGGGTTCTAGAGTGCCACGCACCAAACCTTCTTAGCTTGATTGTGCATAGTTTAGACAGTGAAAAAAGTGCATGATCGTGCATTTTGGTTTGCACCCTTCTTTCTTATACCTAGTTGATATTGGCGTAAAAAATGTAAAAATCTTCAATAACTTTGAAACGAATGAATATTTTTACATACAGTCTTCGACAATATTATGTAGTTTTGATACCTACATATTTATCTTGAACATAGTTTGCACAAAAAGTCACAATTAAAAAAGTTATATTAAAAAAACTAGATTTAAGGGGGTAGCCATAGAAAACGCCTTATAACTCGATAACCTTTAGCCTTACCAGCTCAAGTTCTTCAACAATATTGTTCACTATGAGCATTTATAAAACTTTGTCGAAGACACCAACTTTCTACGTCGTCAGTATAAAAAAGTTAATTTTTTTAGTTCGATCATAGTAAGCCATGCCTAATTTCAATTGTTATCAGATTGTGGGGAATATTCATACAAACAATTCTTCCAAAGACACCTTGTAAATATATTCGATGGTTTGGCCTCTAGTGAATTAAGTTCATGTTTTTGGCGTTTCCGACCACTGTGCATAGGGTTCTCATTTCACATAGGTATTTGCTGTGTTACCGTTCTCTTCAACCCGTAATTCCGGAACCGGAAGTCCGATCAACTAAAAATTCAATAGCGTCTTATGAGAGCATTATACCGTTCATTTGAAACAAAGTTTGTTGAAATCGGTCCACCCATCTCTAAGAAAATTGTGACATTATTTGATACACACATACATACATGCATGCACACACAGACATTTTGCGATCTCGACGAACTGAATTGAATGGTATATGATACTCGGCCCTCCGGGCCTCGATTGGAGAATCGATTTTTGGAATGATTGCATAGCCTTTCTTTATATGAGAAAGGCAAAAAAGTATGATATCGGCAGTCCCAAAAAGTCGATTATTACAAAAAAAATCGAAATGCCATAAAATCTCGACGTTTCATGCATTTTAAAGATGTTTGGCATCAAAAATACGAATTCGATTTCAGAATTTTCACTGGGTCCCCCCTTTGAAAAAAAAATTGAGTTCCGGCTTATATGGGAATTTCATAAGTGACAGGACGGTTCTGTCTTTATTAATATATATATATATATATATATATATATATATATATATATATATATATATATATATATATATATATATATATATATATATATATATATATATATATATATATATATATATATATATATATATATATATATATATATATATATATATATATATATATATATATATATATATATATATATATATATATATATATATATATATATATATATATATATATAAGTTTGTGAAAATCAGCCCAACCATTTCCGAGAAACTGATGTGAGTTTGATAATTTTGAAAGATGGTTTTTCCAGGGCACTTGCGGAACCGTCTATTGTGGGCAATGTAGTCAACGATAGTTCGGTTGGCCGCCAGTTACTTAGAACTGCAAATTTAGGTTGTTTGAGAGACATTTTTTAGCGAAATTTTCACCTTTTTTGCTTTCATCGGAGTATCGGTTTGAATTGGACTTTGCTTTGTGACCACACGCCACAACCCAAAACTTCGGAACCGGAAGTCGGATCGGGATGAAATTTAATAGCCATTTACGGGGATAAAACACCTTGCATTTGAGACTAAGTTTGTTCGAATCAATCAAGCCATGTTTGAGAAACCGATCACAATGTTTCCCAATAGGCAAAAACGTGATCGAAATTGTTTTGACCATGAAAAATGATTTTCGAGCTATGGTGTTTGCAATTAAATATTCCCCATCTTATTAAAATATTAGTTTGGTGATTAATCCCCCTAAAGCTAAGAAGCAAACTTTGATTTAGTCATTTATGAAAATAATAAAAAACTGTTTTCATCAAAGTTGTAGAGAATATAATAAGAAACAACTTTGCTGAAGAGACTGGTATCTATCTTTTGATTTTAATACACATTTGTGAAGATTTACATGAAACGCCCCTGAAAATCACTTATTTCAACACAACTTTTCTAAGTGATTTATTAGAATTTCAAAATGTTCTAAGATTGTGTTTGGCATAAGAAAACACACACTTTTTTGTTATATCAGTTTATTTATATCTCTTATATCTGTTGAGTTATCGAAATTGTTAGTGCCAAAAAAGCAACATTTTGGAATGAAATAACACTTCTATCCCCAAAATTTCCGCAGACATATTCATTTGAATCTATAAAGTAAACGCTATCGAATCCAGGAATAACCATTTGTCGCTGTCTCTTGCATGAAAAATCATATATTCAAAAAACCTGTTTTAATCCACCTAGAGGTGCAATTGTGCCTTTCTCATTTCTCCAAACTATGATTTAATAGCTGGTTCGTACAATATAATATTATGGAAATGTCTTTCATTCTTATTACACTTGGTAAGTATATATAAGAGCACCTTTTTGCATTCATCGCGGTATCGGTTTGAATCGGAGTTTTCTATGTGATCGACCTCCGCAACCCGTAACTCCGGTGCTGGAAGTCGGATGGAGATGGAATTTAATATCAGTTTCTGGGGACGCAACACCTTTCATTTGAGACTAAGTTGAGCAAATCTAGCCATTTTCGAGAAACCAATATAACCGTTATTCTGACTTTGGATGCTTCCGGATCCGTCGATGGTGGCCAGTGTGGCCAAAGAGACTTTGAATGACTGTTGGGGACCTAGATCTACAAATTCAACAGTTGTGTTTACATTTTGGAAAAAAAATCACCTTTTTACATTCATCGCAGAATTCGTTAGAATCGGGATTTGCTGCGTGATCGTACGTATCACCCTGTAATTCAGGAACCAGAACTCGGATCCACACAAAATTCAACAGCAGCTGATGGACCTTTCATTTAAAATTAAGTTTGTCAAAATCGGTTCAGAAAATTCCGAGAAACCGATTTGGAAAAATCAACAAATTTTGTTTTGTAACCATACTCTTCAACTCGTAATTCGGAACAAGATGTCGGTTGAAAATGAAATTCAATAGCAACCTATGGGAATATTATACCTTTCATTTGAATCTTAGTTTGTAAAAATCGGTTCAGCCATCTCCGAGTAACCGATGTGGACATTTTGTTAACAAATCCGCACATACACACACATACATACACACATACACATACACACATACATACACACAGATATTTTGCGATCTCGGCGAACTGAGTCGAATGTTATATGAGACTCGGCCCTCCGGGCCTCGGTTAGAAAGTCGGTTTTTGGAGCAATTGCATAACCTTTCTATATAAGAAAGGCAAAAGAATAATATTTAATTAGCTTAATAAGCATGAGTTCAATGTTATCTTCATGTGATTATAATTTGCAAAGGTTGGTGGAATGCGTTTGAACGTGTAGGGAATGGGGGTTTAGTAGAGTGGGTGTGGAGGATGCGTCAGAAATCCTTCATCTTATTTCGGTATACGGGGTGGATGAAGGAAATCTGGGCGTGAGGGTGATCCAAGAAGAGGGAAGTGATGAAGGAGGGAGGTGTAAGGGCAAGGTGGGGAGGGGGGGGGGGGGAAGGGGCGGCTACGCAATACTCAACTGCATATTTTGCCTTCGATTTGAGACTTGGTTTGAGAAAATCGGTTCAGTCATCACCGATGAACCGATGTGACTTTAATTGTGGAATATGCCCGGAATTCCGGACTTCCGGAATCGTTGATAGTGGACAATATATTCAAAGAATGTTTGATTGGCAATCAGTGATCTAGATCTACGATTAGAAGTAATTTGGTGACCATTTCAATAGTTTTTAGCCTCTGAGGTATTACGATTGTACCGATTTATATGGGAAATTCCAGTGTATCCTTACTAACACCCCTGTAACTCCGGAAGCAAGAGTCAGAACCGAATGAAATTCAGTAGCAGTCAATGGCATTACTGTATCTTTCATTTGAAATTAAGTTCGTAAAAATCGGTAGAGAATTCGTTGGGGAATGGGTGTGATATTAGCTTAGGAACTTGGCGGGTTCCCCGGGGGCGTCATGAACTGTCATAGGTGACCAATGTGGTCAAAGCTGCTTTGATTGATCATTAGTGATCCAGACCCGCAAACTAGAGTAATGTTACATCAATTTTAATATGTTTTACATCATTTGAACATTATGGTGGTACCAGTTTATATGCGAATTTGCTGTGTGACCGCACTCTTCAACCCGTAACTCCGGAACCGGAAGTCGGATCAACTAAAAATTCAATAGCAGCTTATGGGAGCGTTATACCTTTCAGATGAAACTAAGTTTGCGAAAATCGGTTCAGCCATCTCTGAGAAAATTGTGTGAGTTTAAATGACACACACACATACACACACACATACACACACACATACATACACACACACAGACATTTGCCGATCTCGACGAACTGAATCGAATGGTGTATGATACTCGGCCCTCCGGGCCTCGGTTAAACAGTCGATTTTTACAGTGATTGCATAGCCTTTCTTTATATGAGAAAGGCAAAACGACTATAAAACCTTTTATAAGGCCATTCAATAATTACATCACACATTTTAGGGTAAAAGGAGGATGTATGAAGCATTTTGTTACAATGGTCGAGAGGTAGGAGGTGGGGAGGGGTTCATACCTAAGTTTGTGAAAATCGGTTCAGCCATCTCTGAGAAAGGTGAGTGAGATTGTGTTCGCGTACATACACAGACATACATACACACAGACATTTGCCGAACTCGACGAACTGAATCGAATGGTACATGTCACTCGGCCCTCCGGGCCTCCGTTAAAAAACGGTTTTCAGAGCAATTGCAATACCTTTCTATTGAGAAAGGCAAAAACATATTGAAAAGGACTGGCTTTAAAAAAATATCTTGAATATCATTTTGTGCATTCCTGCAGCCTTATTATTTTCAATAAATTGTTTAAAATGACATTATCAACAACTTTGCTGAAGACACTAAGTCTCTTACTCTTTTTGAAGAGTAAAATTTCCATAATTACTTTTAGGAGATTTAATCACGAAATTTATTACATCGAAAGATGCGCTTTATTATGTTGGAAAGCGACAAAAATTATGCCTAAGTACATGCTTTCGAAATTATGTGATCTTGACCGTTAGAGAAGTTTTCGAACATTTATTGCACTTTAAAAGTGTATAAAAGGCATCTTTTAGGCTAATTTTGTTTCTGACTTTTCAATAATTTATCAAACTTACACGAAATTGGAGCATTTTGGAAAAAAACCAACAACTTTTATCAACCCCCCTTCCCCCAAACCAAATGTCTGGCTACGCCACTGGGCATTTGAACTAATACAGAGTCTGATGTATCAACCCTTCAAGGTCTGCGGTAAGATAATTTTTTTAATGAATGTGATTGAATCAACATTTGGACTTGTGGTAGTTGCCTTGATATTGCTGGATTCTGCTTTTCATAGAATGAAGAATTTGCCTAAATCTGTGAAATGTAAACGATGCCAATTTGAAAGTGGACTTCGGGCGAATCTTAGACCATCAATTTTAACGAAAAGATTACGAACTCACTGCCATTTTATTCGTCAAGCAAAATGGTAGTTAGGTCTTCGCATTTCCTCTCAGTTTAGCAACAAATCAAGAGTCACACAAGGAAGCAATAAGAGTACATTACTGTACACACTGTTCTTCAAGGATGTAGAATTTATATTAATTTATTTAAGAATTGCCCCATAACATCAAACAGAATTTCTATTAGTACAATCAGTGAAAGTAAATTGAAAATTCATTGAGTTGTTGAAATTATAAAACAAGTATTCTATTTGATGTTTGAAATGAACTAACAAATTTGTGCAGTAAAATGCGAACAAACTTTGATATCTTAAATATGTTGGATTTGAATGTTTCGTGTCTACTCGTTAGTAACTAACACCAACCTGATATCAGTTGGACATTGAATCCAAACAGTTCACACAACATGTGTGAACGCCTAATGCAACTCGGTTCGCCAAGCACAGAAGCTCTTGGGCTCTTAATTAGCAATCACGACATGAAATTAAATTAACAGTTGAATTTGAAGCTAATATAAAAATTTTATATCGTTTTTCAGTAATTTTGGACGGCAAATAACACGGTTGTACAATGACACTATATACTGAAAGTGCTTTTGAGTTTGAATCACTAACGGATGTGCTATAGGAACAACACAAAAAGAATCAGCATGAGCAGTTTCTAATAAAATGGTTCGTAATGGACTTCTTGAAGATTAGTAGAGAAAAAATAGTGATTGCGTTTAAGGATGGTATGATTTGTCTGACTATTCGCCAATCTCTAAATTCGAACCGTTTCCAAAATTAGTCACTATTTTGTCAGGGAGGCGTCCCCCCCCCTTTACTAACCGACTGGAACCGCCTGTGCTTTCAATATTTCCGAAGACTTTATCTTGTTTTATAATATTTCCAACACAATTGTATTGTAATAAATAAACTTTGCCACAGGGGTCTACTCATATGTCTCGACTATGTACGGAGAACGTGCCATTTGAGCCAATATATTCTGATTCCTACTCATATGTAGCTATATCATCAAAATAAAAGTCTTTGATGATCATTTGATCATTACTTTCTATAGCAGAAAACGTTATTGTTGTACGATCTGTAGTCTGAAACACATTTTAACAGAGAAAAGACTCTTTAATATTAGATAAACGAAAACAAAGACCGTCTCCTATTTACTGGTCCTAAAAACAAACCCAACCCCACCGAACCGATTCGGTACTGGTTTCAAAGAAAACATTAACTTCTTTCACCCCAAAGGCTGAACGTTTTAATATATATCTCCTTACTTTACCACCCGGAAGGGTGCCTCGCCCAAAACACCCCCACCCACAACAGAGTACATATTCGGAAAGTCTAGTCCCCTTCCTGCATGCGGCGAACAAGGAAAACTCATAAAAACACATCGAGGCTTCTCGGCTTACCCGCCCGCTGTCGGTCGACCTAGCTCATGAATATATGAAGCCTCGTTAGATGACTGCCAGGCTAGGCCAGGGTGGGGAATAATAATACTCTTCGTGAAAGACTACTACTGGCCGTAAATCCCCGGGACGACGACTTTTGGTCGTTTCAATCTCGGGATCGAAGTCCGTGGCGAGGGGTTTCATTCGAGTGTTCTATTTGAACACGTGGCAAATTGCGAAACATGGTTGTATACAGACTATGGAGTTCACCTATACATCGAAAGATGCGAGGGTGGCAAATTTTTGCTCGGTGCGAGTGTGATGGAATTTGCTCTGGGAAGGGAATCCGTTGTCTTGGTAACGGCACTGCTAAAAATAAGGGATAACTCACAGTCGGAATGCGAAATGAGGAATTTATATTAAATTTGTTTGATGCAAACATTCTTCAGTCGAATCCTTTGGAAGGGAACCTAATACGAATTGACAGCCATGTCGTTTAAGGGAGCCAGATAATGATTGAAGGTTGCTATGTGCACCTACCTATAGTGAACAACGGTTGTTATGGCCAGCTGTTCAGTGCGGAGAGTTCGAAGGGCATCACTGCTGAGTGGCTGGAGAGGAATTTTCTCATTAAATTTAATACGTGCACGTGTCCGAGCGACGTTTGGCTGCCACTCCACAGAAACTTAAACCACCACCGCGGATGAGGAATTGAGCTGAATGTAATTCGCTGTGATGTTTGCACAGGTGTTCAAAGAGAACACCCGGAGTGAGTCACACCGGAGCCGGCAAACGCACAACAGCGGCAGCGGCGGCAGCAGTAGTCAACCATCATCAGCCGGCGATTGCGGAAAGGTCAGCATGGAAATTGCGGGGGAACCGTCGGTAATGGGGGGAACTGAGACGCGATATGGGGACAGAGGTGCGTGCGTGGGTGGCACCGATCAATAGTTGTCAGCCAGGGTGGAAGTTTATTTCTTATGTTCAAAAGGAAATGACCCAATATTGCTTTAAGATTGTAGAATGGGTGATCAGAGCTGCGAATATTGACACCTTCACAGGGACGATTTTCAATTCATGACATACTGTGTTCTAGGTCATGTTTCGATTGTTCAGTTTGTAATATTTTTTACACACCAAAATCCAAAAGAATTATTGCACCTTTCACTCATTCGATGTAATCAGAACAAACTTGATTAAATAAACTGCGGCTGCTCAATTTATTGAAGATTGCATATTGGATAGTGGGATACCCACTCGAAATTTTGAACAAACCGATAAATTGAAAACTCGCGCAGATAAAGGCTGTAAGGAATCAAATTGCATCACTTTCAAATTGCTACACTGTATTTTCTGTTAAAATTTTTGGTGAAATTAGTTCAACTAGTGGAACTCTGAGCTTCCTTAGCCGCTATAGTAGTAGATTCCTCCATCCAAGGAAGTACCGTCTTTACGAATGGACACACTGCGCTAGCGCCAGAGACCTCAGGATCTAGCCGGCCCTAGACTTAGGGTAGACAAATAATCATCAAAAAATGGACGACTTTGCCAGGGGGCAATACAATATCATTTGTTTTCCAGCGATGTTAGATTCGGCCTTCTGTTAGCGAAATTAAATTTTTATTGAGAAACAAAAAGAAGTCACTTTTTCCAGTTTCGTCAAATCAGGAACGGTGCACTGCTAACGTTCATGTTCAGAATGGCACTATTGTAAGTTCGGTAGTTTGTAAACTAGAAAAGGATTTTAGGGCGCTCAAAAGTTAAATTTCGTAAACATATTTTTTCTTGATTTTCTAAGATTCTCACTCCAAATTTCACCGCATACAGGCCGCCAACACTTATTGGCTATGGTTTTGTAGACCACTTATTTGTCATTAATTCGGTTGGGACCCGTGGCACAAAACGGCGAACAGATAGATGACCCAGGGAAGGTCACCCGACGTGAGTTTTAGCGAACGTGGGTCTTCTTCCGTTAGCTGTGATTAATGCTGAATTCAATCGTTCAGCAGATTCGCACAAACCAAACTTGACTCGGTGACCACGCCTTCGATCTCAACCTCATTTGCAGGTACTTACACGCGGTACACCTTTGTAAAAGGATCATCGCTAGTAATGTCATTTGCTTATTTTAGACTGGTTACAAAGAAAGGCTTATTAGGGTGAATCTTTGATATTTCTTAAGAAAATCACGCTTTTAAGGGAACCAAGGAACCGATTTTATTTAACTATCCGTTTGAGCATGTGGGGAATCTTAGCGATGAAAAGTCATTTTTGAACGGGCCTACGAAACAGAAATAGAAATGAAAGAATCGGAAATAGAAGTTCAAGAAGTCGGCGTTCAAAGCAAGTGAGCTGGATTGGATAAGACGTTCTACTATTGCAGATGGCTTAAAAATAATATTGAATTTTGTTTGAAATGCCCTACTTCAGTCGACACGTTAATTTTTTTTTCACGTGAATTATCACTTGGTTGCCCTGGTTTGATGAGTCAGAGTATCAGACGCGCTGGTCTCATAAGTCACTTGCCCGGAAGGGTTTTCGGTGGTCGAAAAGATCGTTGCACCTGGCCCAGTACACTAAGAATGGGCAACGAAATCAGTTGTTTTTTTTTAAATTCCCTGTTTTATAAGTGGTCCGTTTAAATATATTTTGTTCAAAGTATATTAAACCCGATATTTTATCTGTGGTTAGTTGTCCAGTGTCCATACACACACTGAGTACCTGTCACCGATACCAGAGAGGTGACTCCACCATCTGTACCCAAAAAATTCAGCAGTAATCAGTAAAATCACGATTTCTGTGGAAGATTCCTTATCGATAACAGACATTGTCCAAATTTGTTGAACTCAGACGATTGGTATGAAAGACTTGGCTCTCCAAGCAAGCAATTACAAAAATGAATACATAAAAACTGATGGCAGCTAGCATAAGCTTTGTATGGGGCTCTCCCTATACTTTTCTTCGGAAATAGAGTTTCATATAATGTTTTCACTGGGCGGTGGCAACTATATTGACACCTTTTTCAAAACAGTTTTTATTTTGAAATATAGGTAAATATATTCTAAACTAGCTGAAAGAACCGTGCTTCCGTTAACATAACGTTCATTATTATCCTTAAACTGCGGGTCTTATAAAGGGTTAAATTCGATTACCTCAAAATTTTTCCAAAAATGTTTTTTTCCGAACACGATTGTCGAAAAGCTACTCAACCAAATTTCTTCATTTTTTGTAATTGCTCGTCATTATTATTTTTCGTACCTTAACGATTCCTTTGTTATGCTTAAATTTTTGTTTTTTGAATAAGATTTTTTTAATATAATGTTTAGAATTCGAACCATCGATTTTTGGGTAAAACGTTCCTGTGTAAAAAATTATTATTTATTAAACTAATCGTTAAGGTACGAGGAATACTCCTATACCAACGGAATTCTTTGAATTTTGGTATTTCAGTTGATCTGCTGGACTACCATCGATCACAAGACCTATGTGAAAGCAGATTTCCGGCAGCTTCCTTTTCTTTACAGCTCATCATAAGTTCGACATTCCTGAGGAAGCTGTAAAGCAGATGTCTAAGTTTCCTAAAAAATATATGATTTGGCAAGCAATAGGCTAGTGTGGAGAGCGGAGCATCCTATTCGTGACAACCGGATTGATAAAATGTCTTCAAAAGCTTCTACTTCCTACTTGAGATCTCACGATGGCTCTACGCTTTTCTGGTCCAATTTAACCTTGTGCCATTACTCGAAAGATGTTCTGGAGTAGCACTAAGCTAAGGAGGTTAATTTCGTGTCAAAGGATCTTAATGCCTCGAACACATCGGAATTGCTGCCAATTGTAACATACTAGGTCATCATGAAGCATGTCCTCCAGAAGCATCATAAGGAAGTCAAAACGAAGACAGAAATGGGGATAAAATGGATCCACACGCAAAAACAAGTTGGTTGCTTTATTTGATTCCCTAAACGTTTAAAAACAATGGTGAATTTTAACGAACGTTTTTTTTGTGATGCCATTTGATTCCGTACACCCTTTAATGCACACGTTTGAAAGTCTCTATGTACGAGGATTTAATTTACACAAATGCAGTGATAATATCATTGCATTTTTTATAAGCTTAGGAAAAGCAGATAAATCACTAGTTATAGACCCCCACTATATGCTTATCTTAGGACTACCTACTCGGACTAAAAGTGTTACTCCGACCCTGATGGAGAGGGAATAATTTTCTGCATTGTTATGTGCTATTTGCATACAATTAGAAAGATTATAAAAATATCTTTCTAACAAGCTATAGATTGTCAAAATCCGTTCACGAGCGGTGGAGACATTAATTATTTTATATCCTTATTTTATGCTCCTGCTCGTGACAACATTCCTGACAGATTCAAGTTTATTTTTGCGAAAAAGAATTATGGTTTGGCAAGGGATCTGTTCATGTAGCAAGAAAACAACCAACATAACAGAAGGACGGATAAGCCTGCGGATACCTGTTACAAACGTGCACAGAAGATTTCATAGAAAAAGAATCATAAATGATTCGTTAATTATGCGTCATAGATCACTATGCCAAATGTAATACTTTCCAATGCGGTAGCAGCAATATCAGGCTACAAATTTTCAACAATTCTTTTCCTTTGTTCGAGAAAAGCAATTATTAAACGTTGGTTTCATTAAAAATTTAGAGACAATTTATTGAATTTTCGGTTTTTGCGGTCTGATTAATTAGAACGGGTGGTTTATAGTGCCCGACGTTTCGGCCACTGGTTATAGCCTTTTTCAAGAGAAATACGTTATCGTTCTTCGTTTGAGCGTCGTTTGTCGACGAACGGAGATTTTTGCCTTTCTCTATAGAAAGGTATTGCAATTGCTCTGAAAACCGACTTTTTAACGGAGGCCCGGAGCGCCGAGTGACATATACCAATCGATTCAGCTCGACGAGCTCGGTAATTGTCTTTTTTACAATGGAGAAGACCTTTACATCCTAGCCCAGTACACGTGCTATTGGTAGGGTCCAATCTACCACACGGGGTGCACTGGGGGCGTGTCGGGCTCGAATGGTGACGCTGCCATTAATTCCGACTAAACTCCATTGGGCTCCGCCATCATTCCTCCCAGGAACTACCTCTCGGTATTACTTCTGGGGGGATGGCTGCACTAAATGTACTCGTTCACTCTCACTCACGCGTTCATACGTCCTGTATGAGGCTTACTTGGGTGCTCTCTCAATCGCACTTTGATTCACTCTCAAACACTCCCACATGAGGCTGACTTGGGTGCTGACCCTATCACCTGATTCACTCTCGATCGTGCCACTCTATTGTACCTCTGTCACTCCCCCTGGCATCCCATGTGGGACATTTTTCTAAGGCCCCACTTCTGACATACCATGCGAGGCTGACTTGTGTGCTCACCTTTTTCATTCCTTGCTAGGCTGACTTTTGTGCTAGCCTCTACCATACCATGTGAGGCTGACTTTTGTGGCACATCACGCGGTAGGTGCTCTCCAGTTTCTGTAGGTAACTGGTTACCCTCAGTGCTCTTGACCATGACGGGCCGCCGTACCTGAGGATAGATACGGCAATGTCTGCCAGTAACCTACGTCTACTGGCGCACACCTTTGAGCTGTTGGACATCATTCTCGATAGAGCCGCAACAGCAGTCGACGCTCTCTTGCACGTATAGTCGACATGGCTGCCGAAGGTCAGCTTGTCGTCTATAATGACTCCGAGAGACTTCAGACTTCGCTGTGAAGTGATCGCGACTTCTCCCACATGGATAACTGCATGTTGTGCCGACTTGCGGTTGTTGACGATAACTACCTCCGTCTTATGATGAGCGAGCTCCAGGCCTCTCGCGCTCATCCATTCCTCAACCGCGTTCATCGCGTGATCTGCAGTTAGTTCTACCTCAGGGATTGACTCCCCATAGACCTCCAAGATTACATCGTCAGCAAAGCCGACGATCTTGACCCCAGGAGGGAACTTCAGTCTCAGAACCCCGTCATACATGAGGTTCCATAACACCGGGCCTAGGATCGAGCCTTCCGGGACTCCGGCGGTAATCGGAACCCTTTTCTGACCGGCATCGGTCTCGTATAGCAGTACGCGGTTTTGCCTCACCGAAGGGACACGAAGGTCCGCCCATAGCATGTTTATGGGCTTGCTTCTTAGCGGTGCAGATAAGGCACTTGTACGCCTTAGTGCAGCCCCGCTCTTTATGTCCCTCCTCGCCGCAGCGACGACATAGTTTGCTCCTATCTATGCCTTTGCACTCGTATGCTTTGTGGCCGGACTCAAGGTACCGATAGCACCTATCCACTGAAGGCGGCTGGGGTATGCTAATAGGGCATACCGACCAACCGATCTTCAGCTTCCCTTTCTCGGTTACCTTTTTGGCATCCGCCTTCAGTAGCCTGAGGTAGGCTACTTGGGTGCCAGAGGGTCCATCTCTAAATCGCACAGAGGTCCGCTCGATTGTGACGTCGCATTGTTCCTTAAGGGCTGCGACGACATCTTCTGCGGTCGTGAACTCGTCCAGATGCTTGCACTGGAGAGTCATTTCCGCCCCTAGCGACCTGACTTGGGCGCCTTCACCAAGGACCTCTTGGACCAAGGCCTTGTATACCGCACTAGATTGTGCGCCTCGCTTCAGCACCAGAAGCATTTCTCCCGTGTTGGTGCGTCTCACGCTACGCACATCTTGCCCAAGGGCCGAAAGGCTTTCGGCCGCCTTCATCGACTTTAGGACATCGGCATATTTGTCCTTGTCGGTTTTCAACCACAAGGCCTCGCCTCTGTCCTTGGCCTTCTTCGCGGGCCGTGGTACCTCCGGTGTCGGTGCCGGCTTCTTCTTGGTGACCAGCGTCCAGGGCTTAACCTGCCCCGATCGGGCCGGGTTGCTGGTACCAACGCTCTGCTCAGCGAGGTCACTCTCGCCCTCGCTTACCTCGGCCAGACGGCGTTTGGCCTTAACGGTTGCGAGCCGTGTGGTGTCGGTTTTTGCACCCTCGCCTGGCGACTTCCTAGGGCGTTTGGCGTTCGACGACGTCTTGCGATTGCCCTTGCCCTTGCCGTTTCCCTTCGAGGGGAACTCGGCCGCCGCTTCGAGCGACGTGGCTGCTCCATAGAAGGTGAAGGCCACTGTCTGAGTGCCCGTGTCGACCTTCTCTTTTCCCTCCCTCTTGGAGGCAAACTGTCTGGGTTTCTCTGTCGGACTTCTCCCGACATTCCACCCTCTTGGCATAAGCCTGCTGCTTCTGTCTTGCGACACGAACAGTTTTCCGGAGCTCCAGGAGACTCTGTTTTAACTCCTTGCTTATGTTTTGCTTTGCGCTAGTGAACTCGATTATTGAATCGAGCTGCTCCACCACTTTGCGTATCGCGGATAGTGTCTCGTCCAGTGCGTTGGTAGGGCTATTTCCTACCACTACTGGGGGGTCACTGGTGCTATCAGATGCAGCACTCGTCGCTCCACTACTCTCCCCACGGGGGGGGGGGGGGGGAGACCTCGCCAAACCACCTCTAGCGAAGGGGTTTGGCACCTCCGTTTGTCGGTAAATGTCTGTGTGTATGTATGTGTGTATTAGAGTGGCTCGAATATGACATTTTTCAGCACAGCACTTTTTGAGTTCCTTTTGTGGTCCCAAATGCCTGTGCAAAGTTTTGGAGCGGTCGGTTGCTTCCCCGGTTTGCGCATTGCGTATAAAGTTTGCATGGGATTTTATATGGGGAAATAAATTATTTTGCATTTACGTTAATACAGATCGCTATTTCACTCAATATGAAAAAGCAGTTTTATAAAACGATAATTCAAACCGTGGTTAACAACTTTATCGCAGACGGTAACTAGCTACGAGTTTTCAAAAAATAGTTATAACGATTTTAAAACTTATGGTTCAATCCAAACGAGACGTTCATTACGCAACGTGCTGCTTGTCTCAGGCGGGCCCAGAGAGCAGTATCGGAGCCAGATAGAGAGGAGCGACAGGCAGCGTTTCGGGAAGTTAGGGCCGCTTTTAAATGGGAGTTCAAGCTTATCAAATCAGATTGTCACAAGGAGCTGTGCCGAGACGCCAATCCCTAGGGCGACGCGTATCGAGAGTGATGGCGAAAATAAAGGACCCTTCGACGTTAGCCGAAATGTGCCCGGATAAGCTGAAGATAGTCGTTGATGTCTGGGATGCGGTGCTGAAAACCAAGCGGAAACCGCGAAAAGCTGAACAGGACGTTCCGGCTAATGGCGGGCAGAAAAATATCATCGGAGGCAGCATGCGTTATCGCCGATATGATCCTCATCTGCATCACCCTGGCGGAAGGAATCAAGTACTACAATCTGAGAAATACCAGGAACGTGAAGAATATGGTGAGAATCGATTCGATGGCGTTGCGGTAGCTGAAATGGGACAATACAGAGAAAGGAAGGACTGAAATCTGAGAAGGTACCCGGGTACCCTATCGGACACACAACAGTTAATGAAGGAACTGCGTGCTGTACACCTCCCCGTTTAGCGCAATTTGTGAGCAAAAGGCTTTGACATCCCCTTCTCACTGATTGTCAGCCTCAAGAGGGTCCTTATTTTACGAATTTCGCGTAGGAGATGTACTTTACGTCGGTACTCTCCTGCTTCCCCGGTGACGTGAAATAGCCGGTTCCTGCCTCCCGATCCAAGACGCGGAATGATTTAGTCACCTTGCCCTCCATCATCCGCTTCGCCGTCCGCAAACCAATTTTGTCCAACTTCAACGATACTTACACTTAATGCGTTAAATACTAGTTTTGCTTCACTAACCTGTTGAATGGGAAATTCACTCATATAAAATAATATTCAGAATGTATTTTCTAACACCGGGATTTGACGCGAGAAAAACCTTCCGTGCGCACTCAACCATTGCCTACTTAGATCCGACGAAAATGGAATTAAACATTTGTCGAAAACTCGAAAATACATGCGATGAAAAAATGCATAATTTAGTGACACAAAAATTTATTCAAAATGCTTTTCTTTCGTCAATTGTAAGCAATGGTGTGTAAATTTCTGAAAGTATTCCATAGAGCCCTAAACATTTTCAAAAGATGGTGATAAATGGTTATTGCATATTTGTTTTTATCTATAAACTATTAGGAATGCAAAATGCTATAAACAATTTTGCGAACAAACTCCAGGCCATGAATAAAACATTCCTCGTCGAACTCTCCAAGGAAATCATCCTCAGAAAACCGAATGTCGTTATTTTTGGCTTCTCTAGATTTATTTCATTCAGTTCAAGAATCTACCTAACGATAATCTCCACAGCACTGCGGTTGAAAATATAGACATCAACCCCGTCACCGTTTTGCGGAGCTCCCAAAATCCCACACCGATCGGATTGGACGGAAAACCTTTTACGAGCTAACAAACGTGTGCAATATGTGCACTCTCGAGAGTAACCGAAGGGTTTTACATTCAGGATTAAATGCGTTTCTAGTCACCCCATCCCGTTTTCCTGTGCCGATACAGTCATACATACCTCCACGAAGGAATGGCGATTAGTCAGGGTTTCGAGTAAAAATCGAACAGTTGTTCCAATATTTGTCCCGACTTTAGCCAGGATTTGGATAACGATGATGAGAACACGGGTGGAAAAGCCAACTGTCCTTACTCGCCAATAATTGGAATCGAGAGATTGAGTGAAGTGGTGCTGTTCAGCCTTTGCAATTACCCCTTCCCTATAATCGTCTGTCGGAATCGGATCGGTTATCATAAGGGAATTGACTTTTTGCTACGCTGCAAGGTTCGTTACTCGTTGGACAACTGTTATTCTGCTGGCAGCACCCCGCCGCCGTCGGCAGTTTTCTAAAAATGAAAAATTCATGAGCTGGTTTGATTATGTTTCTATTGAAAAAAAAAACTCGTAAAACGTTTAGGCACCAGTAAAAAATATTCAATTCAGTGCTTTCGGCTAACAAGGAAATACCAGGAAGTCCGGTTACTGCAACGTGGTATCTTGCGTGATATCATTCCCATCGACGTCTTTGTCGGAATGCCTATCACAAATCAAAGACACCTGCAAGGACCTATCAAAGCAGCTCATGTAAATACTTACTCGCGATTCGCTTATCAAATCTACTAGCAAAGCCCCCATTTCGCCTATTGATGGACACCACTCACCTTTTCAGGTGCTTCCTGAGCCAACCCGATTCCGATAAGGTGCCAGAAGAAGACGTGTTCCACACACAATCGCGATCATTCATTCACGTTGATTGACTGCTCGGGCCACACCTGCACCGTCCGGTTTGTAGGTACTGGCCTACTGGGCCGCCTGTGAGTGGGTACGCTTGCACCGACAAGTAGCAGGCCGCTTGACGAGGTCACGAGCTCTTGAACACCTAGAAGAATAGTAGGCTGAGTGCACATCTAAGACGCGTACACTGCGAGTATTTATTTGGTATATGGGACGGGGAGTCGAAGATAACAGAGTCCAAGCAAACAGTGCTTTACAAAGACGATGGTAATGACGTCATCTAATTGCACTGAAAAAGTGTTGCTTCAGTTGAACAGCAGGTGTGCGCTTAGGTAACCTGTTTTTTTCTCTTCATGAGAAATGTCGAGATACGACGAAGTCATGGGAAAAACAAACAGTGCACGAAGTTTTTTTTTTCTGTGGCCGGGGATTTGGTGAGTTTTATGAGACCCAACTCGTAGTTCGTTATCGGGCGAGGACAGTTGGGACATGTTGCGCGGTTCCAGATTTATTTTTCTTCAAAGGTACTTCTTATTGATTTGTGGTTTACTGATAAGAGGCGGTGCACCTAATTATTGTTCAGATTAATTGGGATATTTAGGGGATTATTAAATGTCAAGTAGCGGGCAGTAAGTCCGCGTGTCAAAGTGAAAACTTATGATGGTTCAATGAAAAGCCATTATCTTGTTGGCTGTTGGTTTATTTTAGTTCTTAAATGAATCATTCATCAACGACTAATTGCATCATAGAAGCATACATTTGATCACAGTTGGCCATTAATCAGCTATGGAACGGCAATCGCTTGACAAGCTTGTTCAATTACCGCACCAAATTAAGTCCTCATAGTAGTCCATGCCGTTCTCCCTTTCACAACGAAACCGATAATGATTTGTTGTATATACTCAGCATCCCACAATACCACCCATAGTACGGCACATATGACACCAAAACATTGACTGGTTTTTCGCAAGCTAAAAGAACATGTTGTCAAATTTCCTGAATGAAAATTTCCTTCTCGCGTCCCAATCCCAAAGGGCGAATTTTCAATGCCTTCCCCTTATCGAAGACCAGTCGACTTTTCTTACCAGCCGAGTGCAATATTAGGTACGAGCGCACATCTGTGCAAGTTTTTTCGCCGCCCGTTCGAATACATCCTACTCCTGTACTCGGGAGAGTGGCAAATGAATTTGTTGTGTACATATCAGGTTTAATTAGCGCAGGATGGCAAAAAGCGGCCGATCTGTGAAGCAATTTGACATCTGCCACGGCCGCATCGACACGGCTGTCGACATTTTCCGCCGGTCGGCGGTGATTGGATTTTTATCGCGTAATGGATTCGTTCGCTGATAACGCTAACGAAATTTGCTGCGAGAAACTCTCCAAGCAAATGATATTCAAATGTGGAAAACATTCGAACGCTTATTTATATTATTTTGATGTTATTTTTCTTAGATGATTGAAACTGATAGAACTTTCTGTCAGGTACACCAAACAAACACCAAGCATCTCACCCTACCACGATCGCAGTAAGCCAAACAGATCATAGCAACCGGGACCGTGAAAGGGATGAGGGACTCTCCCCTCACCTTTCAAAATAAGTTTCCCGTTGTAATCCGAGACCTTTTAGCATCGGATTACGGTACTGTTTCGTTTCGTTTCGTTTGGGTCGGCAAACAGAGCCGATTAATGCTTTTACTTCAATTATTGTGTGCCATTATGGAGTAATAATGATCTTCATCGAAATGGCATTCACTGTGTCAGGCTCGAAAGTGGCCAGACTGGGTGTTCCTCTTTTTTCCCGGTGACATTTTAAAGTTTAAATTCACGATTTTCACCCCTCCCGAGGGCATTTGTTTGGCCAAAGGCTTTTTATCACAACTGTTGGCGCACAAATGTTGATAAAATATACCCAAAGGGTTCGTTAATTGACACGTTTTTCTGAAAATGTCAGAGGTCAATTGAGATTCGAAGTGTTCCTAATAGTTTATAATAAGTAATTATAAATAGAAATAATTCATATAGAAGAAAGACTAATAATTTCAATTCGATGATAATTTCGGTATGTTTTGAGAAAGAAATATAGAACCAATGCTCGATACGTGTAGTATTTAAAAAATCATGCTTAGATAGAATACGACTAAAGAAAATTGTTTGATATACTTGTAGACGAAAATCACCTTAACGTCATTGTACCACTTCTCAGCTGAAGTATTTGACAGGTAGTATACGTTTCTCCAGACATTTTTGCTCATAAAGCTTCAAGCCCATCCTTTTGATAGTAATGAAAAGCGTGGTGTTGAATCTACAATTACACATCCCTTGCCAGATCATCAGTTTGCGAACGAATTCATCGGGAAAACAAATTTGAATTTATTTGGGACATTACCTTGTACTGCGGTCAGAAAAAAACTTTTATCCGGTAACCTGCCAGAAAGATGGCTTGACATAGGTTTCGTCGTTCATGGAATGCATTTTCTCTCTAGTTTTCGACGCCGGTGTGTAGCATCAATTTGCTTTCATCAGTTTCTATCTTAACGTTCTAAATCCAACCACTGCACTGAGATAATCAACCTTATTCCGCATTACGACAGACTTCTTTTTCGAACGTATGTAATTTGTATTCCCAATAACAACAGAAAAATCAAATGGGAGCTCGATTCGATCGAAATTCGGGTCTTCTTGCTCCCCCGGCGTATCACTCACTCTTTTTCCGAGTAAGTATTGTTGTCACTCTTCGGTGTCACCTCAGTTTCTGCCATCGCGTGTTCTGCGGCTTCCATCAGAGCATTTTCGGCTGATTCAGCTATCATCAAGAGCGCTTTCTTTTCGCGTTCAGAAGCTGTTACGGCCGATTTCCCGCCACATTGTAGCATGACTTCCCAATTCGCAGTAGGCCCGGGAAGGGGGTGAACTCCTGTCCTTCTTGTCCTTGCTGCCCCAGATCACTAATGATCAATTAAAGTAGCTTCGACTACATTGGTCACCTATGGCGGCTCTTATTACCCCCGGGGAACTTGCCAAGTTCCTAAGGTAATATCGCACCTATTTCCCAGCGAATTCTTGACCGATTTTTACAAGCTTGATTTCAAATGAAAGATACAGTCATCCTATTAACTGCTATTCAATTTTATTCGGTTCTGATTTTTGGTTCCGGAGTTATAGGTAGGTTAGTGAGATCAGACTGGAATTTTCCATAAAAACCGTCACAAACGTAAAACCTCAGACGTTAAAAATCTATTGAAGTGGACCTCAAATTACTTCGATTCGCAGGTCTAGATCATTGATTACCAATTCAACATTCCTTGAAAATATTGTCCTCTATCGACATTTCCGGAAGCTCCGGGCTTCGGGCAAATTCCACAATTAAAGTCATATTGGTTATTTGGCGATGACTGAACCGATTTTCTCAAACCAAGTGGAAGATATAATCACAGAGAACAGACATCCATGATTAGGGTTGTGGTACCGGTAATACCGGTACCGAAAATCCCGGGAATACCGACCCATTTTTGGTACAGTAATACCGGTACTGAACAAAAGCCAGTACCGGTATTTTCGGTACCATACAATTTTATGAAAAATATGTGGACTCTTTAGGGGGGCCTGTTTCATAATATCGGTCTGCAAGATGACTTTTAATTATATTAATTACCTTCTAGATAAATCGTTAAGCTAACACCTTTATAGAGAAAGGAGGTGGAGCCATCATCATAATAATTATAGAAGTTAAACATTACTAGCTCCTGTTGTACTGAACGGTATGTTTGAATTCCTGTACTATTTTGTCGAGATTTAATTTGAATGATCTTGTACTAAATTTCAAAATATTCACTTCTGGCGTAAGAGACGTAAAAATTTGCTATGATTTTGTTTATTAGCGACTTTCTGATTGGTTTCCATTATTCACTGGGTGGCGCGTAATAAGACTATGGTCTAAGTCATGTCTGTATTTGGTTTACTCTTAAACCATTATCTATAAAAGAACGAACAGCGTATGTATTATGTTATGTAGCTAACAATTTAGACTTGGTGAACTGCTTCAAATGGGGCGATTTGTAATTATTGGTGATCGGAAAATTTAGCAAAACTCCATAGTTTACAGGAAAGCAAGGAGCCTTGGTACGACATAAAGATCGAAACCAATTTACAGAAAAGCAAGAGCAACCTGCTCGGATTTAATGCCATTCTCGCTTTAATTTACTGTTATTAATATGGTTTCTTACATTTACCATTTGTTGAAGTCGACGAAAGTCGCACCGTTTAGCAGTTAGTGATATCAAAGTGGCCTAGATTTCAAAATAAAAGAAGGTACGAAAAATATCTTCTGTGAAATGAGTCATGTCTTTCCGAAGCAATTAAAAACAATAAACATGTTTTTTTGATCAGCACAAATCAATCATCTTAGAATAAGGTCATCAGTTTGAACATTTAATTTCACTTTGAAGCTTTTTTTGAATTTAAAAAAAAATATTCGAGTACCGGTACTTTACCGGTACTGAGGGCTTCAGTACCGTAGTACCGGTTCTCACCAAAAAGGGTCGGTTCTGCGAACCCTATCCATGATCGAACAAAAATATTTAAAAAACGTATGTAAACATTTGAATTAATATACGATAAACACTAGCGCCGCCTCACAAACTTATCCCAACTATCTTTCTAATCCATTCCAGAACCGGTTCGAAATCCTGCATGGATTCAGTATGGAATCTGGCTCAAAAACAACAACCGATTCCGACTCAATCGGTTGATGCATTTCAGCTGGAATTCATACTGGAAGTCTGAACCGGTTCCGGACTAGTTTGACTGGGTAGACGAATAACCGTTGTCAATTCAGTCGAACTCAGCCACAAAAAACATGACAGTAGTACACCTGGTTTGGATATCCCAACTACATTCGAAACCGTTAGAGATTTTTACACAAGTTGAATGCTGAAGATGGACGTCTGTTCTCTGTGATATAATGTTGCATATTAGAGGGTTGGTTACTACAACAAAATAGCAACAATCTATGGAAAAGCTAAGTAAGATCCAGAGCTTTCACCATTCATTCAAATTCAATACAGTTCAGTATAACGTTTGCCTTCGCCCCAACCGAATGAATTGCCGCTCAGCGTTGCCAACATTTTTTCAAAAAAAAGCTGGAACCTTTCTTGAAAAAAAAAACTGGAAAAAACTGGTTGCTCGAAAAAAAAAAACCTACTTTAGCATTGTAATGTTTAAGTCAACGATTCAATGAACGTAATTTTTAGTAATCACGTATGTTCCATACCTCCTTTTACTGCAAATTTTAGTCGGTTTTTTTATATTGTTGGCCAAATTAAAATATATTAAAGCATTTGAATTTGATTGTAATTTTAATAGTAAGTCGATTTTTACTGTTTTGAAGGTTTCAAGCTACACATCCACAAAATCCTAAATGTATGACTATTTGCTAAACTTGAGGATGCGCGTAAACCTTTCTTTAGATACAACTATAGCAACTAGCTGAGAATTCAACAAATGGTCGTCAAAATATTAGACACAATGTAGTTTATTGTTCATGTTTGAGTAAAATTCATTTGAAATCGAATCATTTGTATATTCCCGAACCGTTTTACTCACCAGTAATATAAAAAAGAGTTCAGGTTACGGTGGATTAAAATCTTATTCTGAGGCACTCGGCATCATCCCATGGCTTGCTTGAAAAATTTATGAGTCAAGTTACAATTTGTGAGAAAATATAAATAAATTTATGAATATTTAAAAAAAACTGGATAAAACTGTCTCAAATTTCAAAAAACTGGAAGATTTTTCCAATTGTCCGTTTGACTGGATGCTGTAAAAAACTGGAAGAATCCAGTTTAAACTGGGAGGTTGGCATCGCTGTTGCCGCTATTGATACCGAAGCAACAAAACGAGGAAACAGAAACAGGAACGAATGTATCCGCACATACTTGCATAACCACGTATCGTTATAATGATGAACAGTTGTGAGTATCTTTGAGAGACAGAGTATATCAGTATTCTCTTCTCTATTGAATAGTGGTCCCTTGTTGCTTGGTTGGTTATTTGGCGGCTGTTGTTCACGAACATACAAGCTGTTAAATCATTCAGATTCATTGTGTAATGCTGAATCTGAATATAAAATTCACCTGGCCATGTTAGCGGTTTTTAGCGCATTTCGCTACGTCAGTTAAGAACATATGGCTTGTGGAGCGGATATTAGGAAACAGCTACCGCTAATTTGACTCTGTTGAGGTTTGAGGGGAACTTTTGTTCACGCTGCTTAATAAATTTATGGAAATCGTGCGATGAGCCAGGAATATTTAAACATCGATATACATTTTGTTATGATTTTTTTTTTGATGTCGGTCCCTCAGATAACTAGGTAAACGCTTAGCCCAAAACATATAGGCTCAGTTTTGTCTAACATTGTATCTCTAGCTTACGAATATTTGGAATTTTATAAAAGTGATGAGCAAAATTTATGACTTCTGATTAAATTGGATAATACCTACTAACGGAGTGTTTAAAATGTACGGCATATTGTGGAATATTTAATAATCGGAAAATTACTTCGAACTTCGTTTAAAGTTGAGCAGAAATAGTAAAATTAGACGGGCCTTTCAAACTTTGATAAGAAATTATTATCCCGCTTTAGAGCTTTAATGATCTGGACAGATTCGTTCGTTGCAATTATTTCGAGCTTGGCGAATAAAGTTTTATTCACAATATCCTCCAAATGAACCTTGACAGTTGATTTCAATGCCTTTATTCTAATAGCGTTTTCGTTTTTTTACTGGTGCTACACCGGTGTAGTGCAAAAAAAAGATGGACTGATCCCAAGTTTGAATGAGTGTAGCACCGACTGCACCGGTGTAGTGCACTTTCAAAAACGAAAACGACATAAGTTAACCGAGATTTTTTTTGCAATCAGACAACCAAAATTTTTTCTGGTTGCTCCAAATTATGTTAAATGGAAAAAAAATCACACAATATTTTTTTCCTATTTCATCAACATTGCTATTCTATCATTCAAAATTTGTCGACTGGTCAATAAACACAATTTAACAAATTGCACTCATCGACATTTAAATCAAACATGAGCTAAGAAATTCAACGTCATGTGAAATTAAAATTATTTTTTTTCCTTTTTATTAACGACTTATAGTGAGTCAATCTTTTTCCTTTTTTATGTTTTAACGACATATAATTAGCAAGGGACTGGAAGGTGAAGTATTTTTCAAATATTAAGAGCCATAGTACTCAAGGAAGAGCAAGGATTTGAAGTAAGAAAGTTTAGAAAAGCGTGGAGTAGAGTCAACGAACAAGCTTAGAGTTTCCATATCTATTTCTGATCATTTAATATAGTCTTCTAGTGTAAAAATTTAAAAAAAATGATTTTTTATTTTCGTATATTTGCATCTTTAATATAAGTAAAACATGGTCAAAAGAGGATTTACTCAAATTCAGCCTTGTTTGTATGGAAGAGCACATTAAACATATTTTCATATGAGGCTTATAAAATTGAGCGCTGATCAAATCGGGTCTTCAATGTATTATAATAGATAAGCAGTATTCGAAGAAGTTTCTTGTGGACGCGTGTAGAACGACTTTCTTTCTACTTATTTACGAAACCGCCATCTTTGATGTCTTCAAATCAGTTTTTCAAAAAATTGTAAGAGTTCCTGTCTTTAGCGAATTTGTTGAGACTTTCATTTAAAACAACTTTATTGTAGACATGAATCCTACGTATATGAAATATATCGAGTTATAAAATGATATTTAAGAAGTGTTCCTTAATCTAGTTTTTTTTTCTAAAATAACTTTCTATTGTGAGCTTCACAAACTCTCGCATTGGATAAATAAATTTTATCATTTATAAACAATAGAAGAGATTTATCATAAACATTAATCTCATAATAATTTAATTTAAAATTTAATAGAAATAGCCTAAAATATATTAATATCTTGAGCACATGGAGCCTTCATGTCTTCAACAAAGTGGTTTGTAATAGCACTCTCCAAAATTTTGCTAAAGACCTTAAGTCTGGAACTGAATTTGTTTGAAGAGTAAATTCGCCGTAAATACTTTATGGAGGATATAACGCCAAAATTATTTTATCAAATGATGTGCTGTTTCACGTTTGTAAAATTCATCGAAGATCCTAAACCTGCGAAATTGGGGGAACGGAACCGCCATTTTTCAAAAATTCCCTCACTTTTGGAAGGTGGTTTTCTCGTTATTAATTCTATAATGTTTTCATCTCAACTCGACGCATTCCCAAAATAAAAACATTTTCAGCAAATGTTTGAATTTTGCAATTTTTCGGTGAGCAGATCTGAGTTTCATGGACATTAAAACAATTCCAGTTTCACTACCCATTAAAAAAGACCCTAATCCATATTACAGTACACCCCTTCAAAACTGAACTCAAAATGATAGGAAATTATGATTATGATTGATTTCAGAACTCTGGAATGAGTTTCTATCGGAATGTTTTAGGCAAGTATTTGATATTGATGTTATTCGACAACAGATCAGGATTGCATTCCCACATTTTTTCAAAGGTCCTCATGATGTTTCAAACAATAGGTTATCAATGTACTGATCAGATAAAAATCTTTGTAATATTGAATTAAATCAGTCTGCTTCAATAAATTTTTAACTTCAATCCAATTATTTTTTTGGGTGAGGGGGGGGGGAGGGTGTTGTATAAACCTCAAAGCATCCTCTTGGTTACACCACTGCTTGGAGTTTTTTTTTTTTTTCAATTTGTTTATTTGATAAGGCACGTATGCGTTAGCTTAAAGGTGCCATTTTTCATTGTTTTACATTTTGAATTTCTTAAAACTAGGGGGATACACATTTCAATATTATTTTGTTTTATATAATAAAACTAAAAAAAAACTACAGCTAACTTATACATATAAAAGAGGGTATAATATAATATTCGTAAGATTTGGGGGACGGGTCATTTGTGTGTTCTTTGTATAGTAATTCACTTTATGATTTTTAGAAGGGAGATTGTAGAAAAAATAATTATTAACTAAGCGGAACATTTTACAAGCTTATTAACTAGAGATAACTAGAAGAGTGGTTCAAGATTAAGGGGAATTAATTAGGACTATTTTAAAGTAGTGGTACTGTTGCGCATTTCTTAACGAGATTAAATATTGTTCAACTAAAACTAGAAGATAGGGGGGCACATAAATTTTGGGAAGATATTCAAGGGGAGAAGGGGGTGAAGTCATACATCTGTGTATCAGAGACATGGGAGGGTGGGTGGACAAGGCTGAAGGGGGGGGGGGGTGAGATATAAACTTTCAGTTTCCGGCATCAGGAATCAACGGCCAGGATTACAGATTCGAACGGATGTATCAAGTATTGGGACGCCGGGCGGTTTTCCTCGAGCCGGCAGGGGTTCCTCCAGACGATTTCGTAGTACGGCTCAGATACGGATCGGAAACACACCGCGCTGCGCGTGTGATGTTGTACTGTAGATCTCGTGTTGTTGGTTCATTCGACAGATGTTTTGTCTCGTCTTGGAGTCGTATCAAACCATCTCTGGGGTACGGTAGGCGGAAGAGGGCACTTCTGGGAATGATAAGAGAAAAGATAGGGGCATTTAAATTTGGATATTGATGGTTTTGAGGAACGTGTATATAAGGGACATGTAGAGAATATCTCGGCTTGCTAGTACATCTCGAACCGGGACATTGGGTGATCTTCCTCGGGCCCGAAGGGAATCGAATAGTTGAGATCTGGCAGAACAGTACTCGGCGCATGCCCAGACAACATGTTCGATTTCGTGATAACCGTTGCCACAAGCGCAGATACCGCTATCCACGAGCCCAATACGCCGGAGATGTGCGTCCAGCGTGTAGTGATTGGACATGAGCCGAGACATCACGCGAATGAAATCCCGACCCACATCCATCCCTCTGAACCAAGGTTTCGTCGATACCTTAGGGATTATCGAATGTAGCCACCTTCCCAGTTCACCATTGCTCCATGATGTTTGCCAACTTTCGAGGGTTCTCTGATGAGTAATACTGAAAAATTCGCTGAAGCTAATTGGTCTTTCATATATGTCACCTTGCAAAGCGCCCGCCTTAGCTAAAGAGTCCGCTTCTTCATTACCTGGAATGGAGCAATGCGAGGGAACCCAAACTAAGGTAATCTTGTACGATCTTGCAGACAAAGCACGCAGGCGCTCCCAGATTTTCCCCAGAAAATATGGAATGTGCTTTCTAGGTTTCATTGAACGGAGAGCCTCGATTGAGCTGAGGCTATCCGAGACAATAAAGTAATGATCGGTGGGCAAAGTATCAATGATCCCAAGGGTATACTGAATGGCAGCAAGTTCTGCGACGTAAACTGAAGCAGGATCATTGAGTTTGAATGAGGCGGTGAGGTTTTGATTGAATATACCGAAGCCAGTGGAGCCGTCGAGGCTTGACCCGTCGGTGTAAAACATCTTGTTGCAGTCGACTTCTCGAAATTTACTATGAAAGATGCTTGGGATCACTTGCGGACGTATGTGATCCGGGATTCCACGAATCTCGTCTTTCATGGATGTGTCGAAGAATAAGCATGAAAGAGATTGACACGGTTGGGATAGTATGAAGAAGGATTGATATTTTGTGCCATGTAATCGAAGTACAAGGACATAAATCGGGTTTGAGAACTGAGCTCGACAAGCCTTTCGAAATTTGCAATTACTAACGGGTTCAAGATATCGCAACGGATGAGCAATCGATATGAGAGGTCCCAAAATCGATTTTTCAGCGGAAGGACGCCCGCCAGCACTTCTAAATTCATCGTATGTGTCGAGTGCATGCAACCCAAAGCAATACGCAAACAACAATATTGGATTCGCTCTAGTTTGATGAAATGTATGTTCGCAGCGGAGCGGAAACAGAAACTCCCGTACTCCATCACCGACAATATTGTTGTTTGGTACAGCCTGATCAGGTCTCCTGGGTGGGCACCCCACCATGTTCCGGTTATTGTACGGAGAAAGTTGATCCTTTGCTGGCACTTCTGTTTCAGATACCTAATGTGACATCCCCAGGTTCCTTTAGAGTCGAACCAGACCCCGAGATATTTGAAAGTTGAAACCTGAGCAATAGTTTGATCCATTAATTGAAGCTGTAGTTGCGCTGGTTCACGCTTCCTTGAAAATACGACTAGCTCAGTTTTCTCCGTGGAGAACTCGATACCCAGCTGGAGAGCCCAAGCAGACAAATTGTCCAAGGTATCTTGCAGTGGTCCTTGCAAGTCGACGGCTTTAGGACCTGTAATAGAGACCACACCATCATCTGCAAGCTGCCTTAGCGTGCAGGAATTGACAAGACATTCGTCAATGTCATTCACGTAAAAATTGTAGAGGAGAGGGCTTAGACATGAACCCTGGGGAAGGCCCATGTAGCTAAATCGTGAAGTCGATAAATCATCATGCGAGAAATGCATTTGTTTTTCAGACAACAGGTTTAGCAAAAAGTTATTTAAAATTGGTAAAAGACCATGCTGGTGCAACTTCTCATAAAGAATGTTGATAGAAACTGAATCGAAAGCCCCCTTTATATCTAGGAAAACTGATGCCATCTGCTCTTTGCTAGCATAAGCCATTTGAATTTCTGTTGAGAGCAACGCAAGACAATCGTTCGTCCCTTTGCCTTTGCGGAAACCAAATTGTGTATCTGACAGTAAGCCATTTGCTTCAACCCAATTATCGAGGCGAAACAAGATCATTTTCTCGAACAACTTTCGGATACAGGACAGCATCGCAATCGGTCGATACGAGTTGTGGTCGGAGGCTGGTTTTCCTGGTTTTTGAATGGCAATGACCTTCACTTGCCTCCAGTCATGAGGGACAATATTACCCTCAAGAAACTTATTAAATAAATTCAACAAGCGTCTCTTGGCAGAGTCTGGCAGATTCTTTAACAAGTTAAATTTGATTCTGTCTGGCCCTGGGGCTTTATTGTTACATGATAAGAGAGCAAGTGAGAACTCCACCATCGAAAACGGTGTTTCGTTCGCGTTATTGTGAGGGGACGCGGCGCGGTAGATCTTCTGTGCCGGGGCGGAATCCGGACAAACCTTCTTGGCAAAATCGAATATCCAACGGTTTGAATATTCCACGCTCTCATTGGTACTGTTTCGGTTTCGTAAGCGCCGGGCCGTACTCCAAAGAGTGCTCATCGATGTTTCTCTCGTTAGTCCGTCGACGAACCGGCGCCAGTAGCTACGTTTTTTGGCTTTTATCAAACTCTTCATGCGCGTTTCCGCCATCGCGTACTGTCGGTAGCTAGCTGGCAGCCCGTCGTCCCGGAAGGTCTTATACGCAGCGGCCTTCTCCGCGTACACGTCTGAGCACTCTTTGTCCCACCATGGATTGGGAGGACGCCCGCGTGAATTCGCGTCTGGTACGCGTTTAGTCTGAGCTTGAATCGCGGTATCGAGAATCAAGCCAGCCAGGAACCCGTACTCTTCCTCCGGAGGAAGCTCTTGTGTCGATTCTACTTTTTCGGATATCGCGGACGCGTAGCTCTTCCAATCAATGTTTCGTATTGATTGTATTCGGTGGCCCTGAACCGTTAGCAATATTAATTACGATTGGCAGATGGTCGCTGCCGTGGGGATCAGAGACTACCTTCCACATGCAATCTAACCGCAGCGATGTCGAGCAGAGGGACAGATCTAAGGCGCTCGGTCGCGCTGGAGGGACAGGAATCCGTGTCATTTCACCCGTATTCAAAATAGTCATATTGAAGTTGTCGCAAAGCTCATGGAGTAGGGTAGATCGATTATCGTCATGAAGGCAACCCCATGCCGTGCCGTGGGAGTTAAAGTCACCTAAAACTAGCCTCGGTGCGGGGAGGAGTTCCGCAATATCGCAAAGCCGTCGGTGGCTAACTGAGGCTCTAGGGGGGATGTAGGTGGAAGCAATGCAAAGTTCTTTGCCTTTAATTATGGTTTGGCAAGCGACAACTTCAATGCCTGGTGTCGAGGGGAGGTCGATCCGATTGAAAGAATAGCACTTTTTGATCCCCAAAAGTACTCCTCCGTAAGAGTCTTCTCGATCCAAGCGAATAATATTAAAATCGTGGAAGTGTAGGGTTATTTCTGAAGTGAGCCATGTCTCGCATAGGGCAAATGCATCGCATTTCAAATTATTTAGTAAGATTTTAAACGAATCGATTTTCGGGATAAGACTTCTGCAATTCCACTGTAGAACAGTGATTAAATCCTTGACCTCGTTCGATGAATTAGCCATCGAAGGATACAATCGCTGAAAGGAGGGGCCATTTCGCAGTGAACTGCATCAAGAATGTTTTTACTGCGGGGAGAAAGCTTATCAAGATACTTTTAAGGGGGTCAGAAATGTTTAACGCTGTAAGAATACGGTCCACAATGTCAGAGAAATTTATTAAGCCAGCACTGTTTTCTTCCTCTGGCTGAGATATGGGAACACTTGGGGTTTTTGATGTTCCTGGAAGTGCTGGGAACTCCTTTTCTGAGCTCAGGTTACTGAGACCGGGAGCGACTTGCTTCGGTTTTGCACCAGTACTTCCTTGAGTAGTTATTTTAGGGGGACCATGAAGAGACACCTTCTGGCCTTTACGACGAAGCTTGGAAGAGGAAATGTTCTTCCTTTTTCTACTACTTCTAGGCACAGCAGAAGATGTTCCCTCCTGGGGTTCATCACAGTCGCCTTCGTCAGTAGACAAGTTGGTAAAGATGTTCGTAGAGACAGGTGGCGTAGCTATCTTAAGCATTTCTGCAAAAGATCGCTTAGAGCGTCCCTGAAGGGAACGCTTAAGATTTTCCTCGCGCTGTTTGTACGCGGGACATGAAGGGAGATCATGTGGGTTTCCCCCACAGTAGAGGCACTTTTCGACATCTCTACCACAGGAATCATCCGCATGATTCCCACCGCATTTCCCACAGCGGGCTTTATTGCTACAATGGGAGGCTGTGTGTCCCAATTGTTTGCAATTAGTACAGTTCATGACCCGCGGCACAAAGAGGCGAACAGGTAGACGAACCTTGTCAAAAAGGAGGTAATTAGGCAGGGCAGAGCCGGCGAAGGTCACCCGATAAGAGTCTGAGTTGACGTATGTTTTCTTCCCGTCAGCTGCGACTAATGCTGAATGCAAACGTTTGCATTCCAGTATCTTCACTGGCTTAAGCATGGGGTCTTTGAAACAGCCAGTCCCATATTTTAGCAGGTCCTCGCAATTCAGACTCGAATCGGAAACGACCCCACTGACTTCAACCCTGCTAGCTGGAATATACACCCTGTACTCCCTCGTAAAGGGCTCGTATCCAGCAATATCGTTTGCCTGAGTTGAACTGTTAACCACCACCCGAAGCTTATCAGGCCGAATTTTCGATATTTCTGTCACGGCCGAATACCGATCCGTCAGAACTCGAGAAATCTGCAACAGATTCAAACACTTTTTTTCTTTGGTCCGAAAGAAGATCACAAATGGCCCGGTGGCCGAGCTCGGATATACCTTGAGCCGGGGAACCGATTTTATTTCGACGTCCATCTCACCTTGAGATGAACCGCCGTCAGGGGAAGTCATTTTTGCACGGGCCTATTGCCCAGTGCACGTTATTAAGACAACCAAGAAGGGGAAACGAAAACTAATACTTAGCTTGTGTATGTAACGGTATCCAGACGGCTTACTAGAAGAACACTGTTTCACTTCACTGACCGGCTAACGGTACTCAGAAACAGAAACACAAAAGAAGGGAAAAAATACTGAAACCTCAACTAGGCGCAGAGTGTGTAAATAACCTTGAACGCGGATTAACACTATTTGTCGCTATAGAGGGTACGGACCGATGACAAAAGACTTCTATCTCGACTGAGTGCTCGATAACGAATGACTGCTTGGAGTTATTCATTTCCCTTTTCTATTTTCCGAGCTATGTTTCAGATCGATCCGATGATTATAAGTCAGAAGGTTCGCGCAAATGAAAATTTTTGCACCGATAAGTGATCAAGTTCCATCTAGACAACTTAAAATTGTTCGATGGTTATTCTAGCGGTTGTAGTTAGCAAAATGAAATACGAAATTCATTTTAACGAAATAATATTTGGCTCATTTAAATGGAGTATTACTATATTGAACAATAAATAGGCGACAAAGGGAAATCCACAAACAACAAGCAACAACTTTTAAAGTATTCGAAATATGTATTTGATGTCTTCAGTATTTGCAAAAGTAAGAGCTACAAATTTGCTGAAGGCATTATTTCAATAAAATCACTTCCAAGAAAATTTATAAAAATATCTCACTTTTATGGGGAGTAATCAGAAAAATCACAATACCAAAAGAAAGGGCATATTGTATGCTTAAAATTTTCCGAAGATACTATTGACCTAAAATTATTCGTTTTGGCGCTAATAATACATTGAATGTTTTTGGTCTTATTTCTGGCTATGAAAAATGATAAAAATATTTCGTCCGCATTTAATGTAAAATATTTCTTTTGATAACAGTCCGGTTTCAACAATCTATAGTTCGTTCGAAAGGTAGTCATATAAGCTTTCTAAAAATATATAAATTGTTTAGTAACGTCGTCAATTCCGGCAGCAAATTTAAAAAAACTGCAAAAAACGCGATTGCACCTTCAAACATACATATCTTGGAAACTAAACATCAGAATCAAAAACCATTTAATAGCGTTCTGTCTGGGTGATAGGCCTTTCAACGCGAATTCGAGTTTGTCCGTTACATACACACACAGACATTGTCCCAAATCGTTGAGCTGAGTTGATTGGTATATATAGGGTGACCATACGTCCTGGTAAACCAGGACATGTCCTGGTTTTACATTGACTGTCCTGGTGTCCTAGGAAGTCGAGAAAAATGCTTGATTTGTCCTGGTTTTCTCCTGTAAGCCTAATATATTTCTATATATTCAGTCTTCGTTTTTCACTATGCTCCAGATGCAGTTACGACAGACTGCAATCATAACTGCAACGTATACTCATCCTCAATTGGAATGCGACAAACAAAACTTAATTCCGTCGAATCTCTCAATTGTACCTTTCGATGGTTTTTTTAAATCTCTCAATAGGGCCTCGTCAATATCGATGAAATAATGTTTACCAGCGCTTCTTCTCGGTTTAAATCGTCTTTCAATCCGGGACCCGAAGAATTCCCTCTGGTACATCTGAAAAGACACATCGGCGTTTTGGTACTTCTGCTTCTACTTGTGTTCACTTATGTTCGTCTTACTGGAAATCCATTCCATAAAAAGAAAAATATCAACTATCGTGGAAAAATTTCATTGAGTGCTCTCTCGAGCTGGGGATCATGGAATTACTACAGGGTCGATACCAGTACCTAATCAGTCGCTCTGCTTGTTAACAGTGCACAGTGGTCCAGAATGCAAATTTAGCAGGAATTTTAACTTTTTGATAAAATTAAATGACTTAGCCTTACAACATGTTTGGCAAAGTTGTTGTACTTTGCAAGCCCTTCTTTTTGTTTAAACCGATGTTAGGGTGGTTCTAAATTTAGCAATATTTAAAATAGAACCTTTTAACGGTTTGAGATAGAGTTTTACTGTCTTCGATGAAGTTGTAGAGCAACACATTTTAGACAAATTTGCTGAAGACATGCAAGCTCTAGCTTTTATGTTTTCCATTGCACGAGAAATTCAAATGTAAGCTTTAGGGTGTTCCTTAAAAAAACAGTTTTATTTCTATAACTTTTGAAGTTTTTATTTTACGCTAAAGTACCCTTTGGACAACTTAAATATTATTTAGGGCACATAATTTGCTTTAAAGCACCAACTACTTAACTTTTTTCGTGTTAAAGTTATAAGAACTTTTATATAAAAAATATAACTTTTTCAAATATAATTATCTTCGATTCGGGCACTCACCATTGAATACTGTTGCTTTCATATGAAATAGCATGCTTTGTAGTATAGATCACCAAAAAATGGCAAATGGGATATTTTTTTATATCTTGCAATATTTACTCAAAAAATGTTTAAAAATGTTTATTTTAGTAAAAAGTATACATAACTTTCCAAAGAGCAAAGCTAGAGGTTCAATATATTAAGACAAATTGTTCTCCTTCAAAATATCTGAAAGTATTTCTAAAGTGATCTTAATGAAAAATCAAAACTGCAAAAGAAAACCATTTTTTAAGAAACACCCTAATTTTTTTTGGTAAATTTCTTGTAAAATGAAAAGTATACGACATAGAGTTTCAGTAAATTCGACAAAGTTTTTCAAAATTTCATTATCTTCAATTTTGTGGAAGACAGCGAAACTCTATCTGGAACCATTAAAAAGTTATTTTACTGATTTTAAAAAAATTAGAACCACCCTACCCACAATTTAAAATAATAGAAAAGTATTGTAAAATGCAATATTTTATCAAAACATATTACAAAGAGTCAATTCATGAAAAACCAAATTTTTAATATAACTTTTTCAGTTTTCATTTTTTTACAACCTATCCTTCGATGTTTTTCAGAAGACGAACATCTTCTTCTAATACATCAAAACTCTAGCTTTTATTATTCAGAAGATATAAGCACTTAATTTTTCAAAAATAGATTTTTTTAAATCAATTTTATGAAATTTTAAAAAATATCGTATTCACCATTTTTTGCTCAATTATAACTCTAATCATGACCTTATTTATAGTTAAAAAAGAATTATCTTTTATTTTCCCCAAATGAGTGATATTGTTATTCAAAACAACCCCATTTTTGGCGAAAAAGTGCTCATAACTTTTTAACGCAAATAGCTAGATATTTAGTGCCATGAAACCAATTATTCGCCTTGAAACAATCTTAAAGTTGTCTGAAGACTACTTCAGTTTTTAATGAATACAGCAAAAGTTATTGGAACAAAACTGTATTTATTTCGAAGAAACACCCTAAGCTCCGACTTTAAATTTATTGTAAAATAAAAAGTATGACAGATAGTGCTTACATGTCTTCAGCAAACTTTTCCAAAATTTGTCGTTCTACAACTTCGTTGAAGGTCGTTTGGCTCTAGCTAGAATGATTAAAAAGTTAATTTTTTGATCTTGGTAAAATTAGAACCACCCAAACTGTTGTTTTAACAAAAAGAGGGGGCTCATAAACTACGAAAACTTCTCCAAAGACTCAATAAGGCTAAGTTGTTAAGTTTTAGTAAAATCTCAAAATTCCTGCTAAATTTACATTCTGGGCCACTGTGCAGTGCAGTGAATCAAACGAACGTTTCTACCTAAAGTCTGCTGTCTTTATCTACAGTGCCAGAACTATAAAGAAGCAAAGCAATCGAATAATGAAATTCGTTCGAAACTCAAATGCAGTTCAGACTAACGGAAGTCGTCGTTATACAAGCCCACCACACCCGTTACTAATAACGTTTAAAACTTTGGCCATAACGGAAAGCTACGCTATGGAAGACAACATGCAATACGTCGTTGAGTATGATAATGTTAGGATACCCGTTTATATTGACAATGGTAAGATTGATATGCGTGTGCACGATCTACACCTGGGTACTACTAATAATTTTTTTACAATCATCATGTCGAAATACGTAACGGTGGTATCCTTTAAGTCTGAAACCTGGAGAAATTTTTTCTATGTATTTCCAACGGTGTTTGTTTCGTTGGAATGCGAGTGACAAAACATATTCCGTCATATCTTAACTTTCACTTCAAAGCAAAATGCGTGACCAAATCTCAAATCACGTTTTGCACGTATGAAGGACAGACCCCTGCGTGCCCTACGTTTTACATATTTACACAAACCTCTAACGAAGCAATATAAACTGCAAGCATACTCATCACACAGCCCTTCATCAACATCAATTAAATCACAAACCACCGGAGTTGCAACTCAGTGACTAACGATTACTGAAACAACAGAACCTACGCACAACGTGAACGATCATTGTGATGCGCCTATTACTTCCCAATCAACTGCCAGCTCCACCGATAATAAAGGAAATAACAAAGAACACGGATAAGCGATCATGGCCCGTAGGCCCCACAAACAACTCAAACCAGGTAATCGTGAAAGCCCATACAACATTAACAGCGAGGATAGCATTAACGAAAACGATAAACCGAGAGAAAGCGGACTAAGTGATCCACAAGCAACAAGAGGCAATGAAGTAAATAGATCTTCAACAAGAAATAAGATCATTACGCAAATTAACAAATCGCGTACACCAGATCCGATGGATATACAATAAAATTCCATTTATTTATTTTTATTTACACATTGATAATATTAAAAAATCCACGGCAGGTAATGCATTGAGGCGTGTCAAATAAATGAAATAGCTAATGGACGATTAACATGCCTTCACGTCTGGGCGCTGAACAGCGACTAACCGCTGAGTCTACCATCCTGCACAACAGGGAGTATGGAATGTCGCGCTCAAACCTGTACTGCGACATTTCAAAATCAGTTACTTATTTCTGCTTGTATTTACTGAATTCAGATTCACCGCCTCCCTCATTCATTAACTTCCCAACTGACTGAAACTTCATGCAGAATGAAATGATTGAGTGCAGAGGGAATATAAATTCCTTCACCAACCGAAGCATTTATTTGTTTTTATGTGAGTAGTTTGAAGGCAGAAGCTGGCATCTTCTACATTTTCGAGCATAAGTGAGCTGCATAATCTATATCTGGTGCACTTTTGCTCAATAATCCCTCTCATAGGTAGAATGGAAACAAAATTCAACAAACCGAACATGTCCGAACCTGAATGCGCTGTGTCGGGAAAACGAATGACGAGGGAAACGAACCACACATTTCATTCATCGCGACGGACATGAGTTGAATTTTGTTTTCTTTCAAGTTCACACAGGGATATCCATTTTTTTTCAAGCTCGGGCTCAAACTGATAATATTTACAACAAGCTATCTGCCAGTTTTCATATAACAATCGATTAAACGGAGAAATTTTTGGTAACAACGGTAGGTTTTGCAGCTCTCAAATGGAGAGATAATGGTTGTCATTGGAGATTGCCAGGCATAGCGCAGGAAAGCTACTTGGGATCGCTGATATTTCCGATTTACGTCAATGTCGTTTGTTGATGGTGGTGTAGCAAGAACTGTCTTTGTGTAAATACGAAAAAGTTCTTGGTGATCGAATTCCGATGAAAGACTTTCTGGCAGAGCTCTTCCTCCCAGACTCCCAGAACTTTTTTACTGTCGAAGCTCTGTCTGCTAGACCATAGAACTTTTTAAGTGCCGAAAACATGCAGAAAAGTCAATGTCGATTGAGAGGTAACGGGGGGCAGCAGTACCCTTTCGACTGTTCTGGTTTTTTACTCGTCTGATATGGTCACCCTAGTATATAAGACTCGGCCCTCCGGGCCTCGGGAAAAATCTTGAAAGTTTGATCGAATTCTATACATTTCTTTTCTAAGAAATGTAGAACGATGATTGTTATGAGATATAGCACATATGCATATATATTATAATATCAAAATTTGTAAAAAATCTAGTAAATAATCAACCATATTGGAATGTTGCATTCTGTAGGCAAACGGACGTAATTTCTCCAACTGACGCACATGATCACGATCAAATCATGTTATAGCGTCATCCAAGAATAAAGTCGTTTTTTTCTCGTCCAAAATTCCATATCCAAAAACGAATTTTGACTTAACGAATGACCTAAATATCAACACATCGCCCCTGCGATCGATTAATCTTCGAACGTGCCCACCTGACTGTGGTAAATTGGGCCGAGAAAATCAGCCGAACCGTGCTCGACTAAATCAGCAAAAAATGAGGTGTAAATTATGAATTTTCCACACCATACACTTGCGTTTTTCTCGCTTCCCGCGTCGCATCGTGATCGCGAGGGCTCCGAGAGATCCAGCACACAGCAGGCCAGAATGAGACAGGCAAAATCCGCAGCGAATGGGTAACACGCGGGTGATGGTGATGCTGATTCATTGGAAAACAAGAACCAGCAGCGCTATAAGCATATAAGTATATAGTACCTATAGCACTAAAGCTACCGGCTGAAATAGAGCCGCTGCTCATTCAACACCTGTTGTTTCGAAATCAACGAGTTGTTTTCATATTTTCAACCGCGACGGGAGAAACCCTTTGGACGAGAAAACCCCCCTCGACCGCATGGCAGTGGCTGATGGTTGGGTTCGACCGCATGACCTTAGCAGGTTACGCTGGTCGTCGAACCAAGCACGGCGGAAATTCTGGCAAACTGGCTGATGGCTGGGCAGCAGGAAGTAACCACTCTTTATCAATGTTTCTATTCTTCGGTACACAGCCACTTGGCTGTGTACTCAATTATTGAATGTTCAGTATGGGATGTTGCTGCACTCCCAAAACAGCTTGGTCACATCCTCGAGAAACCAAGAATCACTACTCCACTGTACCGGCTACCAATGGCATAAACCGCGTACTTCAAGGGGTCTCGGGTATTGCAGCATGCCATGCTGCTCTACGAATTAGCGCGAAATGCTTCATCCTTATGGCGTTGAAAATTGAATTAATTTATCTTCATCATGCCGCGCCTGTTGGTGCGGCTGCTGATTTTCTGTTGGCAGCGCTGACTACTGGGATCTACACTCGAGCTGTTGCTGAAATATTTGTATAATTAGGCCATTACAAATATTTTTTAAAAATTATGTCACCCCCCCCTGCAAAATCGCTGAAAAAAATCAGGGGGCAAATAATTTTTTTTTAAATAACCAAAATTCAAAAAATTGTCACGTTTTTTAGAATAAAAATAGCTTCCATAGAGTTTTGCTTTTCGTAACTGAAAACTATTATGGTAGTTTTAGAAATTACCATCCCATGATAATTCTTATTTTGACTATTCTCGGGTAAATGTGAAGTTTAAATGAGATCATCGATCCAGTCCAACATCAAATGAAACGTTTGCTGGGCGCGGAAGGAAGGACCCATCTGTGTATTATCAAACAAACATCTCATGGAAAGGCTAATACAGACCGACTTCTGAATCGATTCCAAATTAAACTCAACAATCGATCGAGACATAATCGATCGTTGCATTCGAAAATAATTTCGATAAGGAAACAATCTGAATTCTAGTCAGACTCCTGGAGATTTATATGTGGTTCAATATTCTATATACATGAGCTTTACCGAAAGGTTTTTGACATTTAAAGATTTCATATGGGATCGTAGTATTCATACCGTATTTCCGCAGCCATATGTGCGATTCTTATGAACTTGATCAGATCAAAATCTGCTACCAAACCTTCCATTTAAGGCTAAGCTTGTGAAAATCGAATAAGCCGTTTTGCGAGAAGCCGAAGAGACATTAATTCTGAAATATTCCAAGAACCAGAAACATGCGAAATTTTCGAGATAGACGCTGGAATCAAAAGAACTTTGTCTGGCCATCAGCGATCAAGAATGCTCTAGCAAAGCTAAATATAGATCTTACAAATAATGGTATCATCGGCACTTACCGCAGGAAGAACCGGGAATCCATTATCGATGTTAATTTTTGTATCCTTGGAGTAACCGTAAAGATGGACTGAAAAGCGTGCGAGGATATATCCACAGCGACCACCAAGCGATTTGGCACAGCATTGATAACAGGACTATGAACTACACATGAATATGAATATGTAGGAGATATATAAACGAGTGAAGATGGAAAACAGCGATTTTTCACAGGAACGTGTCCGTCGAAGAACTTGAATTTGAGGGTATCCTCTTCAACCTAAATGCGAACGAGTTCACGGCACTACTAACAAAGGCGTGTAATGCGACCATACCAAGGGATGGGAAACTGAGAAACGGTCGCCGGGTGCAATACGACGATTATCGATCTACGTATAAGTTGCCTCCGAGCTTGGAGAAGAAGTCGGAGATCACTTCGGTTTCTCATCTCGCTCAGTTCAGAAGCTAGAAATCGCTCCGCTGCAATAGCAGGGCAAGTAATCAAATTTACCCGCGCGACGCTTGGCAAAAATTGATTCCTTCTGCCTAGTGTGTGATACGTGAACAAACAATGAGTGACAATGCCAAGCAAAAGTATATCACGATGCGGGCAAACTGTGTTGCTGTCAGAGCTGCAAATTTTCACCAGGTTGTTTTGAACTTGAAGGAAGAACAAATCTCAAATCATGCCCTACTATGTTCAATTCGCAGTTATTCGTTTACATCATTCATTCAAACAGTCGAGCTGCTCAATCATTTTCCTTTCATTTTCGATTTCATTTACCTTGTGAATATCTCTGTACTGGGATATTGACTAAGTTTTTCAAGCAAAACTACTCTGAACATACTTCTTGCTGTTCATGTAAGCTTGAAAACATTTAAGCTAAACCTGTCAACATTTAACCTAAACTGGCCTCTACAGAGCAGATGACAACTTTGGTTGGTGAATGAAAAAGCATCAATTTGAAATGAAGACGTACGCTTCGGTTATGAAAATCCCGCCAACTTTAAAGTGAATGATTAAGGGAGGCTTTGAATTTGAATCATGGTTGGGTTTGATTGAGCTGAAAGTTGGCATTTGAAAATGAAAATTTGCACCACTGGTTGCTGTTGACTAAACGAAATATCCGGTAATACCATCAATTCATGAAGGGGAGCAAATGTTGAAGGAGAACTTGAAGTTCAACGTAGCTTGCGGTACTTTATGCGGTGCAATTCCACCATTTACGTCATGCGGTACTGAACATGTTAAAAAATATTAGTCAAGCAGAATCATTCGCTTCCCAGAACAACACGAAACACGTCATCGAATGTAATGACATTTTATACAGTATTCCAACGTATATAGATGTTGACAGTATCGAAAAAAAGATACATGACCTGGCACCACGTACTAGTTCCTTCGCTATCAATCCTGTCAAAATACGGAGAGGTGAATAGTGTTAAGGAAGATAGTTGGAGGAACTTCTTCCCAAGACTCCACAACGAAGTTCGTGTGGTGAGAATGCGTCCGACAAAACCTATTCCCTCTTACTTGACTTTCACATGCTAATCACCTAATGATGTTGAATATTCTCAACGAACACTAGTCACGCACCCAGGACAGATTCCTACCTGTCAATATTGTGATCATCCGCTACACCACAGGAAACCTTGCGCAGAGACTGCTAAAGAAATTCCACCTGATACGAGCAAAGCCGGTATACAATCATCGTATGTTAAACCACAACCAGTTGGTAAACCAACGACTGCAGACCGGACATTCACAAACACCAGCTCAACAACGATCGGCCCCAGTACCACTAAACCATCTGCCATTACCAACATCGAAGTAACAACGATTACAGCAAATGTTTCCAAACCAACAACCAACACCACCAATAAGGAATCTAATACCGATGAAGAAGGATTTACAATAGCGACCCGTAAGCACAAACAACAAATAAGAACATCCGACGATGAGCAAGATGAATGCAGTACCGATGATGACATGGACGTAAACGAAAACGCGAGAGAAGACGGACCAAATGACCCACAATGTGCGCTCCACGGCTCAGTTGTGCTAACGCATTGAGCTGTGTAAAATATATTTAAAATTAAAAAGAAGTCAGAAAGCTCGAGGGAAGCGAGCTGCAAGAACCGCTCTCAACAAAGCAGTCAAGCTGTACAAGAAAGCCTTGCCACAAACCCAACGCGAATTTCCTTAGGAAAGACCTACAAAGTTGGCACAACAAAAATAAAAGGCTCAGCTGCACCACCTGAAAGGTGCCCGGAAAAGATGGAGGTCACCATCGAAAGGTTTTCCCCACAACATGAATCTATTCTCGCCGTACAGTGAGGAGGATGATCACAAAGATGAAGATCGATTTACCAACAAACAGATTATCGAGATGGCGAAAGCCATAAAAGTGAAGCGATACATGAGAGCCCGGATAGTTTCAAAACGATCCGATAATTGGAAGCGACAAAAGCTGATGTTGCTTCTGATGCCGGGACAACATGGAAATCTTTCAGCGTAGTCAATATATCCCTTGGTAATGTTAGAGAGAAGGAGTAATCCTGAACAAGCTAACGAAGTACGCGGACCGTGAGAACGGCATCTCATATAATTCGGCTTCGTTATAGGCAGGTCTACAGTGAAATCCACCCGAACGGTTGTGGGAGTTGTGGAGACAGCAGAGATAAGGATATCGTTTTTGCGTGGTGGTTCCCTTAGGCGTGAAGAATGCTTCAATAGTACTAGCTGGGAAGCAATCGCCCACACGCTGTACAGCACGAGTAACTCTGCAGGATATTATAGAGCTACTTTCAGTACCGAACACTGATCTACGAGACAGACAAGGGGGAATCACAACTACAACTGACGTTCCTCGACTCGACGCTGTGGAACGCAGTGTACGATGGAGTATTGAAGCTGAAGCTTCCCAGAGATATAACGATTTTCGGCTTCACGGATGATGTGGTGTTCCAAGTAATCGGACAATCGCTAGAAGAGGAGACACTCGACACGGAGACGATTGCCCATCATAAAACAGAGTTGGTGATGACTAGCAGCCGAAAGACAGCGCGGTCGGAAAATATATCATCGACTTGAACTTTTAAAGTCACGACGATTATGTTAAGGGGAAGGCTGTGAGAGTAACCATAGCTTTGCTTGAGGCGCCAGTGTACTGGGCACCACGAACCAGCGGAAATCGCTGGACCGAAGCATGTGAACAGACTAGTTTCACCGTCAGGGACAAGATCGAGTAGGTCGAGTGAAGCACCAGCGGTGGGTCGTCGAGTTTTCAACGAACTGGAAGCAGCGAACTAGAAGCTACGCTCCATCCAGTATCGCCGAACCGCCCTCGCCAAGTACTGGTTGGCCCTTTGAGTAGGATTTATATACTATGCGAGTAGATTGCGACAAAACTGGGAGCTAAATGACTCGCGCAAAAGCCATCGGTATCAGGAGAACTTCCGACGAGGAATTGAGATGGCTCGCGAAAACAGGAACTAAATGGTTCACAGAAACGAGAGCCAAATGGCTAACGGAAGTTCACCACTGCGATTAGCCGGATATGTGTTCGGAGCTAAACCGCTCTAATGTATCATTTTGTCTTAAGACTGAATCAGCCTCCCCACGATATAACGCTTCGATGCAGTCGACATTTTCAGATATCGACGAACTGAATCTAGTGGTATATGACACTCGACACTCCGGGTGTAGCTTAAAAAGTCGAGTTTCAGAGTGATTGCACAGTCTTTCTTATATGAAAAAGGCAAAAAATGAACTGATGATTGCTATACATTTCATATATCCGTAAATGAATTTCTCTGATATGGCTACCTACTGCGCAACAAGATGGAGAAAAATGCAAAGATTTCGAAGATGTACACGGAACCGAGCCGAATTACTATCATGTACCAAACAAACAAATCTACAAGTCTTCAAGCACAAGCGATAAACCAAAGCTGATGTTTCCACTAGAGTTCGAAAAAGTATAGTATGCACAGGATGTACGTTCGCCAGGCTACTGTATATGAAATACGCAATAGAAAAAATATCAGAGAAAACCATATCTGAGATAAATAATTCCATTGACGCACACTTTACCTTTGGATTCATTTCAGAATGTTTTCCAAAAGTCCATAAGTGAAATGTTGCAATCCTGTTTCTGTACATTGTTATCAAGCAGGTTCACCTTTGACCGATTTCCATGCCTTGTGTGTACAGTCGGTCCATGTGCCGCCATAACGGAACGAAAACTATTCAAGCAACCAAAAGTTAATACCTTAATGTACTCTTAAATGTTTTTTAAGTTCTTAGAGAACTTTCAAGCTCTTATTGGGAATTTAGAAATTGCACTGTTCGGAAAATTATTTAAAACGAAAACTTTAGCATCCCTTTCCTATGTGAACTTTTGATTGATTCAGTAATGTTTGCTTGAATTTTTCTAGTAAAACAAATAGCTCAACCCCGCTATACGAAATCACCCTGCGGAAATGTCCATGAGAACAATCGAAAGAAAATGCAAAAAGAAAAAAAAATTGTTTTTATTAAAATAAATATTTATTTTTTGTTTGCCCCCCCCTTCAGAAAAAAATTTGTACTTGGACATAATTTTTAAAAAAGATTTGTAATGGCCTTACTTTTGAAAATAAAATATGGTTTGAGTACAAGAAAATCCTTATATACATACAAATCCACGAATATATCCCAAAAAAATATCTTGATCCAAAAACTCAAAGTTTTTTGTTCACTGTTTGTCATATTGAGTTAATTTTGAAAAAGAAAATCAACGTTTTTAACCAAGCATTGCAATGAAATTCGCGAAATATTGCAATGGTGTTAACAGTTTCATTGAGTTTGTTCAAATATAAAGGTTGAAGTTCAGGACAAGTGAATTTTATACGAAGATGCTAACAAAGTAGGAGGTTAATGCAAGAATAGTTATCAGTCATCCCCGAGAACAATCGAAAAAATGAAAAAGAAAGCATACATCATTGAAAAAGCTGTTTCTGCGGGAGGAATCACTCACCATCTTGGAAAAGAATATTAATATCATACTAGTTTGGTCAACACTTATCTAAGACTTTTCATCCCAAAAATATTAATGGTGCCCTATATCAGGTGGAATCTGGAATTATAATTTTCAGCTAAAAGATGAGACTTTCCAAGCTATCAAATTCCTCTGAATGCACGGTTCAACTTTACACAGGTATTTGGCAAATGAAAAAAGTGCGTGTGAATTGACTTACAAACCACTAGGGTTTTTGTAAAACTAACTTAGACTTCGTTAAAATATTAAACAACTTTATCGGATAATTTCAAATCGGTTTTTAGTTGTTAACAAAGTTGTAGACAATTAAAATATCTACCAGATTCTCACATTTAGTGTTGTTCGAATGTCTAAAGCACCATCTAGGGACAGAAATATGAACTAGTTCTATTGTAAAATCTATATTTTCACGAAAAAAACTTCAAAAAAAAAAAGTTGCTCTAGACCCCCCGACGGATTATTTTGATGTTGGTTTCAAATGAAAGGGGAAAGCCCATTCTTTCATATCCTGAAGTTTCAGAGATGCTGAATTTTTTTGCATAAAGTTGTTAAAAAAAGACACCGTGTACAGAGTACGTACGTGCGGTTAACTCCTAGTCGGCATTCAAGATTGATCCAGCCAACGAACTCACATTGAATAGGCATTGCTTGTAACGATCACTGTTGGCCCTCCTTCAACTTTCGATCGATTCTGATTGACTACGACGACGATGACTAGGCTGTCGAGACTGGAGATTGAGCAGGAGCACCCCTCCCCCCCAAAGGATCCAAAGTGGCCGACGTGAGCGGGCAATAAAAATTCCTCGCGTCGATTCGTGATTTTCAAAGTACTTTTCGAACACTTGGGCTCTTGTTTACGTTCTTTTCGCGAGCAGATTCCGCGCCCCCGTACCGTATGCATATATGCATAGAAGCACATCTGGCCGCGCTGAAGGATTTCCCCGGGCGGCTGCTGCTGCTGCTGTTGATGGCTGGATCAAGCCCTGATCGGATCAAATGGCGTCATGTTAGCAGTGCTCATTTGAATAGAACAACGACGACGTGAATGTGACCTTCGGAAGCGGAGCGCGTATTTGTTATTCTACGCCACTCTCGGGGCTTAGGACGGTAAAGTTCGCGACGCGCCCATTGAGTCCGATGGCCGTCCGTCAGTTCACATTGACTGCGCCTTTTTGCTTTGAATAAAGTTCTCAGTGCGAGATTGGGTTGGTCTGCGTGTGTATGCGAATTTGAAATTCTATTCGTGTTTTTCAGGATCCTTCATGTAATGGGCGATGATGAATCCTAGAATGAAGTCACATGATTAAAATTAAAATTACAAATATTTTTTTTATGTGTACTTGCTCAGTTCAACTCTACAGGATAAGATTTTTTTTAATCTTACACTTTTTCGATTAATCGGATTGTATGTTGAGAACTACAGTGACAAAATGTATGTACACAACTGTAAAAATTTCACCTTCTTACGTCACGTGACATCAATTTACGCAATCAGTTTCTCCAGTGGTGTGTCGCGAATGTCACACCGTGCTGTGAAAAGTCGCAGCTTGTGCGCGAAGGTGAAACGATGCAGCTGTGATTTTTCTACTGCTTGACACCTCTTATTACTTTTGTTTGTGCTTGTCCGATTGTTTCGAACCGTTTGTATCTTGTTTTTTTTCGTTCTGAAAGGTTCGGACAGCGAAAAAAAGGTGTCGACCTGAAAATTCCCAAAATGTGAGATAACTCGGTCGGTACACGTACGAAGGTTGTCATGAGTTGACAACTTTTGTCCGGACGAGTGAACTGACGAACAACATCTGGTGGTGGTTTGTTAAAATTGACGCGACATACAGCGAAGAAGCCGGACAGCCGTTATCAGTACAATTGAACGCAAGCCGCCACTTGAAAGGAAACGCAACCAAAAGCATTCGAAGAATGAATCATTGGCGCTAATTTGGTTCACCCGCAATGTTCGCCACAATCGAGGCAGGCTTTGTCTTGCTGGCGGGAATCGTTCCAGTTCACGCTGCATTTCGGTACATTGATAAAGCCTACCAGGACATTGGCTAACGGGTGTGCGATTGGAAGGTGATAAAATGTGACCTTCCGCACAGGTGGACCGGATTAGGCTCGCGGTTGGCCATGTGTTTGCACCGAAAATTATTGGGATGTTTCTAAAATATTTCAGATAGCGATCGTACTGTCGTTGCGTTTTAGTTCAAACACCTGATGCGTGTACTGGACGGTATATTGTATTCAATTGATAACGGACAGCTTTGTGTCCAATAATGGTCTATTGAATTGTGGCGCGCACAATAATTGGACGCGTTGCGCTTGATTGGACGCCACCCGGGTCGGCAATGGCATGGCAAGTGGTGATCATTTCTTGTTATGGTTTTATAGGACACCTGTAAGTAGTGCTCAAGCTGTATGTCGCAGCACTAGCACCTGCCATCAGTACAGTGAACTGATCTAGCTTTTCCTAGTAAATACGTGCTGTTGGAAAGAGCAGCATTATAATATACGGTGTTTGCCTATAATTGCGTTTGCTGCAAAAGAAACTACAGTACGTGGGGCTCGCGTACTTTCATATAATATCAACCTATGGATTAGAGACTTCTTATTTAATTACATTTCGCGAAATAAATTTCGAGGTCGACAACGGCAAGATGTGATACACTGAAGGATAAAATCTGGATTCATTAACATCGATCAAAACTTCACCGTTTCTTCGAACTCGGAATTAGCCGCTATTCTCTATTCTTTCGGGATGCTTTCTTTACGCACAACATACTTCCTTTTAGCGCCACTGCACTGAACCGGTGACATATTAGGCTTCTGACAGTCCTGTAACAAATGTTTATAGTAAAAGGAACAGAACATTCACGCGTGCAAACGTATAACCCGGCCCGGCGAGGGATGGGGGTCTATTATTAGAGATTTGTCGCATTTTTGCAATACATGGGCTTCCATTACAATCCCAAAAAATCAATCGCGGTGCGTTTGTACAATTGAAATCTGGCATATGCACTGATTCTGCACATTTTTCGATTTTTTAACTTTCTCATAAACGGAATGTATAAATACATCTCGAATATTGGAGAATTTTTTCGAGATCTGGAGGGCATAGTCTTGTATATTAATCGATAGTTGATGGCTCGTGGTAGTGTCGAATTCGTACAAAAATATTTCGTAAGAATACTAATGACTAAAGCTGAACCTCTTGCCTAAATTGGTCGCGATCTACTCGGATAGCTCCCGACTGCGAATCTACCTTACTATGACGGAGATATCCGAAACAGTGTCTATTTTGTAGCCCGAATAACGTATATTTCACAGCCACCCTCTTAGAGGTTATTCACCGGCTTAGTATTACTTATTTCACTGTTAATTAGTGTTGCTATCTCGCTGTTCGTAATGCTACTTCACTGGAGATCTATCAGTATTAGTGGAACTGCATTTCTAAAGATATTCCATGTGCCCTAATCTCGACACATCTCAACAGATATTGTCCAAGCTACTTGCTTCGCGTTGCCGACGATCTAGGACAGTCTGGTATTTTCCGACATTTCCACACTCTGGCCAGAGGAACAAGTTAAGTAAGCATGACCAGATAAAAATACGTTTTTATAGTTTGTTTACTTCTGTGCACGCGGTCCTCTTTTACTCTGAGATGAAGGATTTTCGGTATCGCTCAATAAGACCTTCTTTTTTTTCTAAAAATGTCACATTCATCCATGCTTTTGTCGCAGCTGGTGTCCTGAGACCATTGTTGTAATCCTTAACAAAACAGTGTTGTTCCATTCGATTTTTGTAGTTTTGAGTCTTACGGTTGTGTATCCATGTTGTTTGCTTTTTCGTTGGTGTTTGCTTATTCGATTATGCGCGTAAAAATATTTTACGAAAATTTCCTTTATCCAATTTCATCATATCAGAAATTTTATACCAATATCGGTTAGGTTGGGCCGATGAAGAAAGTTTTATTTTTTTTCACTCTCCCCGAGGATGTACATAGACGACGACGAAATCAATCGATCACCTATACGATCTGGCGCTTGTTACTTCAAGTAACAACATATTTTTTACAATCTTCCTGCGGTAGGGAAGTAAAGCCGTTGGCCTCAGTACTTGTGTTGATGGCCCAATATCTACGGTCCAAATGATGGATTCACCTCTCTGGCATCGGTGAAAGGCACTCAGTGCGGACAGAGGCCGACGGAAAATAAAATCGAATAATTGAAAATTCGTTTTAACCCTCCGGAAGTCGGATAGTGCACAGAGTGAACAACGTTCTGAAATTTAGTCGAAATCGTCATAGAGCTTCGGGGGTTGCCTTCATATAGATAATGACGCGATGACCGGTTGTACGGAAATAACCAAGCCGAATTGAGAGTGTATTAACGTCAGTTAAGAGGTGTCAAGCAATTTTATGAAAAAAATTCCCCCAGAAGCAGGATTCGAACCCACAACCTTTGAGACTCCAGCCCAATGCACTAGCCTTTATGCTATCTCTGGGATATGATTGCTTCTCAGAAAGAACACATGATTTTCGTATTGGCGATAGTAATCGTACTCTGCCTGCAAAAACCCGTTCGGGGAAATCAAATAGATAAAATGTGTTAGGTTGTGTGTGATCTGGCTTTGCAGGCAAGGTACGATCGCCAATGCGATACTCATATGTTCTTTCTGGGACGTTCGGCGTAGTAGCTATATCTCATCAGACGGTGGATACGACTGACAGGAAACTGAAGATCGGCACGAACCTACCGGGGTTGTGGCCTCCTTTACGCGTCCAGACATAGCGAGCGGATGTATGGTGTAGCACAAATGATGTCGCACACGCATTTGACCCTGGTTTTGTATTCGGTTCAGTTTACCTTCGAAACCAAAGGGGCTGGTCATCGAACGAAATCAGTGCACTTATATCGTCAAAGAGGAGGAGCTTCCAACGAAAACTGTTGAAGATTTGCGGCTCGGTGCATGAAATTAACTGGAACTAATCACAAATGAGCTTCAATCAGATGAGTTAAAATCCTTTTTCCTTTTTTTTAGTTGGTAAATGTAAAGATTTTCAAATTGCATTCTTACTTGATGGTTTGATAGAGCTAATATGGGCTAATATGTTTTCCAAAAAAAATATTCTCCGGGTATGAGATTCTTGTTCCATTTGCCACCCCCGAGCTGCACATAATTACAGTCAGTTCACGGAGTTCGCCAAATTTTAATTATCTCTCCCAGTCCGGCCATCTACAAATGTTGAGTAGTAGAAACCGATTAAAATCACGATTCTTTTTGTTCAAGATTTGCAGTACGGTACATGAAATTAGTGGCAACCAATCACGAACGAGCTTCGGTCGGGTGTTTTACAATCCAGTTTGCCGCTGTGTGTGCTACTTTCCAACCATCGGAAATGAAAATAATTGCATCTGCTAGTAGCATGTAACGGCACAAACTGATTCATCCATCAGCCACGTACAGCTCACAAATATTTCCTTCTCGATATTGTACAACTTTAGGAGATGCTCGCGTTCGGTTGGTGCACCATATTGAAGTATCTGATCGAGATAAGCTGAAAATTTTAACCTTTTCCGAAAGTTTTTTCGCAATGCTGTTTTTTTTGTTAATAATGCACGTCATTATTCTTCAAAATTGAATACAATATTGCTGAACATATTTTCAACAAAATGGTGAAGAAATTGATTGGTTCCATGTTCCAACAAAAGATATAAACGTTCTAAACCTTACACAAGTTTTCTTCCGGAAGTTTAAAAAGACACCCTGTATTGAAAGGTTACACCTGACGAAGACATTCCTGTTATCCGTTATCGACAATGCCGCCGGCTAATGAAATTGAAAGTGATGTGCTTGAGACGTATAAGTACCACGTATGCGTGCCTTGCCGTGAAGACGAGATAGATGGTGCGGTAAGCGAAATGAGTTTGAATTTCGAAGATTTGCTGAAGCACGCGATTGGGCTTTTTCGTTAATTTCCATCAGTGATCCCTGCAGAGTGGACTAAACCCCATGTTCTTTCAAACTCGCGTCAGGCAAATTTTGCCAGATTTGCTTTGCCAATGTCCTCTTCAACAACCTACAACATCAACATCATCTTACCAACTCGGTGTGGTGCCGAACCGCATCAGAATCTTTAACTTTATTGATAAACGCTGGAAATCTGAAGCTGATTTGCGGCGTCCTGATCCATCGTTGATCTTATACTTTCAATAGCTCTTCGGATTTTTTAAATCGCTTGTTTGACACGACCCAACGCGTTGGCTTTACTGAGTCGGGGATCTTGTAATATTTATAAATAAATAAAGTTTAAAATAAATAAATCGAATTTAATTAATTGTCCATCAGATCTTGTGGCTGCGTTTTGCTATATTAGCGTAAAGATTTTTTCTTTCGTTTAGGAGATTCATTAGCTGCGTCGCCTGATGTTGCTTGACCACTTTCTCTTGATTTTTCGTTTTTGCCTACACTGTTCTCGCTATTCATGTTGTGCGTATGATCTGTTGTTCCAGCATTTCTCGGTGCCTCAGCAGTAACTCCGGTTGATTGTGATTTGGTTGATGTTGATGAGTGGTGTGTGTTGGGTTTTCTTGCATTTGATGTTGCTTCGCTAGAAATTTTTGTGGTTGGTGTTCAGTGAAGGGTTTCCTACATCAAATTTCATCAAGGAAAAAACGCTGTAGAAAATTACCATTAGAAAGCTTTTGGCATATTTATGTTATTAAACTTTAATACCATAACCGTACGCTCGCACCTTACGATTAACTCCACTCATTAGGTTCAGTAAAACATCTGGCTGCAGCTTCTTCCGTACGCAAACCCACATTTTCTTCATGTCTTCCTAAGATTTGATCTCCTTGTGGTGGTTCCGTAATGCCTGTTTCATTTCAGCATTTTTCGATGGATGGGGGGTTACTTCTGCAAAGGAAGCAGATGCTTCTGAAAACACTCCTTGAGGTAGTTCTTCCCGTTCACAGGTGCGGTAGTCACTGACAGCGCACTCCGTTTGCCACATGAGCTGATCGCTTGCCAAATCATATATTTATTGGTAAACTTTAAAAGTTCCTCCGGATCATCAAACATGTGCTGGCGGTGAAGACTGGTAGTCTTATCATCCATGATAAGACAATGAGGCTTCGTCAGCATCTGGGTTTTTCGGCCCCTTGAGCTGCATTTACACTTTAAAAAAAATAGGGAAGTACTTTTAAAACTGCGGTCATTGTATTATATTGAATATTGTTCAAATTTTGCAAATGAACTTCATCCATCATGAACTAAATGATCGATAGTGCAACGATGAAAGTAACAGTGCTTTATTGTTCACATCGGCTTGAGGTGACTGTTGGTTGTGTACATTTACCGAGCCATTGCTATAGGCTTGCTTCGATCTTCTTATTTTTTTTTCATTTCGGTTGAGAGGTTTTGGAGAGAAATCAGAGGGTTTGTTATATTGAATTATATTTCCTGTGAGACCAGAAAGTCCAGTTCCATACTTTTTTTAGAAAGATGAACTAATGCAGTTTTGACTATATAACACATGATACATTTGTATTTCCAGATTCTCAAGCGCGTAAAAAAATAATTGAAAACTATAAGCAAAACACCTTTAAAACATGCTAAATTTTATTACAAGTAACTCAAGGGAGCTACCAAAGACCGCAGACAATTGTTTTACTCGTCAATAATATTCGTTCAATAGATGTCATTATCTACTAATCAATTTCCTTGGAAATCTCGGAAGATTTATAGAAAAGAAGTCTTGCATTTAAACGCTTATTTGTTGGGATACTTTCTGGTTGAGAAGCACGTACAATGTTTAATGCATGATTGATGGATACAACGGCCGAATTGTTGTTTTTTATCATTTATTTTTGTTCAGGCTATGGCACTGTAATTTTTAACTTTTTTCCGAAATTCTTCAAATTCTAAAACCCACTAGTAGTCTTGGACTCGGAAGTCTCTTGCTTTGAGTTTTCTGGGAGTGTGGGAGAAGATGAACCTCGTGGTGATGATGACACGACCTAAACCCGTATTACGAGAGTTTCTTAACTAGGGTTCCTAGTACCGACCCCTTTGATATGAACCGGTTCCCCAATACTGTATCCCTCCGTACTTGTTGTACCGGTAAAATAACGGTACCGGAATGTTTTTATCCAAAAAACAAAAAACTCCCAAGTGACGTAAAATGTTGAAATACAGGGGAATCCATGGTTATTCCGACCTACCTAAGCAAATTACCCTTTTAGGTGGATAGACGTGATAAAATCTATCGGTAAAAGGTCCCAATTGTTAATTTGAAACCTCAGCTACATTTTGGTTCCATAAAAGTTCATTTGCACCACTCCAGCTCTACGTTTTACTATCCTTTTACAATGTAGGGGTAATTCAGACTGTCAATTTTAATGTTTTTCAATGGAATAATGTACACCTATGAAATATTTATTAGAGTAACTCCTTAAGAAGCAAAAATAAATAATTTGCATCACAAAAACTTAATCTGATTAGTCACAGCTGTCGATTGGCGCATCATGTATTTTCTTTGCTGTGGCGTATGCAATCGTATGCGTAGCCGCATGCCGCTGAACGGTGTTTGATGGAATAGGGGGTCCGAATAGCCCCGTACGCTCATTTCGCACAAAAGTGGTAAGCGTCTTGAAAATATCTGTGTTTTCATCTAAACAACAACCATTCCATAGAATAAGAGCCTCAAGCTTTCTAACAAAACTTACCTGTTATTTTTTCACTTTTATTTGTTGCTTTAATCACGGTTTTATCAGTATAATACAGAAGCACTGTATAACTGCGCAGATTGCACTATCTCTTAGATAGGCGTATTACCTTGAATTAATTTTGCTCACTGGCGCCACCATGTTGTAGAATTTTGCAAACATTGTTGTACAGATTGGAGTATTCCCTTTAAATTGCTTGGCTCCCTACCGCCACCAAGCGGAGATCCTGAAACTTTCCGGCGAAAACAAAAAGTCTTTTTATTCGTCTACGAGTACGCCTTTTGCGAATGTATGGAGACAGCAGAATCCAACTTTAAACGTTAATTACTCTTCAACGGTTGATTGGACTGTCCTGAAGTCTTCGACAAACTTGTTCAACATATCTTCAAAAGCTTAACTTCTTCCTAGATTCGTGTTCGAATGTTTACAGCGACCTCTAGCGCCAATTTTGTGAAATGCGAGTGTTACTCCATACATTTTGGTCAAAAATTCAAAGTTTAAGCTCTTTGGGGGAGGGGTTAGGGTGAACCGATTTCGCCCAAATTTGGACAAGGTCATTTTTTCATGATTTGGAACGACGCTTTTTCATATAAATCATTGTCACCCTTATGTACATGTAATCTAAACTACAAAGTCGCGTTGCCCCTAAATGCGAGTGAAATGGGTGAATCTTCAAATAAATTACGCCCATTACGAGTTAATACAATTGCTAATGATTTTTCGCGGACCCGTATTAGATCTACAATGCGCGAGGTGGAACAGTTGATCAAGCTGAAAATAGAACTTGTGCTTACAGAAGTGTCACACATACAACAACATCATATGAGTCATGTAGTACTGATAACGTTAAACTACTCAGCCTAGGCAGAAAGCTTCGTAGCCAAGAACAACATGCAATACATAGTCGAACATGGAAAAGCTAGATTCCCGTGTATATGGACAATGACCTGACGGAAATTCGCCAACACGATTTGGCATAGCGCACTAGCATGTATTATATTTAATAAAAGATTCATGGATAAGTGGAATTAGTCAAGAATTTTCTCACCTCGACCAAATCGGAAGCTAAAATCGCTCTGCTTGTTAACAGTACAGTATAACAATCGTTTCTATTTATAGTCCGCTATGTACACTAACCGCGCCAGTGATGTTAGCAAACAGTGTGAATAATAAAGCACCATTATTTTCATCGTTTCTGAATCGATCGTTTTTTTCAAAATGGGTTCGGTTCAATGTATTAACCGTCTATGAAACAACGTCTATGAACACTGCCAAATACGCTCTAGCGTTCGGGAAATAGAACATGTATTAAAGGTGTAAACTCAACTTATACTTACAGAAGTCGTTGTCATCTTATTCCATCACACTCGTAAAGCTGTACTGATAGCGTTTAAAATCATGGCGGTATTTTGATACCCCAGTAATAGTTACCCGAGAGAGGGCCATCACCCAGTCACACGATTCTCTCAGCGGTGAAAGAAGCAAGAGGCACCTAATACGCCCTCCGAACCTCCTCCAAGAGGGCATACGACAGACTGCTGAAAATAGAACAGTTAGCCGATGGACAGAAGGTCGAAATTATTCCTCATTCCTTCCTAAATAAAGTACAAGGCATACTATTTGACCTTGACACCACCAACATGGAGACGTCGCCCATCTTGAAGAGCTGAAAGAGCAAAGGGTCATAGAGGTTCGAAGGATCACCAAAATGGTTAACAATAGCCCTGAAAACACCAAGTCAGCAAAGGGGTCCCGTGCAAAGAGGAGAGCAAATGCATTAACCGTGGTGGCATACCTCCACCCCGAGCCACCCACTGGTGGACCCCGGAGGTCAGTCAAGCCATCAAAGACCGCCGCAAAGCACTCCGGATACTGAAAAAGACCCCCGCTAGTCACCCCATGAAAGAAAAAAGGGCAACAGAGTTTCGTAGATCACGAAACCGGGCCAGGAAGGCCATCGAGGTTGCGAAGATCAAGAGCTGGAACGCGTTTCTCCAAGGGATATCTCCCGATGTTTCCACCACTGAGCTTTGGAGGAGAGTCAACGCTCTCAGCGGGAAAAGAAGGCAAGAAGGCTTCTCCCTCGAAATCAACGGAACCACAATAGTCGAACCACAAGTAATTGCCGAAGAACTCGGCAAACACTTCAGCTTGTTATCCTCAGACGCTGCCCTCCTTCCAACCTTTTTAGTACGATGCAGAAGACTCGGAAGAGCGCCCATATCCTTCCAACCGGACTCCGGATAAGACTTCAACAGAGCGTTCTCCGGGATAGAATTAACAGCGGCACTCGCTACCGCCCACGGCAACTCCGCGGGACTAGATGATGTCACCCGAGGCTAGAAGAACGCTATTGAAATGTTTGATCCGCATCTGGAATGGCCAACCCATCCCAACTTCTTGGAAAACGGCCCTTTTAATCCCCATACCAAAGAAGGGCAAAACTCCCCGTACGGCGCAAGACTTCCGGCCGATTAGCCTGCTCCCCTGCGTAGTAAAAACTATGGGGCGGATGGTCAACACACGGCTTATAACCTACCTCGAATAAAACTCTTATCTTGACCAGCGCCAATTCGCATTTTGCAAGGGTGGAGGGACTGGAGCCCACCTCGGATCCTTTGGGGAAATCTTCCTGCATGCCGACATAGGAATATTGGACATCGTCAAGGCCTACAACACAGTCTACCGCGAGGGGGTTCTTCCGCAACTAGCTAATTGGGGAGTTACCAGAAACCTGGGGAACTACATCAAGGACTACCTCAATAATCGTGTCTTCCGAGTGGGAGTCGGTAGCCTACAGTCCAGAACGTATGTGGAAGAAAACGGTATCCCACATGGTTCCGTCCTCGCCGTCACTTTATTCCTCGTCAGCAAGAACTCCCTCTTTGCATCTCTACTGGGGAGTTTATACATCATAATCATCTTAGTGGGAGGATTGACCAGTTCATTGGGTCATACAGCCTTATTCTGCATTACGACGGATTGTTTTTTCGAATGAATGTAATTCCCGCTTGATTTTGGGGTCGTTATTGAGTTACATTTGTTCGAAAAAGTGATCTGTGGTAATGCAGAATGAGCTAATCTTTCAGAAAACAATTTAGCAATAGTGTGGTAATTTTTAATCGGTTTCGGAGATTGCCGAATCCGGTTTCATGACATTCTATAACACGGCCCATCCAATAACATCAACTCAATGATTTACGCTAATAAAAATTCAAGAACATCAGGAATCAGTAGCGGCTCAAATGGCACGGTCCCAATATAGATCGGAGATTTGTGGATTTACTAAAACGATAACGCGCATAGTTTGCCACACCCAACATGATACTATTTATGAAACGGTGATGGGCATGAATTATGCTGCTAAATATTTATTTGGCAGATTTTACGAATGCCGTGAATTATTTGTTTACCTTTGTATGCTGAATGGATGATTGAATAGATGTTATAATATTGCTTGGTCAGAATAGACCTCTTCCAATAGCATAATACTTCGATTATAGAAAATTGGCATTACTTATCGTTACCGGAATTACAAATCCTTTTATTCACATGGAGCATTAATCTTGTTTCAACTATAAATATTATAATTTGTGCTAGAATAAATATTGACCAGAACTGGAAAATTGAATATAAAAAGTATTTTTTTATCTAGAAATCAAACTTGGAATGTTATATCTTGATTGATGTTTTTTGCTGTTGTTTTTTTTATGAACAACATAAGATAGATTTGACCTGTTTGTATGACTTGTTTGTAAAATTTTAAAACATCGCTGATCAATGTGCGACTGTGAGGTGTCGAGAGCTGCAGGAAGTACGTAAAGATTCAAAGAGTTTGAAGTTCATTTGTGTAAGGTGTCGTGCTTGGCTAATTGGCTGACCAATTGTGAATTGATTTTTCGCACAAATCTCATTCCCGTGTGATTTAGCTGTCGCCGTCAATGCTCATTATTCACGTGTAACGCAGTGAGATTGCTTCATGCTATAATTATATTCAATACAACAAAGATTTTGAAAGATTATTCCTTTTTCATTTTCCTATACTGCCTATGATCGCAAGTCAGTCCCATAAAGATAGGAAGTCCCATAGAAAACGGGACAAATTTGCGATCATGGGTAGTATAATAAATGTGTTTGTCCAGTACATTGATTCTGTTGCATAATTCGCACACATACATACATTGTAGTAGTTAGCAAAAGTGTCCACAAGTTATTATTTATCTGGGTAATACAGCTGTAAAATAAATCCGGATGAATGCAAATCACATTGTTTTATGAATTTACTAAAACTTCCTTTCTATTTATGAATGCAGTTTTCAATGATTGATTGAATTGATTAGTTTTAGAACTTTCGACTATCACTGCGTGATAGGACAGAGTCCAAAACTAAACCCATTAGTCAGGCAGTTGACAGTTGACTGCGTCAAGTTTTGTCCAGAACATAACTCCCACGGGTTTCCGAAAAAAAGAAACAGCAATCTCCAGTGATTGTAATCCGGATTTTTCTTGATAAATTTTATTTTCCTTCATTTTTTGAAATTTCAAAAAGTCGGATGTAAACAAACTACATTTTTTCAACTATGTTTGCTTTGATCGATCTCAGTTGCTCAATACTTTATTGTCAGATTTTTGAGCAAAACGTGCAATTACACATGGAAATGAGCAATAAAGTTTGAAAATTAAAAAAAATATGAACGATTTAATAAAAAATGCTACCTTGCAGAAGTGACTGAACTTTGGCACGAAAAAAAATGTGGCATTGATAGGTAAGATACTACTAAACTGAACATGCATATGTTCTACAAATTTAGTCATGATAAAAAAGTGTAGTAGTGATTTGAACTCAGCCCGGATTTTTGAGGCATTAAAACCCTACTGCTGCCTTAAGACATTTTCCCACTTATTTCGTTCAATTTCTTCAGCGAGCATTGACGTGTTTGCCTACTGTCCACTGGTGCATAATCGTAGCAACCCATGTGTCCATTTACGTGAGCACAGTAACCAAACCGTAACTAATCTTCGGAACACACTAAAAGTGAGCACGGTAATCTATTACCCATGGCGTCCCATGCCTCTGTTATTAATTTCCTCAAGTATGTGTACCGACTGTGTGTTTATTTGCTCAAAATATAATAAATGATCGACCCGGCGCCGAACCGTCGTCCCAAGCGAAACTATCACGTCGGAAACGATATGTTTCTCCGCGTGGTGGAGCGATAGAGAGTAAGTTCAGTTTCTACTTAGTGCATTGCAGGTGTCTTGCACTCACTCTTCATTGCATGTCGCAACTATACGCGCAACTGGAAGCTAGGGGTTTAAATTAACGACATCACACTTTTATGCTGTTGGAATATGATTTCGATGTCAAATAAAATTAGTGACCCGAATTTTAGCCTTGAAGTTATCATACATATTCTAATAGCAATAAAGTGCACTTTCGATTTGAGTGTCAACAATTCTTACCCATTACTTCGCAGTTGGGACAAACACACAGAAGGCCATGCTAGTTTCCCTTGGAAAGTATTAGCAAATCATTATTGCTAAGGTTACCGTGCTGATGCCCAACTTAAGAGACGCAACGACGACAGCCATTCCAAAACCCCGTCCCCGGCAATTTTGTTCACGCGGATGTGTTTGTCGTACGAATTGTGTTTGGCTTTTTATGACCCTCGTGGGATTGCGTGAGGTAATTTTTAATTACTCGAATTGGATCCAAACGCGAGCCGGCGAGTTCCCACGCAAACGTGTTCACCTCGACACAATGGACTCCACTTTCCGCTAGCTAACGGTTGAGATCCTTTTGTTGTTTAAGTTACGTGTGTTCGTTTGAACAATCACTGCTGGGCCCCGTCGTCAGTCGGCAGTCGGCAGTCGTAGTCGCAGACGCAGGTGTCTATATGCGAAAGGCAATTCAGGTCGACACGAAACGAAAGCACATATGTAGGTACACTTACCTACCTGCCGACCGAGCATCCGAAAAGCCCATTGCTTGCTTTGCTTTGCTTGGCCTACTATAATAAGTTCGCGAACACCTGCTGCTGATCTAGCCGGTGTGAGCGTCAAAACTATTTACAGAAGTGCTGCCGTCGTTGTTTTTTTTTGCATCATAACCAGGTCGTGTTGAACTACGGTCGAACAAACATCGAACACCTGATTACATATTATTCTTTTAATTAGCTAATTACACCTGTTTGTTTTCCATTATCATTGCTATCGTATGAGCGCGAACATCGTTTCACTTTGCATTTCTTAGGTGTACTATAGGTACGATGGAAGCGCAAATAGGTGCGATGTTTGCGATGAGCGGGAATTTGCATGGCCGTCGCTTTCTGTTGGTGGGTGGAATCTGGATGCGACGGCATTTCATTCAAAGGTGTATTATTTAAAAAATAGAACACTTAATCTTGTTCGCTGTGTGAGACAAAAGTCTGATATTTAGAGTAAAATTTGTTCAAAGTATTTTCAGTTTCATAGCCATCGTTTCCAATGTTCCAGATGTACCTGGAATGCTGCAGATTTTGGTCAACTCAACATATATTCGGACAAGCAAGCCTTTTAGAAAGATAATTATTTTTGCCGGGTAACCGGTTTTATATTTGTATTAGTGTTTTTTTTTCGAGTAAAAGGTTTTAACCTCATTCGCCTCTTTTTCGGGTTAGAGAAATCTCTTTAGAAAAAGCTTTAACCCTATGTGCTGGGGTGGGAATCGAACCCAGGGGAGCTGCGTACAAGGCAATCGATTTACCAACTACGCAAATTTCCACCCCTGTATTTGTCCTATACTCACCAACAGGCAATTCAAAGCCCTAATGATGTCTTAATTCTAAACTTATTACTAACAGTCAAATAGCTACAAATTTTTGTTCAAATAATAATAACATTAAAGTAAAAAACAACGATACAACAGATAATGGTAGACTCAGCCGAAGTTAACGGGTCCGTTAAAGATTCTGGGGAATCGTGGACAGACAATTTGGCCTGACAAATTAAAGTCGAAAACTGATGCGACCCGGTTGAAGATTCTATGTAGGCCAGTCATGGCTTATGATTAGTGCGTTGATATGGTAATCGGAGCGTAAGGTTGCTACGCGTTGTTCGAGGTACGACGTTTATGTAAATCTGTTCCAAGATAGCTGGGCAATCCAGATGACCTCGAAAAATATCAGAAACGAAAAATGTCAATGCCAAGCAGGGCTTCCAAATAAATCAGCTGGCACCGGCTTTCGTAAGTGGGCAGACGGACGGGATCTCTTCACGGCAACCTACGAAGCACAAAACGTGAAAAGCATAGTTGTACGGATTCAAATCTCTCAACTCCGTTATTATAGTTTGCGTTCTAAAATTCACAGCAATACTTCAGGATTGACCGCGACAAAGAGCAGTACATCTCAGCATTCCTGATGCTTTGCTAACTGTATAGGAGACACACACCCTTATGTACAACGAGGAGGTGGAGTCCAATAGAATGTTGATATACTGATCGGTCTCCGAACAAGCCTAGTCTAGTGGCCGTCTAGTATTTGAAGGCTGAAGCCAGGAATTGAACAACTGACTTCCTGCTCCCACGTCGTAAGAGACGACAAAAACGAAAGTCTGCTTTTCATTTCTTAGATCTATCCCCTAGATTTCTATTTAAACGTGTATACTTATAATGAGATTTAATGAACCTCCTGGGTACCTAATACCCTGAGTTGTATAATAGAATTGTATGGTATGGAGTATGGTTGTATAATAGGGTGTCCCAAAATGACATCATGTTAAAAAAGCCATCGGGCTCACTTCTTAAATGAAAGGTTAGGGTATTAGGACCACTTTCATCTGCGGAGTGAATCTGCTAAAACGCTTCCTACTAGTGGCGAATTTTGATTTTTTGAAAAATGGGCCGATTTTGGAAATAAATTCAAATTTATGCCTGTGGAAGTGGTCCTGAACTGTCTTAGATTTTTTTTCAGCATTTTTTATTTTTCTGGACATCCAAATAGATAAGTCAGGTTAGTTAGCTTGTACAAATTTTGAATTATAAGAGCGGCAGAGCGATTAAAACTTAGTAAAAAGTGAAATTTTTGGTGTTTTTCAGTATTTTTTCCTCAAAACTGGGTATCTACAAAATTTTAAAAGTATATAAAACACTTTATATAGTTAAGCCGAATACAGGGATGTAATTTTGCTGAAGAAAGTGTATAGCTACGGCTAATGGGGTATGAGTTATTTAAGGTTTTGTTAGATAACCTTTGACATTTTTAGTAATTCATCAAAAATAATACTGTTCCAAAAAGTAAATCAGTTCAAATGTGCTTTGACCACACATTGTTTTTCGGAATTAAGAAGGAAAATGATGAAAAATGACATTTTCTGTACGTCTTTAGTATGTCAGGGCGAGGTTTAATGAGCATCTGATGATTTTTTTTGTAACTTAGATTATAAAAATAATGATAGCTTTGCTAATGACGCCAAGTCTCTAATTATTTTTTCCATAATTACTTCTAGGAGGCATCTTCAACAAAATAATTGTGTCAGAAGATGCACTGTATTCTGTTGTAAAACTTTTTCGAGGATATTTGCCCCAAATTTGACTGTTTCGGAATTATGTGATCTGTGACAGTAAATATCAGTATTTCAACACTCACCTCACTCTTCTGCATTTTTCTCCATTTTAAAGTTCCTAACATTAAAATAAGACCTTATATACAATGTGAATGTGAATACGCCAATCAAATATATGCCATAACTTGCCATTAACTCGACATATTTGTTTAGTTTTAGTGATTTTCAAAACCGCTAGGTGGCTATTAGTACACAAAATAATTTTTAAAAAATCGTCAAATGCTCATAAAACCGATTCTAATGTACTAGAGACAAACGAAAAACGCCATTTTTCAACATTTTCCTTCTATTTTCCGAAAAATAATATGCGGACTAAGCACATTTAAGTTGTTTTATTTTGTAGAACAGTGTTATTTTTGAAGAATATCATAAAATGTCAAAAGGTTATTTAACAAAAACTTAACTAACTCATACCCTATTGACCGTAGCTATACACTTTCTTCAGCAAAATTACGCCTCTGTATTCGGCTCAACTATATAAAGTGTTTTCTAAACTTTTAAAACTTTGTAGATACCTAGTTTTGAAGAAAAACTACTGAAAACACCAAAAATTTCACTTTTTACTAAGTTTTAATGGCTCTCCCGCTCTTATAATTCAAAATTTGTACAAACTAACTAACCAAACTTCTCCATTAGGATATTCAGAAAATAAAAAAAAATGCTGAAAAAAATCTAAGGTCGTTCAGGAGCTCTTCAAGAAGCACGCATTTGAAATTTTACCCTAAATCGATCCATTTTTCAAAATATCAAAATTCGCCACCAGTAGGGAGCATTTTAGCAAATTCACTCCAAAGAAGAAAGTGCTCCTAATACCCCAACCTTTCATTTAAAAAGTGAGCCCGATGACTTTTTTAACATGATGTCATTTTGGGACATCCTATTGTATAATGAAATTCGTACACGCGTGCATTCGTGACATACAAATATCCACGCGATCAAACACGTTAACATACAAACGCTCGAGTCTTTCGCGGTCATTCACACCACGCACCCAAGAAACGATTACAACATGGAAGTGCAGTATCTAGACGTTTAGGATAAAAGCGGCCTAGTTCTATAAGGACATTGATTAAGCTGAGGCCAACATAATACATCGCAATCTGGCCAAATCCATGAACCAAATTGCTATGTACTACAATGTGTCACGTAAAACTATCCAAACTGTGGTGAAAAAAGACGTTGGTTTGTATCCTTGTAAACTCTGACAACTCCAGTTTCTTTCTGAGACAACGAAAAAAGAGACTGGACAGATGCAAAATACTGAAAGGATGATTCGCAAATTATTCGATGTAAACCGCAAATTTAATCATCAAAATGATGGGGCACTCGGTAAAAGTCTTGATTCTATTTATCCCAGTGATAAACGTGTATCGAGGACACAAAAACCGTATTCGGTTATGATTTGGATTGCATTAGTTTTCGGATTCCGGATGGCGTGAAAATCAACCAGGAGTGTTTACGGTAAAAAGTGAAAATGACTTTTCGGACGTTGAAAGTTGCTACCAGCACTGTTGACTTTGGTCAACCGTTTGACAGAAGGTAGTTTCCGGAATCGTAATCCCCAATAAAACGCTCGGGTTTTGTAACGGGAGATTACGATTCCGGAAACTACCTTCTTTCAAACGGTTGACCAAAGTCAACAAATTATAATTTTCGTTTAGTCCTTTTCTGCCTTTCGTCTATTCGAATTCGATCAGGGAATTCTGGCAGGTTTTTGGTCGATAAGCGAATCGTAGCAAGGAGCGAATGGAGGATTCTGCCAACGACACGACCTGAAACTTAGTGGAACAATCCCAAAAAAAAGCGTCCAATAAATTTACCACTAGTTATCAGTAAATTGAGTCACCCCCCGGTAATCACTGAAAATAAATTTTTCACGCAACACGGTATTAATTTTCGTAACCAAGGCTTTGTTTTTGTTTTGTTTTTCACGTAAGTGTTGAGGATGATTCCATTACTGGCAAGGACAAATTTTGGGTTACTTTTTCGGCGTTTGATGCACCAGACGTCACACGCCAGTATCGTCTAGTAACACCCGGAATATTCCAAAAGAGCGGTTAAAACTAGCGAGATTATCCGGCGCCGTTTGTTTCAAACGTAAGAATCAGTTCCTAGCACGGATCAAAATGAAAAGTGGATTCCATAAGGCTGATGTACGATCTTGTTCAAGGTTCCAAATGCGATTCGTGACTGGTGATATTGGCCATGTATTTGGTGTTCGAGAGTGACTGTGAGACCAGGCAAATTGTGCAATGCATTCACGCCAGAACAGTGGCGTAGCCAGAAATTTGGTTTGGAGGGGGTTTTGATGAAAATCGCAAATTTTTTGAAAAAATCTTAAAATTTAATATGAGTTTGATAAATTATTGAAAACTCAAAAACATAAGTAGTCTAACAGAGGTCATTCCAGTCTACAAACAAGAAGGATCAACATGGAACAGTTTTCAAACCTCTATAGATTATTTTCTTGTATAATATGTCAATGAAGTCAAAAATTGCGATCTTTTAAAGCGGGATAAATGATCTAAAAAATTTTCAACGTTCAAGATCACCTAATATAATAATCCTTGACTTTGAAGGTTTGACATCTTCGGGAAGTTATCAACATAAAACAGCGCCTGCTTTGCTATAGAAATTTTTGTGATTAACTCTCATAGAGGTAACTATGGTGAATTAATTTTTCAAAAATATTAAGAGACATGGTGCCTTCAGCAAAGTTTTTGATAATGTCATTTCAAACAATTTTGTTGAAAATATGAAGGCTACATAAATTCAACATATAGGGATTTAAATGGACTGGGCCTGCTATATTTCTTCTTAGTGAGGAAAAATTTAGGTGAAAACTATTTTTTTTGCGCTACGGATAAAATTGTTTGAAACAATCATTGCGAGTTGAGAACACAAAACCTATAACTAAATTATGGATGGATGGAACTGAAACTTGCGTTTCGACTTCATCTCATCAGAATCCAACACTAACTTGGTGGGCGGATTAAGCTAGCGCCGAATTGATGCTAGCTCCTGAAAATGGAATCACTCTTTTTGTTTTTGAGTCCTTTTAATATCTGGGAATTATTTGTTTTAAATATAGTTCCCTTATTTTTTTTGTAAGCTTCAAAGGCACCTTGAACGCAATGTGAATTTATTATTTAATTACCGCAGAAGAGATTTATCAAATACAGTAATTTCAGAATAGCTTGTTGTAAAGGTTTTCTACTACTATATTTCGATACACTGAATATGTGGGATATTTATGTCTTTGACAAAGTTGTTTGAAATAGCACTTTCGAAAACTTTGCTGGAGACATTAAGTCTCGACCCAAATTTGGTTGAAGAGTAATTCTTGTCTATAATTACTTCTAGGACGATTAACCGTCAAAATTATTCTATCAGCAGATGAACAGTTTTACGTTTTGAAATTCTTCAATGTTTCAATGTTTTTTGGCAGTTTCGAATGAATGTGATCGTGACCGTTAAAAATTTATCGAGCATTAATTTTACTTTTCTTCATTAGTCAACCTCACAACTTGCAGTACTAGTACGTAGCACACAAAATTTTAGTACGCCATTCATTGCATCCTGCTAAGAGGCTATTCATATAGTTGATAATACAACAAAAATCCAATGCTCATAAAACCGATCCTGACCTGCTAGAGACAAAATTACATCAGCTTTCAACTAGTTTCTGAAATGTTATTCTTGTTGTTAACCATATTGAATTGTTGTCTAAACTCTACACAATCTAAAAAAATACATTTTCAGCAAATGTTGAAATGTATGTAAGTTTTCGGTAAACAAGCTTATGTTTTATATGCAACCAAACTATTCAAATTTAGATTCCCATTCGAAAAATTGTCTCTAATCTATATTTTGAAGCATCTTTCCAAAAATGAGCTCATAATAATTCAGACAGTTATTTTATATTACATTGAAGTAATTTGACAACTATGGGATTTTGGCTAAGAGTTAAGTTACAAGATCCCCTTTCCACAATTTTCCAAAAGTTCTCATGACGCTTTAAACACAGTTTTCAATGTAGTGATCAGAGAATATTTTTCCAAACATATTTTGTGGAATATTAAATTAAATTCGTCAGCATCAATGTTTTTTTCAATCCGATTAATTTTGGTTTGGGGGGAGGGGGTTTAACCCCCAAACCCCCCCCCCCCCCTGGCTACGCCACTGGGTTAAAAAAATCTCTTATAAGAAATTTCTAACTCTACGTGCGGGGTCGGGACTCGAACCCAGGTGCGCTGCATACAAGGCAATCGATTTACCAACGACGCTACGCCCACCCCCAGCACCATGATTTGAGTGCCAGATTTGAGGAGGATGATGCAGTAGGGATGAGGAACAGAACTGGGTATTTTGATGAAAAATGTGCTCTAAGAAATGAAACACGGAATTTCTACAAGACATGAATCGTGCTAAAAGTCGACATGTGCAGAAACGCTACTGGAAATCCTTACACGAAAGGGTGTAAAATGATCGCTAGGTCGAAGCAGTAATATGACAAACATCTAAATGGCAGAACTGTAGACGATGAGAGTAGCGCAAGAATCAACAAATAATAATTTAAAATAATTATGAAGCAAAAAAATAAAAAAAAAAGTTTTTCATAAAATGGATGGAATGATTAATATAAATCAAATTAATGAAACAAATCAAATTAGCTCAAATGAAAATTAGACAATATTAAAAATGTTATGAAATTAAAAAAGTACATTAAATTGTTTGAAGCCAACGAACTCTAATAATCCACTAATAAAAAGAACTGATTAAACCGAATTAATAAATTGAAGAAACTGAATAAAATGTATGAACTGGGAAAGTTAGCAATTTAATAAAATAATTAAAATTAATTAAATAAATACTTTGAATAAATCCAAAAAAACTTATTGAATTAATAAGATAAATAAGATGAATAATGTGGATAAAATGAACCCTTTCACACCTAATATTTTTCTAGCACATATGTGGTTCCAAAACCGTTTTTTCTTAAAAATGTTGGAGTAAAGAAACACGAAAAACCTGTTTCGATCAAGATAGATGCTTATCTAGCAGTGCGAGAAGATGCTCAATTTTTACATACCGATCCTTAATATACATCTCCTGCAAAGTTTTAAATAGTTCGATTGGGCAGAAAAGATAGCCGAAAGCAGTCTACATTTGGGTTTTAACCTACTGGTCATTCGCCCATGAGAACAAAAAAAAATATACAAGACGTAAGGATTCTTGGTGCGGGCTGGTCGTGATTAGGCGCAGTGGGAGTCAAAATAAAAAAAATAATATATGGTCAAAAATTATACATGCTACATTTTAGTCGCTTGAAACCTTCATAAATTTATATTTGATTTCAACCCATATTACACATTTTCGGAAATGGTAACCTTTCGAACTATAAGTCTGTTTCGTCGTATATTTTTTACGAAACAGTGTCGAATAAATGCAAAGTTTTCTAATTCCTGCGTCAGTTATTCAATAGATAAATCGTTATCAGTTTGGTGTAAAATCGATATAACTAAGAAACTCTAAAATTAATTGAATTTTCATACATGTTGAAAAGTTTCGCAAATTTTGCGAAACAGGCAAAAAAATTCGGAAAATTTTGTCGAAATTTGCGAATTTAATCGAAATTTTCCTAAACGTTTCGTTTTGCAAAGTTTGCGAAAATTTTCGTTTCGTTCCGACAATTTGCGAAAAAATAATTTTTCTGCACATTTTATGAATTTGTTAACATTTTTTCAATTTCATTAGTTATATTATTTTAAAACTTAATTACCATCAATTACGGTTGATTTTTTTAATACTTTTTCTATTTGATTAATTTGTTTTGTTTGCATTACATTTCTAATTTAGTATATTGGGTGTTCAGTAGACTGCCCAGAAAAATGATGAATTTTTGAAAACTCAATCGACCCACCCCTGAGTCGATTCCTAGTCCCACCAGGAGTACTTGTACCAAATTTGAAGCAAATCGGACAAGTCTAACTACCGGACCAACGTGCCTGAAGTTTATATTGGATTTTTCAACAATTTACATGGAGAAAACTCACTAGCTCGTATTTTCGCCGCTAGGTGGCACTGTATACATCGTATTATCACTGTAAGTGAAAATAAGAAATATATTTTAATTATCTACAACTTTGTCGAAGACTGCTAGTAAATCCGGCTATGTTAAAAGAAGTTATTAAACTTTTAACGAAGTGATGTCTGAGTCAGTTTTGCATGGGGCCTAGCAGTGCATGGTTGTGTATCAGTACTGGAGTCCCGCGAACTATATATTTTTGTGAAATAATGGTTAGATTTAGCCGAATAGTATGTTTACAAGAATTATAGTAAATAATACGAGTTATGTTTTGGTTAGAAAATTTTAGTTCCACCTGTGACCACATAGAGGGCGCCACTACTAACTTTTCATAGAAGAGAGATAGAGTATCAAGATGTTTAGAAGAAATATTGAAAAATGCCTGTTTTATAACTTTGTAGAAGACACCAAATTTCTATCTCTCTCCGTTGAAAAGTTAGTGTTGGCGCCCTCTATGCGGTAACAGGTGGAACTAAAATTTTCTAATCAAAGCATGACTCGTATTATTTATTATAATTCTTCTGAACATACCATTGAGCTAAACCTAACGATTATTTCACAAAAATGTTTAGTTCGTGTGAATCGAGTACTGATACACAACCCCATGCCAAGTACTGATAGGCCCCATGCAAAACTGACTCAGACATCACTTCGTTAAAAGTTTAATAACTTCTTTTAACAAAGTCGGATTTACTTGCAGTCTTCGACTAAGTTGTAGACAATTCAATTATCCTTCTTATTTTCACTTACAGTGATAATACGATGCATACAGTGCCACCTAGCGGCGAAAATGCGTGCTGGTGGGTTTTCTCCATGTAAATTGTTGAAAATTCCCATACAAACTTCAGGCCCGTTGGTCCGGTAGTTAGACTTGTCCGATTTGCTTCAAATTTGGTGCAAGTACTCCTGGTGGGACTAGGAATCGACGCAGAGGTGGGCCGATAGGGGTCATTTTTTTCCTGTCACCCTACTGTTCAGCCAAAAGTGGTGACTTTTCATCCCTATTGTTTACATGATTCACTTAATTATTATTAAGTTATAATATGCTTTCGCAGTTAAGTATTTTTTTTCAGTAGGATGTTTTAAACCTACTTGTCTTCTGAATAAGGAGCTAAACAATTCTTATAAACAAACTTATAAACTATAAAGAGAGCTAATAGTTACAATTGAAGATTGCAACGTTTTTTGTCGGAAGTTGCTTATAATACTGTTCGTCATAATTTCTAATGTTTATATGTTTACAAGTCTGTGCAACTCATTTGTGCTAAACCAGGGAGGACGCTTCAAAATCATTTTCAGAATTTTATTCTGAATCCTTTGAAGCGTTTTCTTCCTAGTATCACAACAATTTGCCCAGATTGGCACTGCATATAGCATTGCCGGTCTAAATATTTGTATATAAATTAATAGTTTGTTCTTTAGGCAGAGCCTAGAATTCCTATTTATATGAGGGTATAAACATTTTACATATTTGTTGCATTTTGTTTGGATTCCTTCAATGTGATCCTTAAAAGTGAGTTTATTTATCGTAAATCAAACCCAAGTATTTAACTTGATCTGACCACGTTAAATTCAAACAATTAAATTTAATAATATGGTTATTATTTGGTTTAAGAGAAGAAGCTCTTGGCTTATGCGGAAACACAATCAATTATGTTTTTGCCGCATTAGTGGAAATTTTCCATTTTTTCAGGTAATCATTGAAAATATTCAAGCTTCGTTGCAGTCGACTGCAGATAATACGAAGACTCCTTCCAGTGGCTGAGATGCTAGTATCATCACAGAAAAGTGACTTTTTACAGCCTGTAGGTAGATTTGGAAGATCAGAGGCAAAAATATTGTATAGTATTGGTGCGACGCTTGATCCTTGAGGGATGCCTGCTTCAACGGGTAGCTTATGAGATTTACAATTCTGATAAGAATGGTGTACGGTTAGTAAGATAATTTTTAATTATCTTTATTATGTAAATTGGAAAATTGAAATCCCACATTTTGGCAATTAAACCTTTGTGCCTAACACTGTCGAAAGCTTTTTCAATGTCTAGAAGAGCAACTCCAGTGGAATAGCCCTCTGAGATATTTGCCTTTATCATGTTAGTTACTCTCACAAGTTGATGAGTAGTTGAATGTCCAATACGAAATCCAAACTGCTCAGGAAGAAAAATAGAATTCTTATTGATATGTGACATCATTCTAGTTAGGATGATTTTTTCAAATAATTTACTAATAGAAGAGAGTAAGCTAATTGGTCGATAGCTAGATGCTTCTGCTGGGTTTTTATCTGGCTTCAAAATAGGAATAATCTTGGCATTTTTCCATCTTTCAGGGAAGTATGCTAATTCAAAACATTTGTTGAATATTTTGACCAAGTATCTCATGGTGATTTCGGGAAGGTTTTTAAGAAGAATGTTGAAAATTCCATCATAACCTGGAGCTTTCATATTTTTTAAACTTTTTATGAAGGATTTGATCTCATCATAGTTTGTTTCAACAATATCGTCTAGAGACAATACTTGATTTGAAACGTTTTCATATTTTTGTAAGACTTCGCTTTCAATAAGACTCACAACATTGAGATTAAAATTATGAACGCTTTCAAACTGCTGAGCAAGTTTTTGAGCTTTTTCTTCGTTTGTAAGAAGTATGTGGTCACCTTCCTTCAAAGCTGGAATTGGTTTCTGAGGTTTCTTAAGAACCTTAGAAAGTTTCCAGAAAGGTTTAGAATTTGGCTTGATTTGTTCAACCTCTTTCGCGAAATTTTCATTTCTTAAGAGTGTGAATCTATGCTTAATTTCTTTTTGTAGATCCTGATAGATACATTTCATAGCAGGATCACGAGAACGTTGATATTGACATCTTCGAACATTCTTCAAGCGAATCAGAAGTTGAAGATCGTCGTCAATAATAGGAGTATTACATTTTTTCTGTGCTGTTGGTACTGATAAATTTCTAGCATCAACTATAGATATACTTAAATTTTGTAATGCCGTATCAATGTCAGATTTATTTTGTAAATCAAGATAATGATTAAAATTATTCTCATATAAGTTTTGTACCTTTCCGAATTCGCTTTGTGATAATTGAACACTGAGCTAATGGGATTGGAAACAGCTTCTTGAGAAAGTGAAAAAGTTTCTGGAAGATGATCATAATCAAAGTCAGCATGTGTAATCAATTCGCTGCAAAGGTGACTTTGATCTGTCAAAACCAAATCAATTGTTGATGGATTCCTTACAGACGAATAGCACGTAGGACCATTCGGGAACAAAATTGAATAATAACCAGCAGAGCAATCATTAAAAAGTAGTTTACCGTTGGAATTGCTTTGAGCATTATTCCAGGCTCGGTGTTTGGCATTAAAATCACCGATTATGAAGAATTTCGACCGATTTCTTGTAAGTTTCGTCCTCCGAATCCAACAATTCGATCAAATCGATGGATAACAAAATTAGAGTTACTCTTCAATTTAATATTTGGTTTAAAAAAAGTTTCGGTCACAACGGTTATATGCACATTATGTATCCTCAAGAAGTTGAAAAAATCGTCTTCGCTCGTTTTTAATGAACGAGCATTCCAATTTAATAAATTAAAATTATTTAAAGTCATAGTTAAACTTTAATTTCATTATAATTTTGTTAGCAAATTCCGAACCCGCTTGAAAAGCTTCAAACATGGAGGTAGAATTTAACATGGCCATCATCATAGGTAACATAGACTCCTGTAGGTATTTTAATTTTTCTTCCGTTACGCTTCCTAGATCCATTGGACTAAAGGAAGCGTTGGGTGCAAACGAGATTGAGGGCGTGGTAGTTGTAGCCGTTATTTTGGCATTGCTACCTGCCACTGAAGCATAAGATGACACACCATTGTAGGATGGTGTGACGGAGGTAGAAGAAGTTGTTAATCTATTTTGAATCGGATTAACACGTTTGGGCGTGTTTTCTTGAATTGTACCTGAAGAAGTAGGTACATTTTTTATTTGTTGTTTTTCTTGTCTAGAACGAGAATTTATAATTTTTTCTCGAACAGGACGACCCCAGAAATTCGATTTATGATTTTCGCTACAATTAGCGCATTTCAAACTTTTTGTGATTTTTTTCACCGGACAAGTATCTTTCGTGTGCGATTTATCACCACAGATCATACATTTGGAATCCAAATGACAATTTTTTGTGCCGTGCCCAAAGCCTTGGCATCTACGACACTGGGTCAGATTTTGAATTCTGACCCCATGTCGTCTATAATGTTCCCACTTTACTCGCACGTGGAACATACAACGTGCTTTTTCAAATACTTTCAAATAGGATAATTCCAGCGCGTACTGGCGTGTCATCGCCGGTAGCTTTTCTCTTTATAAGAATAACTTGTGAAGGAGAAAAGCCAAGTAAATTTTTCAATTCGTTGGATATTTCATCCAAACTTTGACCTTGAGGTAGCCCTTTCAAGACAGCCTTGAATGGTCTATCTGTCTTGAAATCATATGAATAAAATTTATATAACTTCTCCGTAAGATACTGGAGTAGTCGTTTGTGGCCAATCAATTCCTCCGCTGTAACTCGACATTCTCCTCTTCGGCCAATCTGAAAATAGACTTTTACGTCCGGAAGGAACGTCGAAAGCTCAGTTCGAAAGGCTTTGAAGTCGGAGATCATCACTGTTATAGGCGGAGGTGATTGCGTTTTCTTCTCATTGGCAATATGCGCAATGCGAGGAAATTTAGAAATTTCATCAGCTTCACATTCGGATAAAACATCGAATGAGTTGCTGCAGTCAATTGAATTTTCGGGTGGAGAAGATACCCTTTTCCGTTTAGCTTTAATTGTTGGCACATGGCCTTTCTGGGAGGACCCAGGCATGTTGGAAGAATTAAATGTTTCCTTAGGCTGAATTGTTCTTGAAAAATGTTTTAGTCTTGAGAAAGACTGATCGAGCGAAAATATAGATAGCCTTGAGAAAGACTGTTGCTGTTGAAAAACTCTAGGTAAACCAGGAGCTATCAAGATTTGTGACCGGTTCGAACGAGGGTTCAAGCCGGTATGATTAGTTATATTGATTTTCTGTAATTGATTCAGTTGTTTCAAGGTTTTATTCGCGCAGGACTAGAAATTATGTTCATCCCTCCTCTAGTTGGGTGCCTACTTCGTATGAGTTCTGCAAACTAATGAATGATCCAACAGTGATATGTGTAAGAAATGTCTCATCTCACTGCTAGGTGGATTAAGTCGGTTTTTATGTTTTGGAGCAATTTAGTGGTCATCACTCAGTTTAAATTTCACTAGATTCAAAAAAGTTTAAATTGTGGAAATAACGAGTAGATTTTTCTATTAAAATGCTTCTAGTTCGAGCAATCCGCAAACAGTACTTTCTTCCATGTATTTTATAGCTCGACATACAGATAAAGTAATGTGCCCTTAATGTAGTTAACTCCGCATTTCAACAGATCGGTTCGGTGATCACCCCATCCATTTTCACAGTCCCGGCAGGTACGTAGACTCAATAATAAAACGTTTGCCGCAAGCAAACTGTAGCAAATACCTGGTCTAGGTCATTCATAAAAACCCGCACTTTATTTGTTCGAACCCGTGTTATCTGGGTTACGGTCGAATACCGTACCATCAGGTCCCGAGAAATTTCTAATAAACTCACTACTTTTTCTTGTAGCGGAAATACACCACCAAGGCCCATGCACAGCTGAGTAACGAACTTATTTTTTAATTCGGAGAGTAGTAAGACTATAAGAGAGAATTTTTCGAACGTTCAAGACATATCAGGGGTCAGTCTATCACCTTCGACAACTTATGGACGAGGATAGCACAATATGCAAACGATAATCTTCAAGAGGCTGGTACATATGAAATATGTTTACTATTAAGAGCCATAATACTCAAGGTAGAGAAAGGAAGTCGAATCACCTAAGTTTGAGGCAAATGTAACTACCAATGTAAGTACGTTAAGATAACGGAACAGACTCCTTAAAATAATCTGAAAATCGTCCAAATATGCGACCCGGTTCTTCGGACCTCGATTAGAAAGTTGAAGTTTGGAGCGATTGTACAAACTCGCTATATAAGATCGGCGAAAAAATCTCGATTTCGGGACGATGTCTAAGTCGGTAACTGTGCTATTAAAATCACGATCCCACTGTAACCACCATTTCATCCCAACGATTGTGATCACTCAAAGTTTCGCTTGCAAATCACAATTTTAATTGAACAATCGCTAATCTGCAACCGTATAGAATACGTTGGCCCGCCAACTGTGATTGATAGGCCACTTATCGTCTGCAAAGGAAGAAACAGAGAACCGGGGAGAGTGAGACAGATTGCACTGCTCCTCCTCCCGCCAAGACGGCAGCAGCCGCCAGCGCCAATTCTTCGGTTCATCAAGGTAGCCGAGTCGAGCTCATTTCGCAAAGGTGAACCACAAATTATTTATGCGATGTGATGACGGCGGCGCTATGGCAACCAGCAAGTCAGTGAATACAGGTGATGATGGTTACAGTTTCTGTTTAACGGTGTGGACTTTCGTAAATCATAACTTTCATCTATCTCCCACGAAGTGCATAGGAAATGGGCGATGCTGATTAAAATCGACAAGTGTGTGTGTGTGTGTGTCTAGACATAATTCGCCGAAGCCTATCTGCCAGCCAGTGCCTCGCACCATTATTCAAATGATCTTTGCTTTATTGCCAGATTTCCACAGACGGTGTGTTTAACACAATAACATAATAGATGACTAGAGAAGAGCAGAAGACGAGGTTCGTTCGTCTGCGATAATAATTAAACAGGTGTCTGATGCAGCATCGATCAGCGTAACCCTCTATCCCAAGTACGTGTGTGTGCATTGCCAACAAGTGTTCATAATGGTTTGAACAAACAGTTGATCGATACCTCCCAACCTGTTCCCAACGATAGATTAGGCTCTTGAAAAGCCCGAATGAATAAATGAACAAATAAAACCAGCAGCAGCTTCCCTTTACTGATGCAATGCGAACAACATCTACTACAGGAATTCTACCGGCATCAGACAGTGAAGTGAAATCAATTGAGTGAGGATCTCTGATGTGTGTTTCTTCCCTTGAACTGCTCCGGGAAGTGAATGCCTCGATCAACTGCGTCGGATAGTATAATGACAGGGGAATTAATTGAGATAACATGTGGTCGAGACCCGGGTTGCTTTGGTTTGGCTCCAAGGGTAGAGTAGACTCAGGTGTTGATATTTTGTGCCACTTGGGATATTATTTCCACTGATCATCTCGCTTGTTGTTGTTGTTGCTGTTTTACATCGCTAATGGAATGGCGTCGAAATCGCCCTCTCACTCACAGGCACGTAGTTTGTTTGCGTTTTGTGTTCGCATAGCGCACCTGCGCGCACAGCTTATTCAGGTGGCGATGGTGATGATTATGACGACGACGACGCCGGTTGATGCGGATTACGGAATGTGCGAAGTCATGGCCACGGGTAGTGGTCATCGTCAACGCGGTGAATCGGTTATTATTTATTCACTCTTGAATCATGGCCTATTAGGATGCGGCGCACAGCTGTGACAGTGCCAAATTCTGACACAGTATTCGCATAAATAGTGCGATTAGGCAAAGCTTGAGTCATTGGCAGCTGAAATTATTGATTTTTTCTGCTCTTTCGAATGTAAAATGGATTAGAGGCTAGATTATTTAAAATTAAGATAGGAATTATCTTCTTCTGATCACCATCATGTCATAATATTGACAAAACACGCAAAACTGAATAAGTTAAATGAACTAAAATGACGTGTTCAAAATTAAACATTCCAACAGAGAATACTTGACACGACGGACTCGTGAGTTTCCAATGGCTCAGGAGGCACTAAAATGTCGCACTAGATGGTCCCACGAGTTCACAATCAAAAAAGCTTTGCTTTTTTCTTTAAAATAACTGACAACCACTGATCATTCTTTCTGTCGGTTCGCTTTTCATTACCAGGGTCATCCATACCTTTGTAGAACACCTTTGTAGGTTTCAACAGTTGTCAATATTATTTGAACACGATGTACTTAGCTGAAACTGTCCCTGGCAAAACTGGTCCAACGGAATCTAATCAGATTATATACAATAACTTAAGTTCTACGAATAATACTAATAACTGTCCTTGAATGAGTACAAGTACCTAGTTGTCCATTTATTCGCAAAGTACATCGATTTCTTCTTTCAAAAATCTTATCAATCCATAAGAATTAAAGATTCGTCCACGCAAATGACTGAAAGGATAATGGAAAATTCCAACGATTCCTGGCTCTCACCGCGTACACTAGAGGTCAAGTTCGCTGTTCAAGCATAAAGAATTCTCCATTTCTGTACAGCTTTGTCTACCACATTACTCTTGCGCCATATATTGTGCGTCCCCATTGCTAACCCACCATATATCGGAAAGCCAGCCACTCCAAAGTTGCAAGTTGTTACTCTTCGGCACGACGGGAATAATTGAAGTAATTAATCAGAGATCCAGCCTCGGCTCCAGCTGCTGGGCTGGGCTGGGCTGGGCTGTACTTCTCTGCACTTACTTACGCTGCGCAGTGCTGTCTCCGCGGACTTTTTTTTCGTACTGTATACAGCACTGCTGCTGGGCGCGGATGCAAGCCGTGATGATGAGACTACATTCAACACCGCTGCGCCACACTGCACTGCCGCGCCGACCGGTATCCACTTAGTAGGCGATTGCGATAAAAACACATTGAAGAAGGGATGCTGGCTGAACTAGCGGCAACAGCCGGGCGCGAGAGACGATGCTAGGGGGAAAACGGTGTGATCTCTGATGTGAGTCTCTCCGCGCCGCTTTTGCGCGATCGTCAATCTTTGGCCAGCTGTGTGTGAGCAGTGCACGGTTAATTCCAATTACGCAGTTGGCCATGTTATTCAGGGTGTATTTTGCACAATTTTGGTACGATTTAGCGGCATTATTCAATTTTAATTTCATTATTTTTAGAACGGAAATGCACTTTAAAATGATAGTAGCAGGTATCGAATCCGCTTAGAGGCAAATTTAAAGGTCTTGAAGGTACGGACATTCTATTCAAAAAGAAGCAACTACCAACTAGAATCAGTACTGGATGTTCAAAGCAAAAATTTCCTATATCAAAAAAGATTAAATTTTGAAATAGCGAGCCAACCCCGTGCTCCAATAGATCTACACATTACAAACTCGAACCGGTGGTTACGCCATCGATCTCAATGTTGTGAGCGGGCTCGTAGGAGCGATATTCCTTCATAGAAGACTTGACGTCGCTAACGTTGTTCGTTTGCTTTAGACAGAATATTACAATTAAGGGCGGACTTAGCGTAGTCGGTAAATCGATTGCCTGATACGCAATTTACCTGCGGTTGATTCCTTTGCCCGGACATAAAAATTCTTTCATAGATTTTTCTAACCCGAAAAAAGAGGCGAATGACCCTAAGGTTAAATTTCTATAATAGAAATAAAAAAACGTAAACATGCGCTTTTATGAGCGGACTTTCGAAATATCTGCCACGACTGAATATTTCTGAATAACTTCTTTCGATAGCTTTAGAATAATTAGTGGATTATCTTTGATCCGAAAGATTCTGAATTAGTCCGACCCAGCTCAAAGTGTATGGTTTTAACGGGAAGTCGCAGTGCTACCGATTTTCTTAGTAACTAGCACGAAAAATCAGTGAAAACCATTATCAGAAATAGATAATAAGAGCATCTTTGTTACACTCGCATTTGCGAAAGATGGGTGGCTAGTGTTTGGGACATTAACTAAATATTGTGATTTGGACTGGAAATTCAAATGTAATGATTTGCACCGTAATCCACTAGCCACCAACTGGTTCAATGCTTCTAAAAACTGTCTCCTCAGTATGTTGGTCTTGACATACAGTCTATCGAGTAGATGCTCGCTTTGTCGCCTTCAAACACCTAGTGTCAACTAATTTCACCAATATACAGTTTAATGCAGGAATTTACAACAAGCGACAGTCAAACACGAACGTGCTTCGCTCGAATCATTTAAAGATCGGCTTTATTTGTTTTTTTATACAAGTTTACAACCATCGGAAATTAATATAACGGTTGGTGAAGGAACAAATATTCAGATAAATTCTTTAGATTATTGCATGATAGAGGCAGGTTGAAGTCGCTCATAAATCGTCCACTCGGCACAGTGATCTACACGTGTACAGCATATCGAAAAATGCACTGCCCGTCATCTTCAACATGTCTTCGAATGATATTACAGACAAGTCTGCAGTGAAATTATATTTTGTTGGTACTTCATATTAATGGTTTTGTTCAAAAAAGGCCCAATTCCGGCTGAGAGCTTCTCGGCAGCGGAATTTCTCCCCATAGCGATACCCGTTGCGTGAGCCATTTTGCTACCAGTTGTGTCCCGATCTGCTCGAGTGTTGAGGTCGGTCCGTCGCTTTCGGTTCGCTGGCGCCCCGACGACTCACTGCTGATAATTCCAGCGGCCTACTCGGCGGTGAAACTAGCCTGTGGTTTCCCGGTAGGTTGATGTGGTCGGTCTGACGAATCTGGGTAGACCGTGGCGTCCGGTATACTGGAGCCTTGATGGCCTGCTTTCGGTGCATCGACGCGAACTGCTTGAACTAGTCCCATACTCGTACTCTACGGGACGATCACCCATTGTTCCATTCATCCACTCGCTTGATCATTTGGTGATTTTAGCTGCAAAGCCGACATAATTTGCATAACGTGTCCACTGATGGCGTTCCACATGTTTTCACAGCGAATGGGCGATTACTTCCCAGCTGTTGAAAGCATTATTCACGTCTAAGGTGACCACCACTGTAAACCTGCCTTTCCGGGAGCCAAGCTGCATGTTTGATAGCCCGTCCATACTCTTCGTTTACTTGGTAAATCTGTTAAGGGTTATTCTCGTTGACAGCTTTTCGACCAAAATGGGCCCATACGGCCTATGAAATATATTGGAGGACTTGCCGGCTTCGGCAGCAACACCAGCTTCTGTCGCTTTCAGTTATCAGGGAAGCTGCCTTCGTCGATGCATGTCTGCAGCGTAGTTCTGAATATATCCGGGATCTCCTGTATCGATGTTTTTAGTACTTGCTTTGGGATTCCGTCTGTTCATGGGACATTCTTCACTTTAATGGTTTTCGCCACCTCGATTAGCTCTTCGTGGGTTATTTGGGTTTCTTATTCATTTTCCTCACTGTACGGTGGAAGCGGCCGCATCGTTGGTTTATGTTGTTAAAACCGTTCCATCACGAGCCCTCTGACTTTTCTCTATGCTCGGAGGCAACTTACATGTAGACCGGAAATCGTCGTATTCCACTAGTTTGATGGGTCTCGACCATTTCTCGGTTTTCCACTCCTCGGCATGGTCGTATCGTACGCCCTTGATAGTGCTGCTGTCAATTCGTACTTCGACGAATACGTCCCTGTGAAGGTCGACATTTTGCACCTTCACTCGTTTATCTGCCTCTCATGTGATTCAAACTGTGTCCTGTTCCCGATGCTGTGCCGGATCTCTTGATGGGTCTTCTCACACTCTTCAGTTCATGTTTCCTGTCAATCCAGGGCTGCACAAAGTGACATCGATGATGGATCCCGGGTCCTCCTTGCACTACGTGCTGATGGTACCTACGTTAGCTAATTCTACATTTAGCTTTCATCACTGATGGCCAATCAAACCTTTGGAAACAGTGTCCACCCGAGCAATTCCGTAAATTCCATGTTCTGGAAATATTTCAGAATTGAAGTCTCATCGGTTCCTCGGAAAAGGGTAATTCAATTCTCGTTGACTTCATCTCAAATGGAAGCATTAATATCCTTAAAGGCAGCTGATGAAGTTCGTATGAATCGTACCTATGTCTGCGGAAATACGATCTGAATACTACGATGCCATATGAAATCTTTGAATGTCAAAAGTCTTTCGGCCAACCTAGGAGTGCGTTTTGAGATTGGTTTCATACATTCCGAATTCAACAGCCAATATCGATTGTTGCGTATTAGTACAACTGAAAATTAGCAGCTGTTCTTATCTTCTTGCGTATCCCGATCTTATAGAATATCTCTTTTATGTCTCCTACCACGGCTATGTTCTCTTGCTTGAGATTTTAGTTGATTGGACTTCCGGTTCCGGAGTTACCGGTTGAAGAGTGCAGTCACATAACATTCCCATATGAACTGATACCGCCATGATGTCCAAATGTTGTAATCCATATTGGAGTATATGCAACATTACTTAGATTTGCGGGTCTAGATCACTAATGACCAATCGGAGTAGCTTTGATAACATTGGCTGCCGATGGCGGTTCTTGATACCCCCGGGGGACTTGTCAAGTTCCAGAGTAATGACACACCTATTGGCCAGCGAATTCATGACAAACTTGATTTCAAATAAAACATCAATGCTTCCATTGGCTGCTATGCACTTTTGGTCAGATCTGACTTTTGGTGTCAGAGTTATAGGTTGGTTACTCCGGTACCACCGATACAATCGTATTATTTCAAATGTTCTAATATATTGAATTGGACATCAAATTACTATGATTCTCAGGTCTATATCACTGATGGCCAATCAATGATTCTTTGGATATATTGTCCACTATCGATATCCACGATCCGATTCTTTGGACATAACTGATGACTGAACTAATTTCCACGACATTCAATTAGCAAGAGATTACTGAGTTGGGAAAGTTATGAAAACTTAGAGCTTTGTACTCAAGCGAGAGTAAGGATGTGGAATATACAGATCGGAAAAATTAGGAGTGGCAGGATCATTAGCAACAGGCTTCAAATCATACGAGCTAATCTTTTGTTTTCTGTTGGCATTACTACGAATCACTCAAGTCTACCAACATGTCTCCTGGTAAAGACAGACTTGTTTCCGATTACCGTGAGAACCGTCGGTCGGTTCTCACAGTAAAGGGAGACAAGGCAGCAGGAACAGGAGTTCAGGGGAGTAGCGAACCCCCTGCCCCCCCCCCCCCCTCCACAAGCGGACTTACTGCGAGTAGGGTATGATGGGGTTTGGGCCGCATTGGGCTCTGATAAAAAAAGACCTAACTCCGATAGCAACTCCGACAAAGCGAGTCAGTGCCGCTTCTGCTAAGATACCATCAAAGACCAAAGATCTTAGCAAGTAGCGAGCAAAACGACCAAGTGCAACAGAAAATGCAACCGCAAAAGCAGCGAGAGCAGCCCAGGGAGGCCATTCCGAGCACGATCGGCGACAAACCGATAGGACGCCAAGGAAAGTTAGGATTTCAGGTGCACACGCCGAAACCAAGCATTAGCCAAGATGACCAGCAGTCTAGGTTATAAAGTAACGAAGCTGAGGAAAAAAATCGAAGAACTCTACGGTTTCATGAAAAGCAAGGGCAACGTGCACGGATAGAAGAGGGATCTAGTGATTAGCAATAATTGTGCTGTAGTAGCAGCCGAATGTAAACAAATGGTGTTACTGAAAATAGGTGAAAACGCTAAAAACGCACTGAGGACCACGGAGGTAGCGAAAGTAAAAGCCTCTGAAACGCCGAATGGTGACCCATTCTGTGAGAACAGTAAGGGAAACATCAGGAGAGGAGGAGGAACCGAAGAAGTCCACGAAGGTCGGTGAAGGATAGCGAAAAAGCCGACAAATGGAAAGTGGAGGGCGAAACGTTGAAACCGTACAAGAGAAAAGGAAAAATCAGAGGAAAAAAGAAAAAGAAGACCTGCGGCCGCGCCAGGAGAGGTACAGGGGAGACGCTCTAGTCGTCAAAGCAAACGACGGCGTGATGTACACTGCGATTCTCAAAAGGGTGACCGAGTATTCCAAGCTGAAGGAGCTAGGAGAGAACGTAGTAAGAACCAGGCGCACTTAGAAAGCTGAGTTACTGTTCGAGCTAAATAAGAAACTATTGGTCAAGAGCTCGACTTAACGGGAATTCGTGGCAGAAGCAGTGGAAGGAGAAGCGAACGGGAGAGCTTTAGTTCAAGAAGCAATGGTTGAGTGCAGGAATCTGGACGAGATCATAACTTGCGTTGCGTTGCGTTGTGACGATGATTTTGGCGGATTGCATACTAACTTCATCATGTTTGACTGCTGATTATCTAATAAGAGTTGCTTATGAAATGGTAAGTAGGAACCCATATTAATACCTCATATTAATACCTCAACAGCATGATAGCCATCATTGCCGGCCGCCCCCATCTCCATCGTTCACGAGGAAGGATAAAGGATAAGGTAGACAGGAAGTGTTGATGCTCCACCTACTTAACGGAAGGACGACGATTCATCAGACTCTTCCATAGGTGTCGCGGAGTTGGTAGTTTGGAAGGGTATCAGATCTAGGATTCGCTCCAAGCAAGCGATGCGACCTGTAAAGCATATTTTATTAGGTAGTTGTTTAGTTAGTCTTCGAGTGCACGATCACTCGAAAAAGAGAAGATCTTGTTTAGTTTTTGGTTCTTTTTAAAGTCTGGGCAGCCGGCTACCGAGAGTATACTATGTTCCCTAAACAAAAGCAATTTGAACTCCACACAGCCGACCGTGGGAGTATTGCCTAGAAAAAGCTAATGTTATCTGCGTAATGGGCCGGATCACTATTTATTGCAACAGTATTTGGACAGAATTCGCCACTTCTCTACGATATATTTATTGGCTTGAAAACTACCGAGTGATAAAGCATTATACAGGCAAAAATAGCGCGAGATGTTATAAATCAAGGAAAGTATTTCTTATTTTCCATATCGGATTGTTTGTGGAATACAAGTATACGAGCGATAATAACGAACACTGAAGGGAAATATAAAGGATTGTTAACCTGATGCACGGGCTTGTTAGCAATAACGGAGCTTGAAATTAGGTTCATAAAAACAGACGCGGCGAATTTTCAATACGTATTGACCCGTGATCACAGATACTAGTCAGATTAGTCGTATTGGGGCTAATTTCCGATCAACTATTCATTTTTACGGCAATGTTTTCTCGACTAGATCTGTTCGCACCCTCTCATTCTGCTACGATCGGCAGAAGGCTGATAGCACCCAGTCGTCGCCGGTCTAAGGACCAAATGTCATCAATAGACTTAGACTCGCGTGGAGGCATGAGATAGGAAACTTGTGAGAATTTTGTTATCCCACCGTTTGTCGACCAGGAATCTGGACGAGATCATAACTGAAGACGAAGTGAGGAGTGCAGTAATAGAGCAATGTAACCTGGAGAAAGAGCAGATGTCAATCAGATTGAGGAAGGTGTACATTGGTACACCGATATCAGCGATATGCTTATAGCCAGCCGCAGACAATCAGCCTGCGTCGATCGATAAGAAAAACTTGTGACTGGGACAGAGACCCATTTACCTTTCGGATGATCTGGCGTAGAATTGGCCAGTTCACAAATAGGGTCTTTGTTCCGGTCACAAATACAATTTCCTTGCAATAATATTTCTAAAAAAAATCTTCCGAGGAAACCATAGATCTCCAGAGCCAGTTCCGGATTGTCCGGAACGATACGAATCGGGTCTACATCCGTCACAAGTACGAATTTGTGCGAATGATATTCCCGAATTTTCAAAATAAAAACCTTAGAATTTTAGGACAAGGTTCATGAATTGGCCAGTTCCACTGATGCTCCAGATTTTCCGGAAGGTCATTATGTAGCCAAAAAAAACATGTGTAGGTCATAAGTACAAACTCGTTCAAATGAGAAGAAACACTAAAAATCCATGGTTTATGAATTGATCAGTTTTTGAATTGATCAGTTCTGCGAATGTTCCAGATTTTTCGGATGGTCATTGTGTGACCAATACGGTTGATTTTCACGTAGAATCCAGTACTTGAATCAGAGTGTCAATATCATTTTAGCTGGGATTTTATAAAAGCTTTCAAGAAAATTACAAAACTTTGGGATCAGTTTCATTGATTGACCACATTGTCACTTGTTCAGTATTATCAGAAATACTATGGTATCTATATGCGAACGGTGGTCTTAGCGGAATGAACGTACCATGTTTTCTACCATTTAATTCTATGTTTGTTTATAGTGCACTTGCACTTCACTATTCAACAGATACAGATAGATAGGAATTTCGATTACTACTTGTAAACTTCAATGTTCGTATCACTCTATAGGAAATTTACGGGATTGCTAAGTCTTTTATCTAGGAAAAATGGGTAGGCTTTGGTCAATGGGTACCTAGGTGCGTGAAGCTGACCGTTTTTTGCTCATAAGTAACATTTCGAAGAGCCATGAATATCCGTTACCTTGGTATTGATTTAGCATAGAAGGAGAGGCATGTTTGAAAATTTCTAGGCTTTCAACTACGTCCAATTTCCAAGAATTGGAGATTTGACGTTGAATTTTAGTTAGATTATGTTTTTTTTTATGACGTTCTTCTATAGTTAGATTATGTTTTTCTGAAAAAGCGCGTTCCGCTACCTTGGATTTGAAGTGAAATTGTAAATCTTTATCAGATTCCCTAGAAACTTTTGCTATTTCTACATTATTGCATTTGCGCTCCTTGAACCAAATCCCTAATGTTCTTTTGGTTTGGCCACTATAAACTTTATCGTAATGTGAACATGATATTTTGTATACCCCCGATTTGCTCACTGCTTCTATCGGATCCTTTGTGGATCCTAGTATTAATTTTAGTTGGTAGTTTTGACTACTGAAAACTAGGTCCATACCAAACATTTTTAATTTTGTTCTAAGTGAATAAGCCGTATTTTTGTTGAAATCTGCCGCTATCCTTTTTAAATTTTCAGTTGTTGGAGTTAATGTTGTGAGATTTTGCTTATTAAGCATTCTAGATTTATAATTAATTATTGATTGGATGGTTTGCTCGAAAATGAATTCCGTTTCTTTAATGTTTGCTTTTTCCCCTAATGGTGAAGTAAGCCTTCAATTGGCCATGTGATGAAAAGCGGCCATTTTATGCTGATAAGAATGGTTTGGAGTAATAGGTGTAATTCTTTCGGTATTTGTAGGTTTCCTATATATTTAGAAAGACAAGGACCCTCCCTCTCTTTTTACAAGCACATCCAAGAAGGGCAATTTGCTATCTTTCTCTTCTTCATGTGTAAAATTGATATTTTTATGGATGTTGTTCATGGTTTCTGTTACGAAACCACAGGGCAGATTCGTTCAACAGACAGATGAGTTCAGTTCAGTACCACCCGGTGCTGTCAATACGAGCAAACATAAATGTCAGTTGCGCAAACGTCAGAACATATCCTCGTGTGCTGTACTGTCAGATGGAGCATAGACACAACGTGATCAGTCCGTAAGTTGCTCGTCATTGCACTGTTTCAATATTAAAATCAGTTAGCAGTCGTAGTTAAACCTTTATTAAAGTTGCTTAAATTCTAGTTAATTATAGTGAATTTGTAACAGAACGAGGTAATTATAAATTAATAAGAATTCCCTAAAACTGTACTGTGAACTGTTATATCTTACCTATTGTAGAAACTAAAGCTAATACTACGGCTAATTGACTAGTTCAGGCTAATTATCACAGATTTGCAAGAAGGGTAAGTTCTCTTCAATAGAATCCAGCTTAAACCTAATGAATTTATAAAATCTAGGACACTACGAACACAGATAAAAAAGGAGTTTGTTTCGGATAAACTCGGAAGAAGAAAACGAAAATGTAAGCATAACCTATATTATAAACCAAATGAAACTTAATATAATATATTACAGCTTTGAAGCTGCGTGTAAGCTGCTATCAGGACGTGTATTCTTCCCAATCCGAACAGTTTCCTACATCCGGGATAAATTTTTATGTTTGATAATACAGAAGATATCATCAACGTATCGGCACCAGCGTTTGGATAACTCGCCTTTCTCTTTCAAACATTTTTCTAGGTTTGATATAAATAGTTAACAAAGAAAAGGAGAGAGCGGTTTACCCATCGGGGCACCCTTGGTTTGTTTGTAGAAGATATTTCGGAATGTGAAATAATTCTCGTCCATGGAAAGGCGAGTAAGCTTGATATAAGATCTTACTTTGCTTTTCCATAAACTGTTGCTATTTTGTTGTAGTAACCAATGCTCTAAAAGGTTAATTGAATCTTTTACAGGGACACTTGGGAATAGTGCGGTTATGTCAAAGGAGACCATAATCTCGTCGTCTTTGATTTCACCTGAGTTTTGAAGTTTGAAAGTGCATTCTTGTGTATTGGTGACCCTAGTAACAATTGAGGTTTTATAGTAGTTTTATAGCCACTGATAAAACTTAGATTGCACTTGTAGCGTGCTTTAAAATTTCAATTGTTACTTGGGGACAGATCGACTGGAAAACTTTTTTGGAATATTTTGAAATTCTTGTACTAGCCATTTTGCAATTTTTTGGGTTGGGGTACCTATTGATGAAATAATTTCCCTGATTTAATTTCCTGGTTTGTGAATTTTTGGGGTTTGGAACTTTGAGACGATTTAGATTTTCTCCCAAGATGGGTTTGCAGTCTTTAAGACTTTTTTAAACACGTTTGATCATGTCCGGAAGGGGGCAAGGGCCTAAAATTCTTCTATCTATTCAATGAACAATGAAATTCAATGGATTCACCTTCGTCTTGCCACTGCCTCCTTCGTCACTAAATACATACAAAACAAAACAATAAAGGCAAAGTCCCTTCTTTCGATTCTACGAAAATCGAGAAGCAGAAGTAGCAACTTTCGTTTTACCATGGCAATCCGAATATTCAATCTCGTTCTTATTTACACTTAGTAATTTTCGATTCTCAGTTTAATTTTTGTAAAATTAAATTAAAGCAATATGCATTATAAAATACAACTAGAATACAGTAAATACGGGAATTGTGCAGATCTATCATCCTTTATTCTTCCAATATCAACACTAGCTCGTAAATAGACGGAATCTAACAGCGACAAATAAATATTTTTTCGTTTCCTCAGCACTAATATCGAAGGTCGTTTCAGTGGCGTTCTCTGTCTCAAAACGAAAGCGAGTGTGCGAAGGAATTTATGAAAACAAACTGTTTTCAATTTACACGCATGCTTTTTGCTAGACCGTTGGCTTATTCTAGTTTTCGCAAAGCTTTGGTGGCAGGGGAACTAGCGTCATTCTTTCGTTATTTTCGCCTGATTTTTGTACATGCGCAAGACATTTTTCCACTCTGATACCAGCTATCGATTTTATGGAGCACAGCTCAGCGTCGGTCACCAGCGCACCTTGGGTATATCAATGCAGTACTATACTCTCCAGTCAAATATCCTGAAGAGTCAGTGCTCGTTCTTTTGTATGTAAATAATAAGGTGCAAACTATTGCAACGTGCAACTATTTTTGAGTGAATAGTGCAAAAAATTATCATTTACATTCAGTGCACAGGGCGTAATTAACGTTTATCTTCTCACACTACCAACCCCGATCAAAATTTGATACACTCTTTCCAAATTACTCGACAGTCTGTGAAGAGTTTTTATTTTTATTCACTTCCTGATTAGTTGCTCAAGAGTGCTTGAAGGAGCGATGCCAAGAGCTGCTGAGCAAAGGAACGGTATTATCATTAAAAGATCTCGCATGGTTCTTGGTATCGGGGTGAGTTAGACATCATTGGAGTCGATCGTAGAGCAGTAGAAGAGGCTTTTGTGCCTTTCAAAAGAGAGGTTGCCAATATCGATCGACCGAGTATAAACTCTGGCACAATAAAGTAAATTGTAGTTGATGGAGAACCAAGTGTTGGTTCAATGGACGCGGTAAGAGGTTGTCGACGAGTTCATAAACTCGTGGAAGACTAGTGACATTAGTGACATGTGATAACGAAGATATCTGTGAGATAAAACTACAAGGGGCAGCCCTATGAGGTTGCACGAACTGTAGACGTAGGACTATACTACTTAATGTAAAATATTTATTTTATTAGTACTTAGTGTGTGGGAAAAACACCCGGACCGGTGAAGAAAAATCAAATTTTAGACAATATAATCACATCTCATGTATAGAATAAGCTTACTAGTTGCTCTCAAACAGATCCTAAAAGTTCAAACACCCATGGATAACCCCAAGTTTGTAGATGTGTTTCGATGCCACAGGATTGTGAAACGGTTAATATTACGTCATGAAAATTCAATTCATCCGTGACAATTTTTTTGCCTGCAAAATGCTCTGTGTGTATGCAAAGCTCATGATTTGTTGGGATATTAGCATTGATCGGAAAATGCTTTCCAACGCTGCGCATTGCATACATACAGGACATTTTGCAGGTCACCAGAAGCTGTTCATTTTACCACCGCCACATGTTCATTTTACCCACTCGCTATAAACATTTTGGACATGTTTAGAAATCAAGAAAACATTTTGGACATGTTTAGAAATCAAGAATCATGTTTAAATAAAATGTGTTTATGACGAAGTATTTTTATCAGATATGTACAAAACATGTCTAAATAGAAACATAAGGTGATTGTAATATCTCATTCACTTATTAGTTAGAAAATAATGACTTTGCTTAACGTGTTCATTTTACCGCCAGTTCCCCTACCTACCAACACATTCGCCCCAAACATTGAACCCAAGCGTACAATGCAAAATGAGTCAACGCTGATGATGATGGGTAGAGCGAAAGAGACAACTAGTACCACCACGACACTATTAGCACGTTTCACCAAAATTCCACGCGGCTTTTTCCGATTGAAAGGAACGGCCGCGCTTAGCTGTCATAATATCGTGATTTTGCATAGCGAAGGGCTGAATGATTTTGTTACAAAAAACAGCCCTGCATTATGCAACACTTTGTGCAGGTTGATTATACCAGTTGCAAGTGGGGCCAAATTCACCAAGTTCCGTAAAATTCCTTTTAAATTACAGAATAGATAAAATTGCTTAGATGAGCTAAACTAATTAATCAAATCCTGTTTTAAAAACTGTCCTTGCGTTTAAACCAAAATGGGAAGCTTATTACTACCACTACATTACTTAATTTCAAGCGCAAATACATGTGCTAGTTAAACCAAAAATTTACTGGCAACATTACAGCGGCATTTAGGAAGCAGTTGGAGCGTTCGCCTATTGGACGACACAGGGTAGCGTCCCTCCACAGCCAGTGTAACGGACTTCTAGCTCAGCTATACTGGCTGTAAAAAACACAGCGCAGTGATCTGCTTCGCCAGCCGTTCAACAGGGAACTGAGCGTGTCTGGCCAAGTCCGTTCTTTATATAGTCGATGATGACGTCATTCATAGAAGCGTTTCGCGCTAGGTACACCAATCTGTCGTACAGGGCTTGGGAAGCGCTATCTTCTGTGTGTTAATGCGCGATATTTTGACAAGGTTGTATAATATTTAATTTTTTAATGCTATGATATCAAAAATCTTTGGGTTTATCTACTGGAATCTATTCTTAGAAGTATTTCAGGGCGATTTGCGCAAAAAAATTGAAAATTTATCGTGAGATGGCTGAATTATATGCGTTTAAAATTGGACCACTTTTCGTTACATACCATTTTTGTAGAATTCGCAGAGTGCACCCCCATATCGAAAACAAAGACGTAGTCCTACGTCAAAAAGTGGTTTGCGGTTGTTAATAGCAGTTACGCAAATCGTCGTATTCTGATGAAGTCCCGTAGCCAACGGGCACGCACAAAACTTTCTTCATACTTATCGCTAGTGTGGATTTGACGAACGGTTGTTGGAGGAAATAGATTATTAACCGGATATCGCATGGCATAGCTAGTTTACCGAAAAAAAACAACTAAAGTTCTGCTCAGTTGTGAACCTGGATGACGTTGGTGGAGATCCCGCACTCAAGCAATAGGTGTGTAATGCTAATGAAACGATGATTAGATTTTTACGAACTAGTTTTTTAGAACAAATGAGAAAAACCGACGCGATAAACTGTAGACTTTGCAAGAGAAGTATTGCCAGGTTTCTATACGGAAAATTTTGCATGACGTATCGCTGGGGAACCACACAATTCACTCACATTTAACAATGAATTCCCAGGTGCACTAGGGCCTTGCAAAAAAAATACTGTAGGGTAAATTTTTAAAGAATTTGCCTGATCGAGCAAAGAGTTGATAATTGAATTTATTTTGATAGACCTATTTTCGACAACAATTCGTATCGGCCGATTGAATTCTACTACGCCTAGACAATTTAGTGAAGGTAAAAGGATTGTTATCAAAATTCAACTTGCCTTGCCTTACAGAGAAGGGTACGAATGATTGTCTTGTGCTGCTTTCAACGAAAATTCAACTAGCATATACTCTAAAGGAGCACATGTTTTCTGAAGTGTTGGTCAATAAGAGAACTTACGATTCTGTAGCCAGTGTTTAACCTCACCGCTTATTCAAAATAACTATTCGTAGAATTTGTTGTTTCCACAATGCTCTCATTTAAGCCTCTTCTTTCCAATGTCTACCTGAATGGCGTTGATAAACATTCTGCCAACTCATGAAGACCAATAAAAATGGCGAATAATGGTGTGCCACAGAACTCAAAAATCAAATGTAACATGTAAACCTCCCATGCATGACATTTAACCCACCGGAAGTCGCGCAAATGGCTCACTGAACGAGTAGCCGCAGCTGCTCTAAGGCGATTTCGTTAAATTTTCAGAGCAACGTGCACTCAGTGCACTAGTGCGACTGCCGCAAGGTTAATATCGATGATGATATCGCCAATTGACGATTCAAATCACAGAATGCCAGAAAATCGAATCCTCGTTAGTAGGCTATGCCAAATGAAACAAACCATTAACAAAACTCTTCGCGTAGAAACACTCGTCCGCTCAAAATTCACAGTGTAACCCATTCTCCATTACCGCCCGGTTCGTTTCAGCATCAGCATCAATTGTACACATATGCGAGCGAGCGGATGAAGCTGATTTGAACACGTGCACATATTTGTTGCCTCCGGCTGTAATTCGGTGTGAGATGATGATGATGATGATCATGACTATGATGGCGACGGCGGCGACGACGACGACGACGCAACGACTGACTACCTACTACTAGTAGGCTGCAACCATGATGATGGAGGCCGCGCAGACAGGGGCAAAGTGAATTTTATTAAAAGGTTAGTTGGATGCGGTGGGATTTCACGAACGTCAGGATTTCGGGCAAGAAGTAAACTACCTTGATTTTTCATTGATTATTTTTTCGATTTTATTTGATAAAGTCTTGCTACTTTATAAATTATTGTTTTTAATTGGGAACAAATATAATTTGTTCTAGTTTACTATGTACATAAATAAAGTTTATGCCTTCTGACTAAAAACTAAAAAACAAAAGTTAAAAGTCATCGATTAATTTACAAAAAATAACACATTTCAGGATTGAAGATTACTAACAAAAGTTATTCAAATTTGTTCTCATTTCTATTAGTTGATCCGTAGCGTGTTTATTTTTTTTTTTTAGGTAAGATTATTGTAACTAAATTCTACACTTTGTACAGGCCTCCTTCCCACAGGAAAACAAACGATGGTTGACTGTTTTGTTTCCAGTGCGAAAGAAAGGGCGATTTATGCTTCTCGCTATGATAGTGAAATCAGTTGAATGACCCTTCAATTAAACTTCTGCTTAAAACATATTCTATAGATCACAGAACATTAATATAATTATTAACATAATCCATTCGCTTCAGCTAGCTGGCTCATGATTCAAATAAGGGATCCACAACCGGATATGCTGCCCGATTCGGGCGGTAGCCCGGGTCCGGATTCCATATCCGGCGACAAAACAGTCCCATCTCTATTCAGTTCGAAGCTGAGATCATCCAAACTCCTCAACGAGTAGCCTGACTGGAACGGAAGTTCCAGTGGCGGCGGTGACGGGTGTGGGGCCAGTGCCATTCACGTCGACATTTCTTTGATCTGCAAGAAGAGGGAGGGAGAGAAAAGAAATGGAATTAGTCAATGATCGAAGTGGGAAGGTTGTGGCTGACAGTTATGGCAGAGAGAAATTGCTTCATTTTTCCCTTTAACGCAGTAGGTTGGTTTTGAGACAGCTGGTGAGGAGGCTACGTCTCGGGAGGAAACACGATCATTAAACACCTGGGCATGAAAGGTACGCGGAAAACCACCACCGAGCCGCGCGCAGATTTAGAGCAGCTGTCTTTCACTCATTCGCATACGGCGCGCAACGAAACAAACTAGCAGTGGCGGTTTCAGCTTCAAAACTTTCCAATTTAATTGTGCAAATACACCACGAGCAAAGTCGAGGAACTGGCCGATCGGACACCAATCAGGGCAATGATTTGTAACGTCGTTGCCGTGGGCATGGTCATTACACTGTGGTCACGTAGGTAGTTGACTTTCTAGCGGTTTCGGTCGGTTATTGGCTGGAGGAGTTCGTCAAGTCACGAACCCTAATCAAAGTAGCCAAGCCAGTACCGACAGCAGCATGTACTGCTGGCAGGAGGCCAGGTCACGACTTTGATCGAGTTTGGTGAGAAATCGATCGCTGCAGCTGTGGTTTCGCTGGCAGTCTTCGAAATCGTAGTAGGCATGTTGAGAGATGGAGACCATTTCGGTACTGTACTGGTGCAAAGCGTGAAATGCTCTTCGACATGTGTTTGGGATGTGATCGAATCGATTCGTCGCAACTGTCAAAACTCGTTCGAAGTACCAATGTGAACTGTGCATCGTACAACGAATAAATTCATAAAGTTGAAACATATGTCGATGGATTTATCGAACGATTTCAGATTTGAATTTTACGGGCTAGTAAACAGGGTGAAAATTTTGCACGTGTTCAACCCGATCATGGCCGAGAGCGGTTAGGCGTGGTGGAAGCGAGTTGTTTTGATTTCTTTTGTTTCTCCTTCGTCACTTCGTTCGCGGACTAGTCCGCTGTGTTTGTTGTGTATGTGTCTGCGTTTCGCCGTGGAGGTAATTTAAGCGCCTTATTAAAATTGCAGATTGTCGCGTCGTGTTTCCGCTTCTTTCGACAGCCCTGGCTGGCGCTGTGAGCGTTCGAATTTGGCGTCTCCCCTGTGGCGATAGGGGGGCTTGCGGATAATCGAGCTATTTTTAGGTGATTTGTAAAACTAAAAATAGTCAACAACGTCGTCGTCGTCGTCGTTAGTCGCTGCCGCCGTGGCCGTCGTCGAAAAACAGTTGGTGTGAATATTAATGACAGATCGTTAATTAGCCAGGAAGGGTGCGATACGCGATCTTGATGGCCGTCGACGCCGGTAGCGCGCTTGAATTGGGTCAAACACTTGGCAATCGTTCGTTAAACTTTGCTGCGGCATCTTTAATTAGGCAAAACTTTGGCAGTTCTCAGCGTTCCTCGGTTCGCTGCATGGCAATCAATTAATGCGCGAGAGCAGCGAACGATCACGACCTGCGAGCCGTTTGTGTGTGGAATGGTTCAATTTCACGCTCTACCGTAGATGTCAGTGATCGCTAAATCGCAGTAGCCTGGGATCACAGCCAAGTGGATGCAAATGATTCCAGAGATCGTCCAGAAGATCATTTGATCTGTTCAAAGCGCATCTACTAGTCTGTGCCTCCATGGCAAAAATCGTGACTCTTTCCCTCATTACTGAAAGTAATGTTCCCCTATCTGGCACCGCTTACTGCGATCCATAGCCGCTGTGATGTGTCACAACTGTTTCAGTCAGATCATTTCCCATTTGAAACGACGGACGATCGTAAGCCCGTCCGTCATCCAGGGGTACGGGTTTATCCCAGAATCAGTTCGAACACAAAAACAGACGATCGAGAGGTGGTGGTGATCAACAAGTACACCTCGTTGGTCGGTGGCGGAACACCTGAAGTTGAAATTTTCGTGAATACCAAAACCTTGACGTAACCATAGCTACGGTCGCCTTCGAAACCATTGAAGAGAAGCGACGCGAAATAATAAAAAAAAGAGCAAGCCCATTACAAAATCTCGGCAATTTATTTAATTTGATCCACTCACACAACCAGCCATCAACTGACAGTCCCACCGACCGACCGGTCGCACATTTACGAGAGTGGGTAGGGTGAGTGGCGCGAAAAAGAGCGGTGATCGTTGTTTGTTAGTGCCTTCATTTTAATAACCCGGTGCAGGTGTTCATTTTTGTGTTGAAAAATATCGCACACTCGTCGTCGCCGCCGCCGCCGCTGTACGCGGGGTCGTGGCTGGGAACGGCGCCGTGAAACGATCGTCGATCTTGGGTGAGACGGAAAACTGCGAGGACGGGGGGTGGAAAAGGTTAAAACAATCTTTTTCGTTTCTCGCTCTCCCTCGTGTTCTTTCTCCTTCGAAGTTTCGATCGCCGTCCGTTCCCACGTCGGACGATTTTGCATTCTTGTTTGTTAACACCACTCATGTGACTTTGCCTTTAGGGGGAATTTCTTCACGTCAATCGAACGGTACTTTTCAGTTTGATGATAGTTTGGACACACTTACCGTGTTGGATGTTTCACTGTTACTGCTACTGGAACTGCTTGCTCCATTGGCGGGGCTGAGGGCGGAACTGGTGGGAACATTGAGTGCACCATTCGCCAAAATAGTATTTGGACTGGATCGCACGCCCAACGGTTGCCGTGGACCAACGGGGGTTGATTCCATCGGTTCCACCGGACACTGCTGACTGGCTAATGCCTGCACGGGATCAAAACTATTCACCGCCGGATGAGATTCCAGCGCATTCTGCAAGTCACAGATGTAGTCGATGACGTTCTGGATGACCTCCAGCTTGGAAATCTTTCGATTCTTCGGCATGAACGGAACCAGATCCTTCAGCTTCGACAGGTACATCTGGATCTCGGCATTCTCACCATCCCGGTGTCGCTGCACTCGGCCGCCGGAAATTGCCGGCACTGAGGCACCAGTAGCACACACCGCTGTGATGGCCTTCATTTTTCTTGCTCGTTTCACACAAATTTTGACGGCTTTCCTCCGGATTTGCTCCGGTTTCTAATCACACTTGTAAACACTTGAAATTTCACTAAGCCAAGCTTTCCAATCACTTGCTTCCAGTTGTTTGAAACGGCACGGTTTCCTTTCGAATAAATCCAAACAAACACTTTCAACTGCTGGCGCAGAAAATATCCTTGAGATTGGTTGGTATTTTCAACTATTATTCCACTTGAGAGAAATTTCTCTTACTTCTTGCAAACCACACAAACACCAGTCGGTATCGATTTTATTTACCAGAGTACTAAAACGCGTGCGGTACGATCGAACGCTGACAGAAGAATGAGTAGAGTTGTACTCGGCGCTTCCGTACGTCGGTTCTCCCGGTACCCTCGGTCGAGTAGGAGCGTAAGTCACGCCCACCGGTACCGAGCAGAGCCGAGTGGTGTTCGCCATCGATTCGTGTCATCCCCTCCACCGAGCCGAGCAGCGTTCGGGTCGGGTGGGGTGCCGGTAGCTGATAGCGCTGCTTGCATGCAAGTTGACACTTGGGTACGATTGAGTGATGTTTATTTGTTTGTTTTGATTAAGCAGTGTCATAAAGTGCAAGTTCGTTGAATCGTTTGGTGATTAGCCTGTTCCGCATTCGTTGCGGTGCACGTTCGATGGTGTTGTTTTGAATTTGATAATTTAAAATTTATTCAGAGGATTTTTGAGCTGGAATGATATGACCTGCTTCCTTCATTTCCCTTAATGGTATATGAATATTATTAGCAGTAGAATCACAAACTACTGTACATGTGATACAGTTTGCTACTTCGTCGTATTTACTTATAACGCAAGCGTTTAGCTGGCTTCAAGTTGGTGCTAGTTACTGACGAGATGAATTTGAAGCACTGAAATCAAACTTTAAAAATTTATGTTCCAGGATAAATCTGGTTATTTGTTAGAAACAATCATGCAAAATAATCCAATCATCTATTTATAATTTGTGATGAATTACAGTACCAAGTGTAGGTAAATGAGTGGAGTGGACGGGATTAGGAAGGGTAATTGCTCCGGGGCCCTGGGTTCCTTCTAGGGGGTCCGCATTTTTATTTGACGCTTTGCTTGATGGATGAAAGCAGGGACAAAAAATTCTATATTTATTCAAAAAAGAACAACTTTGATCAAATTCACAACATCATGAATAGTTGATCTTGTATTCATAAAAAAATGTGATACTGACTTACACCAACAAATGTATGGCACTACCATTAAACGTTTGCTTTACGTCATGGTTTTTATTATTTCCTTGTATTACGAACAAGGCATCTAAAAACGAGCTGATAATTTAATAGGGATTCAAAAAGTCGTGAAGCTCACTAACACTTTCTTAAGTATGTTTCGTTTTTATGGTAGCATTTCATAATTTGGAGATACTCTGATTAGTACTAAGTACAGGGTGTTTGGCTCATGGTTAAGAACCTCTCGAGGGGTGATTGACTGTCATATTTGGAGAAAAAAATCGTCCTACACATACCATCAAATCTCAACCATTACAAAGTTATTGAACTTTTTGTGTTAAAAACTTATTTGTCTTAAAATACCTCTAACTCAAAAAGTATACTTTGCATTTCAAATATTTTAGGTCCATTGGGAAGGTGAGAAAATTTCCCATTGAGTGATGCCCTCACACAGTTTCAGCTAATGAGTTTAAGTAACCTTTTCAAAGTAATTTATTGAAAATTGAACAATTTTAATCGATTTTTCGTTAATTTCTTGAAAATCCTAATAGTTAACCTCATCAGTCTTGGAGAGCGGCATAATTCGGTCTTTGACATGATACACTTACCTTTTTTTTTTTATTTTCATGAGTTTGGGTTATTCAACTTGGATATTTTTTATTTAATTTTCACTAATACCAGCTCTAATTGAAAAAGTATGGCACTTATAGTACTTTTTTTTCTTTTTATTCGAAAGCCAAGAAAGTTCAGTTAAGTGAATTTAGTATTCTTTTAGAAGTAAATTAGTTTAAAGTTAGTGCTATTATTAGCATTTTCGTCAATTTTCTAAAAACAGTAAATAATAAACATTACCATTATTATCATGGAAATAATGCATCTCAGCAAGCTCTACAGTTCTTTCTTTGACTCCATTAATATCTCTTTTGGTTTCGACGCAAAATCGTTTTCATCACATTTTTTTATATGCAAAAATAACGATTTCGAACCCACTACATTTGTGGTGAGATCATGCTGTGTTACCTATTAAATAGCAGCGAAATGAAAAGAGATATGGATAAAGTGTCAAACAACAAGTTATAGAGAATGTTAAGGGGCACCAAATAAACAATAGTAACGATTAATTTTGTAGATTAATAATTAGAATAGTTACAAAACTCCTCGAAAAACGCTAATTATGAGTTATTTTACTAGTAAAAAGTCATTTAGTACCCTTAACTAAGAGATATTCGTGCATACATCGATAGAAAATTTTCTCAGCTTTCGAATGAAGCCTTGCAAATAACGATATAAAGTATATTTTTTAGATTATAGTCTTTTAAGCACTTGCAAGTCAATCACAGGAAAAGTTTAGCAATAAAATTACTAAAAAATGAGAATATGATGTTTAAGAACAAATTATGAACCGTCCTAAAACCCTACTTTTGGATAATAGATATTGCTATAATTATAATTCATTGTTTTGAGAAAATTAACGAAAACCGCCTCAAAACACTAACTTTTTACTACTTTACAGCTAAAAGGTAATTAAAACTAATTAACTGAAAGATATGAGAACACCATTCAATAGGAAAATTTCTCACCTTTCGAATGGAACTAAAAGATTTAAAATACTAAGTATACTTTTAAAGTTAGAGGTATTTAAAGACAAATAATTTTTTTTTTTTGAAAAAAAGTTCAATACCTCTGTGACGGTTGAGATTTGATGGTATGTGTAGAACAATTTTTTTTCTCCAAATATGACAGCCTATCACCCCCCGAGAGGTTCTTAACCATGAATCAAACACCCTGTATATAGACTAAAACAGCCAGCACTTTAACCTTGTCCTCTAAAAGAGCTGAGAATTCAATGATTTCAGGAAGTTAGTCATGATTTTGGTAATTTCTTTGTACATAATCGTGATCTTATATCATTGAGATTACAATAGGATTTTCACACAAAGTAACGTAATTCGTATTCACGATTTCAGAAACAGAATAACGATTTTAGCAATAAATCTGATATTTTATTCTTGATGTTTCCATCGGATTTCTCACGCGGACTAATGTGACTTAGAGTTTCCAATAGTTTTCTTATATCTGTCACTTGAAACTTTCTAAAACAGTTCACGAAATATAAATAAATCGTTGAATATTATTCCAAATTTTATGGAATATGAAAATTTCTAGAGAACAGTTGCCTGCAAATGTAAACGATTCAGGATATCTTCTAAATTTCTAATGAGTCACGAGCAGGCATTGTAATTATTATACTCACTCATTGCGAGAAGAAGCTTACCCGATGTCCAACTTTTCCGGGATAAGTTGAGCCGCAAAATTCTCTGTCTCCACAAATAGCATGGGAATAATCTTTCCGAAAAAAATTTCATATTTTTTGCTTCTCACCGAAGAAGGTGATATTTTATTTTCGAAGAAATTAATAAAAATGTTAAAATATACACTTAATTTCCAAGAAAAACGACGGAGTAGTACGTTAGACTTGTTTTATGGTGTTTTGGAATAATGTCAGCAAGACAGCGGGCGCAAAAAAGATACCGTGATAAACTCATTCGCTCATTCTTCGGCGGTTTTTTTATCCGGAGAAATAATGCGTTGTATTACCCGGAGAAATTGCGTGAGTGTCAATAACTTTTCGCGTGAAAATGTGAGTTTTTATTGTCGGAGAGGTAAATTATCAGAACTAGATTACTCATATGAGTGATAAATATAGTCACGAGCATGCAAGAAAAATTTTGAATATCATATTCTGAATAGTTTACGATGCAAAGATTGATCCACAAATAAATACATTATTATGAATTCTGTGAAATAGTTGTCGCGAAAGTATTAAGACCAAAATACATACTACCTGGTGCGTGACGAATTTTAGCAGTAAATGACATGTCTTATAAATACCAGTTGATCATATTTGGAATTAAGGTTGTCTGATTTATTTTGTCTCGTAACATAAGGAAACAACATTGTAAATTATTTCTTTCAAAAAACGCTTTGCTTTTCATAACTATTGTTAAATGCCTCCGTTTATTTAAATCTTGATACCTTACAGAATGAGCTATCCAGTGCTGCGCAATATGTCGGAATCAAGTATGAGTAATTGTTATTTAAAAATTAACGGAAAAAATCGTAACGCTACCTGTACATGAACTACATTACGAAAGTGATTTAACTTATTTTAATTTTATTTAATTTAATGAAAACGAATGGTGAACCGTAACTAATATACTATAAACCAGATAACCGGCCAGGAATGGTTCCATGAATGCAAATATTAAGACCATACACAAAAACCAATATAACTGATACTACAGGGGATAGTGGGTACACTTGATCCGCCTTTTGTTTTTTTCTCATAACTTTTCAGTGAAATAAAACTTTCAATTGCAAAATTCGCCATCTTGTAGACAATGCGAATTTTAAGAGCTATGAACACTGGCGGCTCCAGGGAGGGGCACGTGCCCCCCCTCCCCCCTATTCCACCAGAAGCTGTTATAGTAAAAAGATATTTGCATTCCCGACTTCAATACTTTATTTAACTTTTTGTAATACTTTATTTAACCAAGAAAAAGCTATTTGATTAAATTTGGTAACAGAAGCAATTTCGAATTTGTGCAATAAGCAAAGTATTGTTTCTGTTAGGACTGGTACCAGTAAAACCGGCATCGAAAATTCGGGTAATACTGATCCACTTTTGGTACCGAAATATTGGTTCGGAATAAAAATAAGTAGGTACTGGTATATTCGGTACCATGAAAAGTTTTTGATAAAATTATTTCTATTTAATATATCTAACGCAGAGCAAAAACTTGACGAGAATCAAAATACCATCGCCTTCAGAAATCTATCCGGTAATAACGGTAGTCAAATGGCACACTCAACAGTAGATCTACTTTCACCAGATCACATGAAAAGAACATTCAATTTTTGTTGTTTTGTAGCAACGTGTTATCATTATCAAGATACTACGCATGAAAGGCTAGATCTTTTAGACATGTACACTTTAAAATTCGTGTATTTTTTACCCTTCAATCAATAATAATCAATTTCATGGGAATCACTGGAAGAATTAATTCGTTTTGTTGAATATGCTCTCATTTTTCAATGCCATCAGCACACCTTCTTTTAGTCACTGCCTCGACCAACCGACTCCACCAATTCTCCATCTGTCCCACGTCACTGGTGACTGCTCCTTTCATCTTCAGTTCGAGTTTCTTTATCGCCCAAGATTTATCAATTGGATGGAACTGGTAACAATTTTGCGGATTCAGCTAGTTTGAGATGAAATGACTCCGATGTTTTTGTACAATTGTAGTATGCAGCCCATGCGCACTGGGAGGGTTTTGGGGCCTCAGACTCCTCTCATGGGATTTAAAAAATGTCTTAACAGGAAACAATACTGCGAGCAGTTGAAACATAAAATGTCATTTGAATTTAGACACTCTAGAAACAAGCCGTTGAAGAAATCAAAGAAGAAATATTGCGAGGGTAGCTGGAAGGGATGTAAGTTAAACTGGTGTGCATTTCCGGATCGGTTCTTACTTCGACAAGTTGCGATATTAGCAATAGTTGTGAGTAGACACAGCAAAGGTCGGTCAGCGAAATAGCAACTAGTGATAAGGAAAAACACGAACGAACAAAATGAAGTCGAAGAAAATCGGGATATCGTTGTCAGGAGAAATTTCACTGTCGATGATATCTCCGTCGGAGTGGTTGAGAGCTATATGGCTCACGAAAACGAGAATCGATATCGAGAGAAATACCGCCACCGAGGAATTCTCAGCACCAGCTAGCATATAAATAGGAACTAGTTGCATCAAGAGGGATTAGAATTTTATTAGATTAGAAAAGTAGCAATGGAGAAAACATGAACGATTAACACAAAATAAAAAGAGCAGGAGCACAATCCATCCTGAAGTAATACCTAACGATGGATCCGGGGAACGAGGATTAGAATAAACAAGAGGTTTAGGTTTAGTCGGTAGGCTTAACTACTACAAACCACTGCAGTAAGAATCCGATACTACTATGAGCCAGCAGGCAGCGACGTTTGTTGAAGAATCCTTCTCGATAATAGACATTGACTCAATTTGTTGAGCTGAATCGATTGATACGCAAGACTCGGCCCTCCGCGGCTCGGATATAATCTTTCTGTATCTTTCTTTTTTAAGAAACGTAAAAAAATAAATCAAAACCCTGCCTTCCATTGGGGATTTTCTGCGCACAGACCTGTTAGCACGTCCTTGCTGCTGTAGCAGCTGACTAGATTTCGCCAACACGTAACTGGATCATCATGAAAATTAATGAAGCGTAAAATCCGTTTATTGAAGCACTCCCTTTTGAATACTTCCAAATTCATAGCCTAATCCATCACCCAAAAGCCGGTTTTCTTGCTGAAGGAACAGATCCCTCGCCAAGTCATTTTTTCCGTGAACCCACGAAAATAAACTTGCATCTTCCAGGAACCTTATCGTGAGCAGGAGCCTTGTAGGGTTTGAACCCCGATTTGTTTGAAATTCCCATAGACTTCATCGTCGATGAGGACACTTCAATCGAGTAAGTACCAAGCAACGGCGTACAGGTTTTTTCGCCAAATCATAATCCCAGGTATTGAGATCAGGGTTGATTTTTCGAATGACATTCAACCACAGTTGACGAGAATGAATAGCATTATTGAAAAATTCCTTGTACTTTTTTTAACTCGAGCCAGAGTACATTCAGGATAATCAAACATTACTTCCAGTTCCCGAGTCGACACTGAAGGTTTTTCGAGTAACTGTTCATAGTTATTGTTATTTTCTCCTCCTAGATAAGGAATAACTCGGCACCATGTTGGTTTAAAACTGAAATAAATAGACCGAGCAAAAGTGTTTACAAAAAATAAAAGGCTTGCAAAATCTTGCTGAGATGAGCTCAAATTTTCTAATTTCTCGCGTATCTGCATTCCGTTGAACGAGGAATCTGCCAAAAATCAATGGAATGCAAAGGCTACTAATTTAAGGTGACTTGAATTTGTTTGATCAAATGGTAGATTGGTATTCTCCCTTTTTCAGTTCAGCAAAACATCAGGATTCATACACGGAAGCAATATAGTTACATAACAGTACACGCTGTTATTTAGAAATTCTGAGTTTATATTTGACATTGAGCGTACGTGAGTAAAGTCTGATAGCAAATTGAAAAATAAACTTGATGTTTTAATGTAATGTGGTTGATATCGTTTTGGTCGTTTTAGCGGTTAAAAGATCAAAATCCTTTGCAGTACTGATATCATTCAACTTTTTAGACCAAGCAGAAATATTCGTTTTGAAGAACAACTTGAAATACGTGGCTGCAAGTTACAGCATCCCGTGTATATAGAAAATGACAGTATAGAGGTGAGGTTATATGAGCTTTGAGCTATCAACGCGTACCCCGTAAATCAAATGCAAAATGCACGTCATAATTTGGAGATGTAGAATCCGTTTCACCTGATATTTAAAGAAACTTTTCCCGAATATGGCTAATGATGTTCTTGTGGCGAGAATGCGGGTCGAAAGATCTATCCCCTCTTGACTATACAATTCAAACACAACGGAACTATAATTGAGCAAACCACGATATGCATCCATGGTGGGCAGATTCCTATGTGCAAGTACTGTAATTAATCGGGACATACTGGAAAATCTTGCGCGGATGATGGTCAGGAGAATACCTCACAACCGATTGCCAACTACGGCAAATCAATCCAACTACCATCACCTGGACCACATAAGGTTGCCAAATTTGTGGCAACTATTCAACTGAAAACACAGCATCAAGCACCCCAACATCAACAGCCAGCACCTTCAATGCTGGTTTTGTCACCTGTAAGTGCAAGAGGCAACGAAAAACATCTGATCGAGAGTACGAACACGGCATTACCGATTAGAGATGGGCAGACTAATTTGTAGTAAAAAGAACTAGATCACATGAACCATTTTTTCGTTCAGTTGAATTTTGAATTGTATATAGTGAATGATTATCGAAACAGTCTGATCTGGAAAGTCCGGAAGACACATGCAGTATAATTTCTATAACTCTCGTTGAGCGTTTGCCAGCTGAACAGTTCACACAGGTTCGTTGAAGGGTGGTTAGTTGTTTATGATGGAATGACAGAAATAGAGAGTGAGAGGAACGGTAGGTCAGTTCATTGTCATTCGTTTGCCTAAAAATTGTTCCTTTGAATTTGGCGATCTGCTTTGGGTGAACTGACCAATTCTTTTCCAAGCGAATTAAGTAAGTACCACTGTGCTTTTAAAAGGAACTCCTGTTCACTCTTTCTGTTCGAAGAACCAGTTCTCCTGAACCGATCGCGAAAGGATTTCCCATCTTTACGTGAATGATAAAATAAAAATAAATGAACCTCAAGATGTAGCAGGCGGCCAGACAAGTGTTTCCCGCGAAAGAAGCTACGAAATCCGACGAACACTCAATAACATTTGGTTTTGTTTTTAGTTACATTTTGAAAATATATAAAAGACCCTCGGCTCCGTTAAGAGACCTCAATGAGCCGCATCGAATAAAAGAATTATAAAAAAATAGCGATTTCCAAATGCTTATTTTTTTAAATCGGCTATAAGAAATATTTCGTCAGAAAGGTGTGCCTCTCCTTTGTCAGACAGCTGGAGCCGCCTATGGCTATGAATAATGTGTAAATCCGAATACTATGTCCTGTCAGTAATATGAACAGTTTTGATAATCATGCCAAAATGAGGTTTTTGTAAAACCGTGGGGTAACTTGATTCTCTGCCTACTAGGCCTAAAGAATCAAACTACACTATGACTAGTAGAAACGAATGTTCACACGGTGTCTTTGTCGAACAACTTTACTAAAAAAAAATCGGCATCTGTAAAACTTCGGAAAATGAAAGAATGGACTTTTCCCTTTCATTTGAAAGTAAAATTAAAATATTCTGTCGGGGGTTCTAGAACAACTTTTTATTTTCAAGTTTTTTAATGAAATTAATTCGCGTTTTTGCGACTAATTGGTACTACAGACATTCAAAAAATACTAAAAGTGAGAATCTGATGAACAATACCATTGTCTACAACTTCGTAGAATGCTATAAATCGATATAAAATCACCCGAGAAAGTTATTAAAATTTTATCAGTTTTTAGGTGTGCGCGGGGCCTATGGATTAAGAAACCGATTAACAAGGACTTACAAAAAATGTCGGGTTTAAATGATCAGTAAATTCAGATAAATTTTAATGTGTACAAAGTCCCATTCTCAGCAGAAAAATATATTTTCAGATTTCTCCGGGTCTTGGGCAAAAATGACACTTTATGAACAAGGAGGCGTAGAAAGGTGTTGTTCTGTTTGCTGATGAGACCTACTGAATTCCTCTTCACGTACGGGACATCGTGAAGTAGAAGTCGTTTAGTGTGTTCACAAGTAGTATTTCAATTTTGGACTTATCGTCAGCCAGGTGCATTGGTCAAGTTCCGTGGTTCTGAGAAGAGACGAGGTGGGAACGCAAACACCTGGTCTAATCATTTCTGACTTTCTCATATAAAGAAAGGCTATGCAATCACTGTAAAATTCGATTTCTTAACCGAGGCCCGGAGGGCCGAGTGTTATGTACCATTCGATTCAGTTCGTCGAGATCGGAAAATGTCTGTGTGTATGTATGTGTGTGTCATTTAAACTCACACAATTTGCTAAGAGATGGCTGAACCGATTTGCACAAACTTAGATATAACGCTCCCATAAGCTGCTATTGAATTTTTAGTTGATCCGACTTCCGGTTCCGGAGTTACGGGTTGAAGAGTGCGATCACACAGCAGATTCCCATATAAACTGGTACCATCATGATGTCCAGATGATGTAATACATATTAAAATGGGTGCAAAATTACATGGATTCGCGGGTCTAGATCACTAATGACCAATCGAAGTAGCTTTGACCACATTGGCCACCTATGACGGCTCTTGGTGCCTCCGGAGAACTCACCAAGTTCCTAAGTTAATATCACATCTATTCCCCAGCGAATTCTTGACTTCACATCGGTTGTTCGGTGATGGCTGAACCGATTTTCTCAAACAAAATCTCAAATGGAAGGTATAATATGCAGTTGAGTGCTAAATCGACCACCCCCCACCACTCCCAACTCCTCACACCTCCCTCCTTCATTGAACCCCCGCCCCCCCCTCTTGCACCACCCTTACATTTCATTCATCCACTCCGCATTCCGAAATAAGATAAACGATTTCTGACGCATCCTTCACTCTCACTCTACTATTCCACCTCCCCTCTCCTTCCTAACCCACTCCCTCAGCATTTCTAAATATTATCACATGAAGATAACATTGAACTTATACTGATTAAGCTTATTGGTAGTTGTGGGATTCTTTAAAAGTGTAATAAGAATGTAATAGGCATTTACACACTTATATTGAACATAACAAGGTAATAAGTCATAGCTTTGATAAATGAGTAACGCACAATTGCACCCTTAGGTGGATTAAAACATATACCATTCGATTTAGTTCGTCGAGATCGGAAAACGTTTTTTAGTTGATCTGACTTCAGGTTCCGGAGTTACGGGTTGAAGAGTGTGGCCACACACCATATTCCTTTGTAAACTGGTAACCCTATGATGGTTCTTGATGCCCCTGGAGAACTCCCCAAGTTCTTAAGCTAATGTCACACCTATTTCCCAGCAAACTCACAACCGATTTTTACAAAACTTGATTTCAAATAAAAGATGTAATACTCCTATTGACTGCTGTTGAATTTTATTCAGTTCTGACCTTTGGTTCCGGAGTTATAGATTGGATATTGCGGTCACATGGGAATTTCTTATTTAAACAGGTACATTCGCAACACCTCATTGGTTAAAAATGTATTGAAATGAACATCAAATTACTTCGATTCGCAGGTTTGGATGGCGAATCAAAAATTCTTGGAATGTCCACTCCCCTCTCTCATAGATAATATTATATTGAACGTTGCCAGCTATTAAATTTAAATCATAGTTTGGATAAATGAGAAAGGCACAATTGCACCGCTAGGTGGATTCAAACGGTTTGGAAATGAAAATGATGGCCTCTACTAGTAGCACGTAGCAACATAAACTGATTCTTCCATCAGTCGTGTACAGCACAGAAATATTTCCATCTCGGTATTGTACAGCCATTTGAGGAGATGCGCCGTTCACTCTGAACAGCTCAATACGAATGACAATATATACGCAAATCTGCAGCGGACCTATATTTATTTTTTTTTTGTCATGAAGTGTTCGGTTGGTGCACCATATTGACGGCTGTAACCAAGATAAGCTGGAAAATTTCATCTTTTCCGAGTAGTTTTCGAAAGATTTTTTCAAAACAAACTTTTTTCGTTATTAATGTATGTGATACATGCTTTAAATCGCATTTGCATTGCAGAAAGTTTTGAAAACGGGCCCCTATATTGAGAGGTAAGCCACGACAAAAAATTGTGAGGTAATCAAAATATATTGAGAAAGAACACGATTTCAAATGAGGAATGCTATAGTGGGCGGCGTTTTCAGTTGACCGAATATTGCAGCCTTCGAAATCAATCGATATTATGTTGAATCCAAGCGCGCGAGGTACCACTCACTCAGCACTAATGATTCTTTGGAATATAGTCTATTTGAGCACGTATTTTTAGTGAGGTTTACCTAGAGGTAAATATTCTGACATTCATCTATTGCGACCGGTTCGAGAAGGCGTAGAGAGCGGATACGTACATGTTGGGTAATAATAACAGCCTTTCTATTGAACAAATTGGTATATCGAAAACGGCACCGACAGTGAAGTGGCCAGTCTAGGCTTCAGATATCGCAGTCGCCCTTCCCGGTATCAGTGGTAAGCATTCAGTGTGGAAAGACACCAACGGTAAATAAAATGGTAAATGAATGGATACAATAATTAGCATTTTTACAATTCGAAAGTACAAATATTCAATACCCTAATTGTTACTTAAATCTAATTAAAGTATCTTAAATACTTTCATAAAAAAATATCGAAATTACCCGAACTTATCAATACAAGCGCTACAATTCATTTCAATATCAACACTATCAGAATAGAAAACCAGTTTTTTTGTTAGGGGAAACTTTGCCACTGCGACCACTATTCAGGTTATCTTTTGTGGCTGCCCCTGTTTGCTCTACATGTTACAAATTGCCCGAATCCAATGTAGTTGGAAGCTGTAGCTGAGGATCCGTTTGGGACAGGTATGCTATATCTCGTGAGGCATCATAAGATGCCTTCCGAAGTATCGCTCCCTTCGAAGAACGATCCATTAGTTTTTTGGCTCTCGTTGTATCTGGATGTATGAATTTCTTAGCTTGTCGAGCGCCTTCTACGTTACGCCAGTCGTTTAGTAGTTGGTCTGTTACCCTAACCGAAAGTTCTAGTTTAATGGCACAGGTAGATTTATCTAGAAATGGTTCTGGTCCAACAAACATGTTTGAAAACCCGGTTGGCAAAGCTATTATCGTGCAACATGAGGCCAATCTATGTCGCCATTCACCACTGATACAGAACTCCTATCCCTTACCTCCCCACGGTGCCAATCGGGGTACAGGCCTCCTTTTGCCGTTTTTGTTTAAACGCGGGATTGGGTCGGGTTCTATCCCCAACCGCTGTCAATTCGATCACTGCGACAGGTTGACGGATTGGAGCCTGTCTCAGTTTCGTTTCGAGCGGGATTGAGGTATTAGTGACGATCGTCTAGGATCGTCTGTGGTCGTATGCTGACAGGGAAGGGGGACAAACGGCGCGCACGTGGTGGAACTGCTAGTGTATTCGTCTTGCAAAGTGAATCTTTCGGTACAGTTAATGGTTATTTTGGGCAGCTCAACATTATTTCTTGGTTTTCTTTTGTAAGTTCGGTTTGTATACAACCTTCAATTAATATTTTTTTTAAATAAATAGTTCTTTGCAAATCATCCCCCATAAGACTTCAATCTGACTACACACTCAATTCGGCTTGGCAATTTCCCACCAGCCGTGTAGTCAGCAAATTTAGAAACTGATATCTCAGTAAAGTGAGATTTGTTAGTTAATTTTCGGTGTAATATTTTCCGAGTATCAGCAATGAAACGTGACGTTACTGAGATCTCAGCCAAAAAATTGTTTACTGAAATGTCAGATGTTGAGATTTCGGCAAAAACTGTGAAAAAAATGAAATGCGGTAGAAAAAATTAAGTATCGATGATCAAGGCTCAATACGTACTGAAAATTTGCGGCGTCTGTTTTTATGAATCTAATTTCGAGTTCCGTTATTGTTAACAAGCCCGTGCATCAGGTTAACGATCCTTCGTATTTCCCTTCAATTTTCGAGATTATCGTTCTTATACGTGTATTTCACAAACAGTCCGATTAGGAAAATATGAAACACTTTCCATGATTTATAACATCTCGAGCTATCATATCTCTGTCTGTACAACGTGTCACTCGGTAGTTTTAAACCCAATAAATAAATCGTAGAAAAGGAATAGCGATTTTTTTAATACTGTCGCAATAAATAGTGATCCGGCTCATTACGCAGATAATATTAGCATTCCTAGACAATACTCCCACGGTCGGCTATGTGGAGCTCAAATTGCTTTTGTTTAGAAAACAGAATACTCGCGGTAGCCGGCTACCCAGAGTTTAAAAAGAACCAAAAATTAAACAAGATATTTTCTTTTTCGAGTGATCGTGTACAACTAAACTACTACCTAATAAACCATGCTTTACGTCGCATCGCTTGCTTGCAGCGAATCGTAGACCTTATACCCTTCGAAGCGACCAACTCCGCGACACCTATAGAAGAGTCTGATGAGTCGTCTACCTTCCGTTAAGTAGGTGGAGTATCAACACTTCACGTCTACTTTATCCTCTATCCTTCCCCCTGAACGATGGAGATGGGGGTGGCCGGCATTGATGGCTATTATGCTGTTGGGGTTTTAATATTGGTCATATTGGTATGAATTCCTACTTACCACTTCCTAAGCAACTCTTATTAAATAATCAGCAGTCAAACATAATGAAGTCAGTGTGCAATCCGTCAAAACCATCGTCACAACGCAACGCATCATAAACACTAGACACATTCTTTCGTGACGTTACAACGATTTGATTATCCTAGTTAGGATTCCATGGTATGTTATGTTCAATATAAACTTTTAAATGTAAATGACAACTATATACAAGAATCTAAATCAATTTTCGAGTTCTAACATTTTGTAAAAACAAGAAAAGCGAAATTGAAAACTGAAACCGTAAGACTCGGGCAGATAATGAATAGAGACAGCTAATGGGAAGCAATCACTGATAATAATACACTCAGGTTTTTTACGTGGTTTTCATTTACGCGAATTTTGAAATTTGCGTGGTTTTCATTTACGCGATCTGTATCTCCGCGTAAAAAACCTAACATCCTGAGCGAGGTTAACGGAAGCTAGAAACAGACAAGTATTTACTGATATTAGTAAAAATAAGCACACAGTATTAATGATTGAGTTCAAACTGTTTGAAACAAATCACAACCGAAACTTACTGAAAGTCATCGCAGTCACCGTTTGCATTGCCAATTGATAGTCCGCCATCGCATCATCGATTAGGTTTCAAACATCACCCATCTGTCACAGTGGAAGCACTCGCAGCTGTCAAATTTCGAACCCCATACAGCGACATGCAACGGTCCCGCGTGAGAACCGGTACGCTAGCGAGAGCATTCCACACATTCGTGGATGGTGGCCTCGGCGGACACACCCCTTCGATAGAGCATCCATCGCAACGGTGAAGCCTGCCAAGAAGCCAAAAATTCTGTTTTTAGCAGATGTCTCTCGGCCAACTAGATGTGTAAAAAGTACATGTGCAAATGCCTGCCTGCCTGGCTGCCTTCGGCTGTGGATTAACGCCAGGAAAACCGCGCTCATTGAACTGTATAGGAAGGATCGATGGTAGCGGCTGGCGCAGATGAAAACTAACATGTTCTGTTGTTACCCATCACGTGTGAATGGTTTCTACTCGTACTTACCCCTCCTCATTAACTTTCGATTTTGTTCGGGTGCTCGGCTGCGCGGCTGCCACCGCAATAACATTCTGAATGAAACAAGCATAATTCGGGGGTCGTTTCTCAAGACAGAATCGAAGGAACGGACGGAGCATATGCAAGTCAAATGTGGTGCAGCTTGCTTAGAATAAAAACTGACGATGGCGCAGAAGAGGGAACCCCTTCCTGCAATAAAGGGAAGTTACGTCAGCAGCCGTGTGCGTGCGTCGTCGTCGTCGTCGTCATCATCGGTCGAAACCGACTTCCTTCCTTCCTTTTTACAATTTCTCCGTTGGACTCCTTGAGGTTTCGCTCACTAAACAGCAGGCAATATGGTGACGCGGCGCAGTAGGCATATGCGTTTCCTATGCCGGATCATCAGCTGCTTGGATGTGTGATGATCATCCGCTGATGACGGCGATGGTTCGCACCGGTAAGCAGGGGAATTCCGAAGTATACGTACCTATATGTACAGGCGGGTACTGAGGGCTGCAACATTTGCCGAATAGAGCAGCAGTTAGTGGGAAAAAAACACAGGCAGCCAGCCAGTCAGTCAGTCAGCTTTGACGTTTATAAAGAGGACGGCTCATTTACAGCTGTTTTTGCGTTCCGCTTCTTCTGGTCCCTATTGTGACCATTCATTGCGCGCAACGCTTCGGTTAATTGATGGCATGTGGAATGACTGCGATGGGTAAGATATTCAATGAAAGTATGTTTTTTTGTAGATTGCCGCATAGGTAAGCCTTGAAAAAATTTGAATAACATGACAATCAATTTGACAGGTGTCATTAGCGACGAATTGACAACTCATTCAATTGAATTAAGCTTAAATATTCTTATTACTATTATTTTTGTTTATTGATCACTTTAACCTCAATGGGCCATTTGTTACTTGAGAGAAGTTATCGATTATGAATGATTGCACTTTCACCGCCGTGACCAGCGCTGTGAAATCTCAAAATCAGTTGCTTATTTTGCCTAGTATTAACCGAAACTAACATTCAGATTCACCACCACCCTCATTTATTAACTTTCCAACTGACTGAAATTTCATGCAGAATAGAATGCTTGAGTGCAGAGGAAACATAAATTCCTTCATCAACCAAAGCATTCATTTGATATTATGTGGACAGTTTGACAGTACACTTTTGCTCAATAATCTCTCTCATAGGCAGAATAGAAACAAAATTCAGTTTGCTTCTGAAACCGAACCTGAAAACGCTGTGTCGGGAGAACGAATGACGCAGGAAACGAACTAAACATTTCATTCATCGCGGCGGGCATTAATTGAATTTTGTTTTCTTTCAAGTTCATGCAGGGATGTCAATTTTTTCAAGCTTTGGTCGTGACTTTATATCAGGTCTTAAGCAACGCAATATACATGTGATATTTGCCGGACACTTCGGTCAAATCCAAATTAATTATTATTTTCGTAACTTTAGACCTATTGTATTTATTACTTCCCTTAGCATGTATGTGCCTAGCCTCATGCTATTAGGGAGCACCCTTGGTTTTGCTTGTTGACATCGAAGAGTATAGCTAAAAGGTTTACTTAAACTCATATCACCATCAGTTTTCCAAAGGAACACATTTCACTTAGCCTACACGGAAAAGATCCGTTCTTCACGATTTCGTGAACTGAACGATTTACGAATATCGTTAACAAGTTCCCGAAATTCTGGATAATAATCCACGTATTTATGAAACTACTTGTGTTTTCAAAAACTGGTTCGTGCAAAAATGCACATGGCGTTACATTGCAATTTCTGGTGTGTGGCTGTTATATTTATATTCACGTTTTCGTGATAATTTATTCACGAGTTTCGTGTTGAATTTTTCTGGTAGTGTGACTTATGTTCATGATTTCAGGATTAAAGTCACTTTTTTATATTTTAATCACGAGTAGTGTGATTTATGTTCATGATTTCAGGATCTTCGTTTTTCGTAATTCATATGCACGTTGTTATATGTTATTCTTGAGCTCACGTTCGAATTTGACACGTGTAGTAACGTGACTACTGTTCATGTTTATTTACTATCGGACTTTTTACTCGAAGTAACGTGACAATATGATTTGGTTCATAAAACCGTAAATGATTCGTGGTATCTTGTTTTGTGAACTACATTGTGATTCGTGGCTCTATAATATATTTTTGATGATCAGTGCAGTTTTCGTTTTCTGGTTAAGTGACTTTACGCTTGTCCGGAAATGCCGGAGACTCAGGTGATTCGCATTGAATGTCAAAAGATTAACGAAATATTAACGATGAAATGAGTAAAACTGACCCCTGCGCTGCAGAAAACATAGAGTTAAGTCGCCGCGAAACTCTAAGCTTGCTCATATGACTCTACTTCACGCTTTTCTAAACTTTCTTCCTTCAACTCCTTGCTCTTTCTTGAGTACTATGGCTCTTAATATTGAAAAATATTTCACACCTTCCAGTCCCTTGCTAATTAAATTTCGTTATAATATAATAAAACAACTTAATCCACCTAGCAGTGAGGTGAGACATTTCTTACTCATATCACTGTTGGATCATTTATTAGTTTGCAGAACTAATGCGAAGTAGGCACACAACAGTTTCTAGTCCTGCACTAATAAATCCTCGGATAAGCTGAATAAATTATAGAAAATCAATAAAACGAACTTTCGCTGTCTTTGGTGACCTTTTTCAAGGAAAATTATGTGTCTATCTGTTTTTCCGTTTTCACTTTCTCTGCAGTTAGGATAGTAATAAAATCTTAGAAAGTGTTACAAATGTAACCAAACATTTGTAAACCATTGCGCGATTGAACTAGGATTTTAAACAAAAATCTGTAATTTCTTCAGAAACATCAGTCTTGAAGAGGCAGGACCAAATATATAATTAAACAAATAAAAAATGCGCCCTTCTAGGGCCACAGAAAATTTACGCTGTAAAATAGGAGAATAGGAAAAAACTTTGACTAAAAGGGACGAATATTCCCGCGACGATATATGAATCGCGCGGTCAACACGTAGCTTTAAGATAACTATTGTAAATATTGACGTAGGACTACGTCTTTGTTTTCGATATGGGGGTGCACTCTGCAAATTCTACAAAAATGGTATGTAACGAAAAGTGGTCCAATTTTAAACGCATATAATTCAGCCATCTCACGATAAATTTTCAATTTTTTTGCACAAATCGCCCCGAAATACTTCTAAGAATAGATTCCAACAGATAAACCCAAAGATTTTTGATATCATAGCATTAAAAAATTAAATAATATACAACCTTGTCAAAATATCGCGCATTAACACACAGAAGATAGCGCTTCCCAAGCCCTGTACGACAGATTGGTGTACCTAGCGCGCTACGCTTCTACGCATGACGTCATCATCGACTATTTAAAGAACGGACTTGGCCAGACGCGCTCAGTTCCCTGTTGAACGGCTGGCGAAGCAGTTCACTGCGCTGTGTTTTTTTGCAGCCAGTGTAGCTGAGTTAGAAGTCCGTTACACTGGCTGTGGAGGGATGCTACCTTGTGCCGTCCAACAGGCGACCGCTTCAACTGCTTCCTAAATGCCGCTGTAATGTTGCCAGTAAATTTCTGGTTTAACTAGCACATGTATTTGCTATTTGCGCTTGAAAAGCTTCCCATTTTGGTTTAAACGCAAGAACAGTTTTTAAAACAGGATTTGATTAATTAGTTTAGCTCATCCCAGCAATTTTATCAATTCTGTAATTTAAATGGAATTTTACGGAACTTGGTGAATTTGGCCCCACTTGCAACTGGTATAATCAATCTGCACAAAGTGTTGCATAACGCAGGGCTGTTTTTGTAACAAAATGTGTTATCATTCAGCCCTTCGCTATGCAAAATCACGATATTATGACAGATGGGCTAAGCGCGGCCGTTCCTTTCAATCGGGAATGGCCGCGTTGAATTTTGGTGAAATGCGCTAATAGTGTCGTGGTGGTACTAGTTGTCTCTTTCGCTCTACCCATCATCATCAGCGTTGACTCATTTTGCATTATACGCTTGGGTTCAATGTTTGGGGCGAATGTGTTGGTAGGTAGGGGAACTGGCGGTAAAATGAACACGTTAAGCAAAGTCATTATTTTTTCACTAATAAGTGAATGAGATATTACAATCACCTTATGTTTCTTGTTAGAAATGTTTTGTACATATCTGGTAAAAATACTTCGTCATAAACACATTTTTTCAAACATGATTCTTGATTTCTAAACATGTCCAAAAATGAGACATGTTTATAGCGAGTGAGTAAATTGAACATGTGGCGGTGGTAAAATGAACAGCTTCTGGTGACTTGCAAAATGTCCTGTATGTATGCAATGCGCAGCGTTGGAAAGCATTTTTCCGATCAATGCTAATATCCCAACAAATCATGAGCTTTGCATACACACAGGGCATTTTGCAGGCAAACAAAAATTGTCACGGAAGAATTGAATTTTCATGACGTAATGTTAACCATTTTACAATCCTGTGGCATCGAAACACATCTACAAACTTAGGGTTATCCAAGGGTGTTTGAACTTTTGGGATCTGTTTGAGAGCAACTAGAATGCTTGGTCTATACATGAGATGTGATTATATTGTCTAAAATTTGATTTTTCTTCACCGGTCCGGGTGTTTTTCCCACACACTAAGTACTAAGAAAATAAATATTTTACATTAAGTAGTATAGTCCTACGTCTACAGTTCGTGCAACTCCATAGGACTGCCCCTTGTAATTTTTTTGCAATTTCAAAAAAAACTCCAGAAGTTCTCACTAAGTACAAGAAAGCATCCGAAAAGAATAAACAAGGTAACCAGGTATAATAACTCCCTTTGGAAAGTAAGTACACACAGATCTACTTCGGCATCACCGTCTCGTCATCGCCGTGGCAGCGTTGGACTTGCTAGCTTGAAATCTGGCCGTTAGCTTTCTCTCCTCGTCAAATTTTATCAAATAATTTGGATGAAATGAATAAAACTGAAAAAAGTCAAATTATTAAAATGAAGGAACTGAATAACATGTATGAACTAAAAAAAACGAATAGAATGGAATCAGTAATAAAATTAGTTGAACGAATGATATTGTTACCCGACTCTACTCGGCTAGCGCACCTTGATATTCCAACACATTGGTCCTCGCACACTAATTCAGTCAACGACGGAGCTCACCTGGAGGTGACAGGTAACATCTTGGGTACGACTGTCAAACTGTCATCGCGGTGAGTAAGCAAAAATATTCTATTCGTCCCAGTGTAGGAAGCCAATTGCTAAAAAGATATTTATCTAAGTTAATTATATTAAATTAATTGAATTTAAAATTAATCTAAACTAGTGCTTAAAAGTGCCTTAAAATCTACCTTATTTCTACATATAAAAACGGTTAACATAATAGCCAGCTCACTAGCAGAATTCTCCATTCGCTCCTTGCTACGATTCGCTTATCGACCAAAAACCTGTCAGAATTCCCTGATCGTATTCGAATAGACGAGAGGCTAAACGAAAATTATAATTTGTTGACTTTGGTCAACCGTTTGACAGAAGGTAGTTTTCGGGATCGTAATCTCCCGTTACAAAACCCGAGCGTTTTATTGGGGATTACGATTCCGGAAACTACCTTCTGTCAAACGGTTGACCAAAGTCAACAAATATGAATAAAATGCACAAAAAAATAAACTGATCAGAGTGAATCCAAACAATAAAACGAACAAAATAGATAAAATGTACCCAAATGAACAAAATGAATAAAAAGAATGCTGAATGAAATAAATAATTAAAATGCAATGATCATATACTTAAAATTAGTCAAATATTCATAATGAACAATACGAAAGAAATGGTTAAGTGAGACAAGGCCACATGTGTTGTCAATCTCCTTAAACAGAGAGAGAGGGAATGCTTTTCGTGAATGAGACAGGTAGATATTTCAAAGTTTTCAGTTGCCTTGAAGTAAATAGTGTGAAGTGTCTAGTCTATGTTGGTGATTATGTTTTTGTCGATTGCATAAAATCCGTGCATTCGGTTAGTTGCAATGCAGTCTCTTTCCAGCCATCCTTAAAGCTTGCATATTGTTTTGTTCGGAGTTCTCGTTCAGGAAATATGGATAAATGAGTCCCATAGAAACCAATACTATGAAAAAGATATGGTTCAAACTATCAGCATAAGTATTCAAATTATTGAAAACGCAAGTGGCCATTGAAAGTGTCACTGGACATAAAAACTGCTTTTGATGGATGGACATGCTTGAAATTACAAGTCTTAATTTTCTGCGAATAAATATGTTTCTAGTCATATTGGTCACGAAAAGAGTATCTTCGGGTTCATTTGTTGCTGCACAGAAATGTGCCTTGCAAAAATGTAGTCAGATCAACTATCTGTCAAATGCATAAACTCTGATTGTAGTCCTCACTAATTTACTTGTAGAATACGCAGAACTCAAACGAAACGTGTACTGAATTATCCAACGTTTCTCTACTAATTGTGACTGCCATTGAAACATCAAATGAATTGTACTCTGTATAGAGCAAAAATGGACAACGAAAAGTCAGAAGAAACATTGTACTTGGATTCCCCATCGAGAGTGGGCTCTTTGGGAGATTTCTTTTCCCGGATCAAATTCGTGGATATTTTTGAGCTTACAAAACAATGAATATATATTTTCAATAATATCATCACGAAAAAGGTGTTCTTACTTTTCACATGTAGTGATGAAGTTTTCGATTTTTGGGGACCTGCCTACCTATAGTGCAACGTTTCGAAGGGATACTACTTTCATCTTGAAGGTGTGAACATTTGAAAAGAGTTATAGTTTTCTCATAATACAAACATTTTGCAAATTTTCTCAGGACCAGAAGAAATATTTTATTTATCAAGTAGGTTGCAATATTAAACTTGTTTTCACGGGTGGCTCCTTTATACACTAAAAAGCAAAAACAATTTTTACAGGGTCGCGACAAATGGACTCATCACGTGAGCCTGAGTGGAGAGTGGGGCCATTTCGTTCCCAAGCTGACCGAGCCAGTTCAATAAATTTATTTGCAGTTTCAAAGTACATAGAAAGGCTTCAATAGCTCGTCTGCGACTAATGACCACAGCAAGTGTAACAGAACTTCGCCTTGAGGGTATGCCTGTTCGTTTTCAAAGTCAGTATAGTGCTGACAGTTGTTTCACGGCATGAAAACATTGAGTTGATTCAATTTATTGTGTAAATATTGTTCGGAACAATAAGCGGGGAAGCACTGCCGGCTACCGATGAGAAAAAGTCCTACATGGGTGAGAAAGAGTGTAGAATAGAACAGAAGGAAATTAAACAAATCAAATGTCAGCGAGAATTAGTCCGATTGAGTTGTCCACCGTTGCACCAGGAGGAGTATCAGAAAGTAGAACGATCACTAATGAAGATAACGCAGGTACACAGAGACAACTTGGCGGTTTCGCGATGCACAACGTTGTTCAGACTTATTGGTTGACTATCGAAAAATCAAGTCTACTATACAGGCTGACTCTTCTGTGTGCTTAGGGAATGCTGTCTCTAATTTATTGTTGCCATTTTCTAGCCGGTTCTCAAAATGGCGTCGACGCAAGAGGCGCCTAATATCTAAAATTTATTGCAAGCGCATAAAAGATCCCCAAATGCTACCGCGTAAATTTGACGAAATTGCTGAAAGTTAACAAACCGACTGCGACAAGTATTATTAGCGTGGTCGGGGAACGACTTCTAGAAAACCAAAATCAAGACGAAACGGAAATCAAAGTTTCGCAGTAATCAGAAGAGGCTAAAACAAGAGCGCGTAAGTTGTACGCAACATTGTTGACCAAGTTTGATTACGTTGTAGTGGACTATAAAACATACTTCAAGGCGGTTATCAAACTGTTTTTTTTTCTCGTTGTGTATGTGTTCTCTTCCATTTGTCGGGAGCAAGTGATGTTAAAATTATGCTCCTATATTTGAGAGACCGAAAATAAAAGTCGCAAGGATAGAATATGCTTAAAACCCGCTTCGAATTCATTAGAATATAAAAATCGGAAATAAACTTCAAGCGTAAAAATCGGACGAAGATTCTTCAGCATAAGAATCGCTTGAAAAATGTTCACCCGCACTCGGTAAGAATGAGCCTTCAGTATAAAAACCGGTTAAAAATAAATAAATCGTTCGCAGGAGCATCCGTATATCGTGATGTTCAGGATTAAAAGTCGGCTAACAAAAACTACTTTGTAAGAATCGGATGATTTCATTAAGGTACTTGCAACTGAAAAAGTATTTCTTTATTGATGAATAAAAAAAGATTTCCTAAAATGGTCATACATTTGTTTCTAAGTACTGTCGTTAAAATATTCATAGTTTTATGATAAATAGTTACTCTAACTAATAAATACGTGCCATCCTTTCCCAGAAAAATTAAAGTGCACGTCAGGAATGAAATAAAACTTCGCAGTAAACCTTTATACACAAATAGTATCTGTGGCAAAACTGTGTCAATGTACTGATTTCGTATTTGTCCAAATAATTTACACGCAACTAAAGTGGTTATAATTTAATTTGAAACGGGGGTTCAATGGAAAACACTTCAAAGCTCAGAAATGTATAAATATTTAAAAAATACGGGTCTTTGAGCAAAGTTTCGTGGTTTGAACAGTGCTTAAACTTTGCGGAAGAAACCAAATCGATAAGTTTTTTTTCGCGGTTTTTGAATTACCGCTGTTGTTTTTTGTTCGTAGATTTTTCAATTAACACGCTTTTCAAAAACTTCGTAAAAACCGCGGTAAAAAAGAAATCATCAGGAACGTTAGTTTAAACTAATATTTATATAGCAATAACGGTAGAAACTTTATATTTAACTAAATAGTTAAATATCTACTGCACAAAATGTAACATTGCATATCAGTGTGGGAAATCCACGATCACTCAGCTTCACGATGTTGTTTACAACGATGAGAAAACCTTCTCCCTCAAGCAATCTAGCTTGGGTGTATTCCTAGATATTGAGGATGCTTTTTATAATGTGTCCTTCCAGTCTATTCTGGAAGCGACGCGCGGTCATGGGATATCTGCGTGTATCTCGGGTTGGATAAACGCAATGCTTAGTAACCGCATTCTTTGCTCGTCACTGCGACAGGCTGAGATACGGAAGCTGAGTATTTGCGGTTGTCCTCAGGGTGGCATTCTGTCACCTTTGCTATGGAACTTGGTTGCCGATGGCTTGTTGAAGAAACTCAATGAGCTTGGATTTCCAACCTAAGGGTTTGCTGACGATTACCAAATACTAATTACTGGATTTTGCATCGGAACAATCTTTTACTTAATGCAACAGGCATTAAGAGTTGTCGACCAGTGGTGTCGACAAGTTAAATTATCAGTTAACCCAAGCAAAACTTCAGTGGTTCTTTTCACGAAGAAGCGAATAACAACCGGGGTTCGTCCCTTGCAGTTCTTTGATTCTGAGCTACTGTGCGCAGATCAAGTCAAATACGTTGGAGTCATATTGGATTCCAAACTGAATTGGTCTGCTCACATTGAGTTCAGAGTCAAGAAAGCGTGCATCGCCTTCGGGCAGTGCAGACGAACTTTTGGAAAGACACCTAAATACAACTATTGGATTTACACGACAATTGTACGTCCAATACTGTCATATGGATGCCTTGTGTAGTGGCAGAGGGGATCATGGCGTTGACTGGCGCTTTCACCACAACTCCGACTGCTGCACTTATCTTGAGGCACTTCTAAATATCAAACCAATACACATACACCTCAAACAAGAAGCACTATCATGTGCATACAGACTGCAGGTTACTGGGCTTTGGAACAGTAACCATGTTGATCTTTCTACCAGTCATACACGATTGTGGTCACAAGTGGTTACATGGGGTGAAGATATTCTTGCTCCCAGCGATGTTACACTCACTTGTAGTTTTCCTTACAGGACATTCCATGTGAAGATTCCCTCTCGAGAGGAGTGGTTGTCTGGCTTTATGGAAAGACAACAACAAACGCAAGTGGTTTGTTACCCTGACGGTTCTCTGATGGAGGGACGTGCTGGTACTGGTGTCTACTGTCGTGAAATGAGATTGGAACAATCTCACTCACTAGGTAGATAATCTACTGTATTCCAAGCAGATATCTTTGCGATTATGTGCGGGGTACAATCGGCTCTTCAACTGAGTTTGTCCGGCAGAGTTAAAAACTTCTGCTCCGATAGTCAGGCTGCCATCAAGGCCCTTAGCTCAGACAAAAAAAACGGTCCGAGCTAGTGATCGCGTGCCGAACCCAAATCGAAGACTAAGCATTATCAATGCTATCTTCCTTGTCTGGGTGCCCGGACAGTCCGGTATTACTGGAAATGAATAGGCTGACAAATTAGCCAGGGCAGGTTCAGCGATTGACTTCGTTGGTTCTGCCAATTTCGACAAGTTGGATAAGAGAAAAAATACAAAAATTTTGAGAAAATTTCGAAAAATGTCCTACATTTTTCGAAGCTCCACTGCGGCATGCTGACCAGGGTTTTAACCGGCCACTGCAAACTCAATTATCACACGGCAACTATTCAGCGCGCTGAGTCTTTTTCATGTGATCTTTGTGAACTCGACTACGGAACCTCATATCATGTGATATGCAACTGTCCAGCAGTAGCGCAATAGACCTTTCTCGTCAAAAAATTTTATATGATAGGATGCTTCCTTTTTATCCCCAATTCGTTACTGCCTATTGCCCCGATGATTTGGTACCTCTTACTATTGAAAAAATCAAAAATAGTGCAAGCTGCTCATTTAACCCCATATTCTGAATACCTATCTTGCCTTGTTTCCCCATATTTTTACACCATTTGGATGAACTTCCTGTGGGGAATACTAAAAGGATGCCAGATCTGCATATATATTAGTAAATCTGCAGATGTTGCATTTTCACTGCAGATCTTTTGCAGATTACAAATATTTAGCAGAACAAAGCCTATGCCAGCCAATTTATACACCAGCCTTCAACATTTTTGATCATTTAAATTATATAGACACTACATTTCTACGTCGCATTTATTGAAGATTTTTATAGCATTCGGCAGACTTTTATATTTTTACTGCAGGCTATTGTTTAAATAGACCTGGCATCACTGATATAGAGCATTGTATGAAAATGTATAACCTCACTTTTCTGACGGTTCGGTGTGCTTGTTTACCTAAGACTTGTTTACACGGACTTTTAAAATTTACATTACTTGAATACTTTCGATGCTCTTTGAAAGAATATCAACTCAAGAGGGATTGGGATTGGAACAATGGTAACCTGGTTCATACATTGACCAATCGGCGCTGGATGTAAAACCCGGTGGCATATGCTGAATCGTAAGATCAAGCATTGGGCTATAAAACGATTGCTTTCTGGATGATGGATAAGGATTTGTACACATTTGTTTGTTTGCTCGTGGGTTAATTCCTAACAAGATGATCCGATTGATTATTCATTTTTAGGTGGTGAAGTTTACCTGAACTTTATAGGTAACGAATTCGGTCGATGATAAGTTGTTGAAATGATTTTGATCGTTCAATGCCCATATCGAAGAACGTTTCCATTGGTCAGAATGCCTACCAGCGTATGATAGCTGCAAACATGAGGACAACAAGGTTATCGCTTTCGAATGGAACAATCATTTATTATTCGGTTTCAAGTTCCATTACACTAAAAGTTTCGTTGATTATCGCATTGTCGTTGATTTAACCGGAAAATGCAAAATAGCGCTCGGCACTGACGACAAGGAGTAAGAAGGATTTGATTGGAGTGATAATAATAATGCAGAGCATTATACATTCTGGTAGAATATCAGAGAGGAGAAATTATATGTAAATTTATATTATATCCCGAGTAGCCATCATTTTGGCACCGCAATAAAGCTATCTGCTGTATTGTTCAAATTGGCACCAAATAACTAGGCAGCGAATGATAAATTTCATAGTCAATTTATTTACTTTTTCGGAAGGATAAGTAATTAGTATGTCGTGAATATATGTGTCGCCGGTGCCGTGTGTTATGGTATTACCGAACGGAACCGTTGGTCAGAAGACCGTCCTTGTAGTACTGGTCATAGATGCGAGGTTTTTTCTCATCTGATAGCACTTGACATGCTTCGGAGATCTGTCTTAATGCTCTCTACTTAGCGCAGGATACGCGAAACCGCTGCTAGCTTTCGAAAAAAAAATCCTAGCTGCTGCTACTCTATCAGTCTCTCTCTCTCTCGACTGAGGACTACAATTTCGGTCGACTAAATTGTGCTATGAAAATTGTGCTTCCTGGAATTTCACCTAACGAGATCAATTCATTGTGAGGAATTTCGCTGCGTTCCAATATTGCTTGCCTCTGTAGGTGATGATGTGTGTGGATTCACTTCGGCAGCCAGCTCTTATGTTTTGGGTAATTTTGCTATCTTATTCTGCTGAATAAATCATCTCCCTAAAGCCTCTACGTTATACTACGGTCACTTTAAAAACGCCCTGCTATTTAATCTTGTAGCTCTCGGCAAGTCAGTAGGTTTGTTCCAGTACACGGAAACCGATTGCAGCAACACCACCAGCCGTAGCTGACCTTTTAGCCTTTAATTCAAAAGAAGTTTTGGTCGAATTCATTATAATTCTATGTAAAATTTAATACTGTTTTATTTAGTTTGATTGCGCATATTGTTTACATGAGACACTCCCCTTAATTCGTTGAGTAAGTATTTCACTGCCTTTATAATCCTTTTGGAATCAGTTACAATAATCCATTATAATCATTTTATGATAAGTGTATTGCTAGTTAGGACTTTTATATCAGCCGGGCCCTTTTATAATTTGTTATAAAATCATTATCTAAATTCTTCATAATCCATTGTTACGTTATGTTTATGCACATGGCCAGATAGATAGTTTTTAACTGGGACGTGACGTGTGGATACGAAAAAACCTAATGTCAATTGCAGCCAGGGGGAGCTGTCAAATGCAGCCAAAGGGAACCGTCAAATGCAGTCAGGGGGAACTGTCAAATGCAGCCAGTCCATTTAAAATATGTGAGGAAGAAAGAGTGGCTATGCAAAACAAGAGATCAAATGAACAGAAAAAAAAACATATCCAGGTTTTGTCCCAGGATTTTAATAGAGAACATGAAAATTCGATTTGTTTGCATTTGGCAGTGGGCCTTTTTCAAATGTTTGGCTAGAAATTCCTTACTTCTACAATGAGTCATGTACATGAAAAGTAAAAATGTTAAATTTAACGGAACAATGTATGATGCCGACATCAAATAAAAAATTACAGCTGAGCGACCTTGTTTGGAAAGTGTTAACATTTGGCAGCGAACCAAACCAAGTTTCTCATACTATGATCGAATCAACAAAAATTCCAAGACCATGTAAACAATCTCTCTGAACTGTCAAAAAAGTGAGGTTAAACATTATCATGCAATCAAAGAGAATAGGGAAAGAGACGAAGAGTGAAAATCAGTCAAAACGGCAACACGCCCTTTATGATGATTTCAACACTAGAATTTTGGCAACCGCTTCTATAGGCAGCACTTTAAATGACTCCTATTATATTTTGAAAACAAACCGTATGTCGATCGATGGATTTGCTTATCAAACGATGTGCATTTCGAAACAAAGAGATGAAATAATTCTAAAGCTTATTTTTACTCATACATATACTCTAGAATGCACCTTACAATCACGATTGAACTAAATTCTGATGGAAATTCAAATTTCTTTTTTGATAGAAGTACAATACTTATCTCCTCCAACTCAGGCATGAGTAATGTTTATTTACATTGCACGATTGGTCTGCTCAATAAGGTATTTTTGGCTTCACACTATTCGTCTCTTTCCCTATTCTCTTTGCATGCAATGTTCTCCACCGAGAGGTTCACTTTAGTTTGTTTACATAACCAATGAACTTTGTACCGCGACTCACCACTTCATTTGCCGCGTTGCCAGGAACTCAAGCAAAAATATACAAAACAGTGTTGCCTAAACACACATTTTGAGTCCCACCATTCTTGCAAAGGTGAAAAAATACTCAACATTCTTGCATTTTTCAAATTTAAAAAAATCATTAAAAAATCACGATAGCTCCAAATAGTCTCATTTCAACGGCAATATTCTTAAAAATGTGTAGTCTTTTGAATAAAAATAAGAAAAAAGGGGGTTAGGTCGGACGAGAAAGGTCTATTGCGATTTCGAGTTTTCGGCCGTCCTTACATTGAACGATTGAAACTCAGAGACATACTAAAGTTTCTTATCCGATGTGGCAAAGAGTTTTAGGCTTACTCGCAAGCGAGTTGAACTACATGTGATATTAACTTACATACCTTGTTTTTGTGCTGTTTCAGTTTCATCAACAGTGCTATCTTTGAAAATGAACTACCTTAGTTATGCAATTAATTTTACCGATCGTATTTTATTGCAAATGATTAAGTAATCTTCATTTTATTATATTCAGAATTGCACATATTCTGTCGCATGTAATTTTAAATGTTCTTTGATTTGATGACATTGTAAGGGAACACGTTTCTGTCGGTTGGTGCCAATCGAGCTGACATTTCTTTGAACTGATCAAACTAATTTCTTTGTTTGTTCAGTGTTTATTGGATCAACCAGGAAACTAATCCACTGGGTATTGTGCGTGAGGAATACGCATGATCTTGCCTGAGTGAAATGATGACTGCTGAGTTATATATGAGGGTTGAGAATTGACAGTTTTTTTTTTTTTTTTTTCATACGTTTATTTGACACGGCATTTGCAAAAGCTTTTTACGCCAGTTTCTTTTTTTACATAGCACGTTACAAAAATCCTTAAGACTAATTTTAACTATACTAGTACTTTGTCTAAAACTAACACCGAAATCACTTTATGGTTTGCTTTTTTCCTTACATTGTTGTATTTCATAATGATCTAGTATTTTCGGGTGTATTTATTTACTTTTTTTCCTGTTATTGTCCAAATTTAAAAACTAAATATTCTAGGACACTTTAATTGGTGAATGATTAGCCTTGGATGAGAGTGTGAGGAGATGAATTTAATTAAATTTTGACAGATGCTGTTTTTAGAAAATGATAGATAAGTTCCATATATAGAGGATCGCGATACGCCAGGATGTCTCTAACAGGAACATGGATTGGTCTTCCTCGGACTTGTAAAGAATCTACTAATTGTGATCTGGCTTCACGATATTCAGTGCAGGACCAAACAACATGCTCAATGTCATGGTAACCTTCTCCACAAGCACAATGATTACCCTCAGCGAGCCCAATACGACGGAGATGCGCATCTAAAGTATAATGATTGGACATGAGCCTAGACATCACACGGATGAAGTCCCGACTTACATCCAATCCTTTGAACCATGCCTTCGTTGATACTTTAGGGATAATTGAGTGTAGCCATCGTCCCATATCTCCATTGTCCCAAGATGTTTGCCAACTAGCAAGTGTCCTCTGTCGAGAAGCGCTATAAAATTCATTGTAAGCGATGGGTCTTTCATATATTTCACCATCTAGTGCACCAATCTTGGCTAAATTATCAGCTTTCTCATTGCCCGCAATAGAGCAATGGGCGGGGAGCCACACTAGGGTAAATTTATAACATTTTCTTGTCAGGTTACTCAGAGATTCTCGTATCTTCCCCAAAAAGAATGGATCGTGGTTATCAAACCTCTTTGAGCGTAGAGCTGCAATTGTGCTGAGACTATCAGTGAGGATAAAGTAATGGTTCGGGGGTAAAGTATTAATTATTTGAAAACTATAGTGAACTGCTGCTAGTTCCGCTATATAAACAGAGGCGGGTTCTGCAAGTTTGAGAGAAATTGAAAAATTATTGTTGAAAATACCGAAACCAGTGGCCTCACTGATTCGTGACCCATCAGTGTAAAACATTTTAAGGCAGTCTATGTGTTGATATTTACTTGTGAATATTTTAGGGATCTCCCGCGAGCGTAGATGATCCGGAATTCCACGAATCTCTGCTTGCATGGACGTGTCGAAGAATAAAGTGGATTCAGGAATATCTAGTATATTGACGTATGTGGGAACATACCTAGCAGGCGTTACTTCTTGTGACATGTGATTGAAATACACTGTCATGAATCTGGTTTGGGGTTGAAGCTCGACAAGTCTTTCAAAATTTTCAATTACCAGTGGGTTCATAACCTCACATCGGATAAGTAAACGAGAAGAGAGATCCCAGAATCGGTCTTTTAAAGGAAGAACTCCCGCTAGTACTTCAAGACTCATCGTATGGGTCGACTGCATGCAACCTAGGGCAATTCGTAAACAACGATACTGTATCCGTTCCAGTTTAATAATGTGAGTGTTCGCAGCTGAACGGAAACAGATGCACCCATATTCCATTACTGAAAGTATTGTTGTTTGATACAATCTTATCATGTCACTTGGATGAGAACCCCACCATGATCCAGTTATTGTTCGCAGAAAATTTATCCTTTGTTGGCACTTCTTTATCAGATACCTAATGTGGCCTCCCCATGTACCTTTAGAATCGAACCAAATTCCGAGATATTTAAAGGTCATGACTTGGGCTATCGTTCTACCAACCAACTGAAGCTGAAGCTGAGCTGGATCACGCTTCCTTGAGAAAACGACCAACTCTGTTTTCTCCGTAGAGAAATCGATGCCCAGCTTTAAAGCCCAAATTGATAAATTATCCAAGCTATTTTGCAATGGTTGTTGTAAATTTATAGCTTTTGGTCCTGTAACAGAAACCACGCCATCATCTGCAAGTTGTCTTAAAGTGCATGGGCTGACAATACAATTATCAATGTCATTCACGTAAAAATTATAGAGAAGGGGGCTTAGACAAGAGCCTTGTGGGAGGCCCATGTAACTTATTCTGAGTGTCGCCAAATCGCCATATGAAAAATGCATGTGCTTTTCTGACAATAAATTGTATAAATAATTATTTAATATCGGTGAAAGACCACATTGATGTAGCTTCTCCGAGAGAACATCAATGGAGACTGAGTCGAATGCTCCTTTTATGTCTAAGAACACAGACGCCATTTGTTCTTTTTTTGCGTAAGCGAGTTGAATTTCTGACGAAAGTAGCGCCAGACAATCATTCGTTCCCTTTCCCCTTCGAAAACCAAACTGGGTATCTGATAGCAAGCCGTTCGCCTCAACCCAATTGTCGAGACGTCGTAGGATAATTTTTTCCAACAATTTCCTGATGCAGGATAGCATTGCAATCGGTCGATACGAGTTATGATCGGAGGCTGGTTTTCCCGGTTTTGGAATTGCGATAACTCTCACTTGTCTCCAGTCACGCGGAACAATATTCTGCTCAAGAAACTTGTTGAATAAATTCAACAAGCGTCTTTTTGCTAGGTCAGGCAGATTCTTCACCAAGTTGAATTTAATTCTGTCTAGTCCCGGAGCATTATTGTTGCATGAGAGGAGTGCAATTGAGAATTCCATCATTGTCAAAGGCGAATCTATGAAATCGTTACTTGTGGGAGCATCGCGAGTGATTTTCTGCGCAGGAGCAGAATCGGGACAAATTTTCTTGGCAAAATTAAATATCCAACGATTCGAAAAATCTTCGCTTTCATTAGTCACGTTTCGATTCCTCATTCTTCTGGCTGTGTTCCAAAGAGTACTCATTGATGTTTCTCTTGACAAGCCATTAACGAAGTGTCTCCAATAACTAGATTTTTTGGCACGACGTATACTGTCAAATTTGTTTTGCAAAATGAAATAATTTTCAAAGTTCTCACGTATACCCCCTTTCTGTTTCATAATTTCTTTGTAGGCAACTTGTTTAGCTTCATATGCATCAGAGCACTCTTTGTCCCACCAAGGATTAGGGGGTCGTCTATTTATTGTCATTCCAGGATTGCATTTCGTTAGGGCTTGTTCTGCTGCTTCAATAATTAAACCCGCTAAGAATTCATATTCTTCGGTAGGGGGTAGCTCTTCTGTCGAAGCAAGAGAAGTGGAAATTAATGTTTGGTATGTTTTCCAATCAATATTTCGTGTTAAGTCATAAGGAACATTGATTGAATTCGTAAGGCCTAATTCACTGTTAATTGAAACAACGATTGGCAAATGATCGCTACCGTGAGGATCAGGTACAACCTTCCACGTGCAATCTAACCGAAGTGATGTCGAGCACAGAGATAGATCTAATGCACTTGGACGTGCAGGAGGTCTGGGGATGCGTGTTGTTTCGCCAGTATTTAAAACTGTCATATTAAATTCGTCACAAACATTGTATATCAAAGAGGATCGATTATCATTGTAGAGGGAACCCCACAATACTCCGTGCGAGTTGAAGTCTCCCAGTATCAGACGCGGAGCAGCCATGGATTCCACTACCTCAAAAATTTGACGTTGTCCAATTTGAACTTTGGGAGGTATATATATAGAAGCGATAGACATGTCTTTGCCTTTAATGTTCGTTTGGACAGCTACAGCCTCAATGCCCGCAAACAAGGGGATGTTAATTCTATAGAAAGAATAGCACTTTTTAATTCCTAGAAGCACTCCTCCATACGGGGTGTCTCGGTCTAGGCGAATAATGTTGAAATCATTTAAGTTGAAATTGATGTTTGAGGTAAGCCATGTTTCACATAGAGCAAAAGCATCGCATTTTAAATTATGCAGTAAAATTTTTAAGGAATCAATTTTAGGTATGATACTTCTGCAATTCCACTGTAAAACAGTGATGGAATCTTTCATTGGAGGAGGTGAATTACCCATTGAAAGATACAATCGCTGCAAGGATGGGCCATTGAGCAATCAGCTGCTCTAAAAATGTTCTAATTGTTGGGAGGAAAGCTGAAAGTATACTCTTTAGTGGTTCAGAAATATTGAATGCTTTAAAAATCCAATCAACAATTTCAGAAAATTTCAATAATCCTACCCCCGGCTGAGGCTCAGAGGAAGTCGAAATTTTATTATTGCCAGTAATGGTGTTCTGTTTGGATTGTACGTTCCCAAAACCGGGCGGAATTGATTTCGGTTTTGAATCGGAATTTTTCGGTTTTGGGCGCAGTTTATCTATTGGTGGAGAAATTTTAAGGCCTTTTCTTGGCAGCTTGGGAAAAGAAGACTGTTTTCTTTTTCTGGAATTTCCGGGTAAAACAAATGATGTACCTTCGCACGCTCCGTCAGAGTCAGACTGTTCCGAAAATAGAGATGCGTAAGTGTTTTCTAAGAAGATGGGTTTAGGGGTAGCATTTTTCAACATTTCTGCATAGGAGCGCTTAGACCTCTCCTTCAAGGATCGTTTAATTTTATCCTCACGCAATTTATAAATGGGGCATGCAGGGAGCTCATGTGAGTTTTCTCCGCACATTAAACATTTTTCTGAATTTTCATTGCATGTATCCTCTTGATGAGAACCCCCACATTTGCCACACCGTGCCTTATTGGAACAGTAAGTGGCTGTGTGGCCAAGCTGTTTGCAATTAAGGCAATTCATTACACGAGGGATAAAAAGGCGAACAGGGAGACGAATCTTATCGATAATGACATAGTTGGGCAGCGCAGACCCAGCGAAAGTCACTCGAAATGAGTCAGACAGTCGATAAACTTTTTTATCTCCTTCGTGTGATACTGAATGCAATTGCTTGCATTCAAGTATTTTTACGTCTTTAAGTATGGTGTCTTTGAAACGACCAACCCCATGCTTAACTAAGTCATCAACAGTCAAACTCGATTCTGTGATGACCCCATCAATTTCAATTTCCTTTGAAGGAATATACGCTCTATATTCACGCGTAAAAAGCTCGCAAGAAGCAATTGCATTGGCTTGTTTGAGACTACCAACGACAATGCGTATTTTATCTTTATTAACTTTGACGATCTCTTTTACATCCGAGAATCGCGAAGTCAAATCTTTAGAAATTTGAATGATATTTAGCGCCTTTGCTTTACGCCTAATAAATACAATCCATGGTCCCGTTGACGACTCTGGGTAAATTTTAATTCTAGTCGGATTTACATTTTCAGCATAAGGCTTAGGGGGAGGGTCTGTTACTCGTTCTCCCATCTCTTCATCCATTTTACCTAGTAAGAAAAACTATCACAAAAAGGAATGAAAAATATACCTGTCATCTACTATCTATTAGGTGACGAAGACACCGGTAGAACACACCTCATGTGTTATGTTGTAAACTCGGTGCCCGTTGTTTGACAATGTGACACTTGCTGTCCTTCTTCGTCGCGTTGCTTCTTCAGTAGAGAAATAGTCCTACCTGCAACACTTCAAAACTCTCTCCGATTAAGCTGCTCGTCGGTATCACCACCACAACCGCGCTCTCTCCGTTTCCACCACCTCGGTAGACAAATGTGGCTACCTGTGGCTTGCTGTGAAAATCCCACTGTCGATGCGGCACTTTACGGTGCCACTTGTTTTCCTTATTCGTCGTACCACTTCTGCGGTAGACAAATAGGGCAAATGGGTCTACCTGTGACGCTTCCCTCTCGTCGATTAGAATTGCCCGACGACACCAATACACTATATTTTTTTCTGTGTGTACAGGCACGATCGCTGTCGATTTCTGCCACCGCGGTAGGCAAATTCGTCTACCCGCGGTTTGCTGTCAAAACACCACTTGTCGAGGATGCCGTTGACCACGCCTCCGACGTATCAACTGTCGACTCACACTTAACAAACTCGTCTCTCTCTCTCTCTCCCACAATAACGCATACAGCGTCTCGCACTCCGTCACTCTCTCGAGAACAAAACCTTCCACCTGGAGGCACAACCGTCTCGGTCGGTTGCAAAAACTGTTATGAGAATTGACAGTTCGCTAGAAGAATCAGAAGCCTGTTACCAATTTTCAGCAGTCATATTAGCACGAATAACATATGCTTCATTGTCATATTCATTGGCTTACTTTTAGTCCAATAAATCAATTAAATTAAATCAAATTAATTGTTCTATTTATATTGAATACTTTCATTTGCTTTGAAGTAGTGCATGCACTATATTATTGATTGTCATGTTAACCATTTATTTCTTCATGAGTATAAAAATATTCTCGCTTGATTATTGACGTAAAAGGTGACAGGTTAGTTTCTTTTCGTTCTTATTGTTTTTAATCTTGTGCTAGTAATTAGTGTAAAAATTAGCGTCTTCGATTACATATTCGACATAAAAAGCTGGTCGTTTCAGGTTTTTTGGTAGTGCTTATTTTATACCGCCTTTAACACATTCATGTCCATGTTGTTTGTGGACAACAACCTTTGTAAGCAGCTACAACTTTTGATTGAGGCAAGATTTGCTTACAAAAACAAGTAAGGCCAATAAATGTGACTATTGCCTTTCATTTGAGTATTAACAGTTACAAGGATCAGCTCTAGGATTGAAGGTATTGTAATTAGTGTGATTGGATTCCGATGTTGCAGTGCTGCCAGGGACAGTTTACGCTGATGACGGAAAATGAATTTTTCATATATCTTCGTTATGTTGCAATGTTATTGAAAAGTTATAAAATCTATCAATTTAGACTGTCTTTGGCTACGTTTTCCATGCAAGTGGACTTTTGTAAATATTCTAGAAAAATTGTATTGAGCATTGGAAGGTAAAAACTGAGCAGCTTCGTACACTGCGAGGGAAGCATCTATCTTCATGAAAAAAAGGCTTTTCGTGTTTCTTGACCCCACCGTTTTCAAGGAAAAATAGTTTTGAAACCCTATCTAAACTAGAAAAAAGTTGGGCATAAAAGGGTTAAGCACTGGCGACCGTTAGTTCAGTGAGCCATTTACGCGATCTCCGGAGGAGCGAATAATACTCGGTAATTCAAGGGTTCGCGGAGAAAGAAATCAATATATAATTGTCATTCCTTTTGCTATATAAATACCAAAATTTATCTACGATGAATAGCGCTTGTATTACGAAGTCTTCAATTACATAGGTATTACCGCATCTATTTCGACAGATCTATTGAGACGCTAAAGGTAACCGCTTTTCATAATACTGAATTCTTTTTTAAATATCGTGTTTCGCCGGAATAAGAAAACAAGGAATAATAAAATTGTTCACATACCGTCTGACTCTATTAAACATAAGCAACACTCCCGACTGTTGGCAATCCGGAGTTGAAGTTTCTTTTTTGCAAACCAGGCATTTCAATAAACACATGATAACACTTATGAGAGTTGCACTTATCAAAGTGAATCCAGGTTTGTGTAACTCTTTACCCCATCCTACTAACAAAAACTCCTTCCCGTGGCAAACGTGGAGATGCAGAGGTATACACGGTCTCCATAACAACGTTTGCTACACTAACATTCCTTACCTTCCCCGATGACTGTAAGGACGTGACCGGCGCCGTTATTCGTATTTCAAAGTATGGAACTTTCGAAACGTGCGCGTTGAGGATGGATAGCTACTTCCAGGCCCCATTCGGTGATTCTCTGTGCAATTTTGCTTGTTCTGGTCAATCACGGAGTAGCAACTACGAATTGTACGGTCATCATGCTCATGCTCAATTTTTTTCTACTCATTCCAGTTAAGCGTCTTCTACACCTTGCAAACGTGTAGTCTAGAATACCTTTCACCCATAAATACTCTGAACTCTTGATTATTCATTTTTGTAACAAGAGAAAATTGTAACTTGTAATTTAATAATAAAAATCATATTCAAAATCAATAATTCGTCATTCTGTAGCCTGTCTTGTAATAGATAACATGTTTTTGGGAGAAGGAAAAGTAAAAGTCGATCGCAATTTTTTATATACCAGGAAAAACTTTTTTTTTAAATGTACCCAAAACAATATTTTTCAACACTTCTATTTATCATCAGAAGAATTTTTTTTCAATGCTTACATTTTTGTTTTAACATTAGATCTCGACGTTTTACGCATTTTGAAATCATTTGACATTAATATAAAATTTTGGATTTCCAAAAAAATTTACAGAACTTTTAAGTCCTTGCGACTTAAAACTTATTTTATGGTTTTCCTTGTTTTGACACTAGATGTTGGTGTTTCATTCTATTTTTAGACATTTTTCGTCATAATCATTTGGATTTTTCAGTTATACAAAATCAAATTTCGAACGTAGCGCCTTTCAATGATGTCCAATCAAGTGAAAAATTACTTCGGTCCCTTTTTCGAAACAATAAATCTCGTCTACACGGTTTTGTGGATAAAAAAAAATGTGGCCATTTTCATTAGTATTTTGCCTATTGAACATCCCTAGTTCTCTTTACAATCTTAAGTTTGAATTCTTAATTATTTACAAAAAAATCCTGTGTGTTTTCAGGGAACCCAAACTTTGAGTACTTTTTTTTTCTGCTCCATGATCAAGTGTTAAAAAGTGTTATTAATCACTGAGTCATTGTTGAGAATAGAAAATGTAAATAGTTCGTAGTACTGCAATTGTTTCGCAAGTTTGTTAAAAAAAACAACAAATTCGACATATTCTTAAAAAAAAACTCAACATTGTCGACGAAAAAAAAACCAGGTTCCACCGAGATTTGAACTCGGATCGCAGGATTCAAAGTCCTGAGTGCTAACCGTTACACCATGGAACCGACGAGTAAGTCAGCGCCAAAAAACCATGGTGTCAGTGTATTATTTTGTGTAACTGGCGGTGAGCAAAACTATTCCCTGCTTTCTATCAAAGTTGGCTAGTTTATTTTTACCGGCTCCGTAGCTTCAATAATTTCAATGAAAACGATAGATAGAATGCTGTGCTCGTACGTTCTCACCACTTTATTCAAAGTCAGTGAACTTAAGCTTGGCTGTGTTTGCACGAAGCCCAGCGCGACCGATCTTCGCGTCATATAACCATGGATCGCATAAAAGAAAATAACATTATTTTCAGTCATTTGTGTGTCCACAGCACATCTTCTATAGACTAGAGCCACCAACCAGCACCGAGACGCGCACAAGTGTTCAACATCTCGATCTTACCCGCGTTAAAACTGAGCAGGCCGAGCAAATATGTGGTGTGGTGATCATTGGTAACGACAATATACGAGCACCGTCATAGTAGGCCACAGAGAGAAGCTTTTAGGCACTTATTTTTGTTTATTCTTTGGCCCGTTGATGGTTGTTTCTCCACCTTCCATAGGGTAAATATTCAATTGTTGGCATTGTTATGTTACTGTTAGATGGTCTCGGACTGGTTTTAAAGTCAATTATTTTAAAAAGGCGTTAGTAAAATGTTTCACCTCTGTTAACTTTGCTCGAAAATTTCGGCCCTTACAGGTGTCTCCACCCTACAACCAATCGTACCGCGAATCGATATCGCGTCAAACCGTGTTCTTATATTATTATGCATGCACTCTCCAGAGCCTCGATTCGGTGGCCGGCAAAGGTCCCAAAGCACAGCTAGTGGCTTCCCGTTGTAGTGCTGCTGACGAGGCGACTGACGACGCTTCCTTGCCTTGCCGGCTTGGGCCCACTTGTGATTCTAGGAAAAGGAACTCACACGCATGTTTAGAGCATATTAAACTTGTGCAAAGAGGCAAAAATACAACAACAACGTGCAAGACGGAATGGGAAAGGTCTCTTATTGCATGTTTCTCTTCGGCGTCGATATTCGTAGAACACTTGTGCCCTCTGGACCTGGCTGGGAATGTGGGAATCACGGTCGGGTCCGTTTCTCTCGACTCGGCTTGGCCATGGCCCATGTGATCTTTCCTTTTCGAGGCGTGGGAGGTGAAATTTCATTGCTTCTCTCTGCAGCTGAGGATGATCATCGTAGTAGGCTGCCGCTGCATGGGATACTTTTATTTTTTCATTCCTCGTCGTCGTCGTCGTCGCCGCGTCGGTGTTTTGTTCTGCTCAGGGGGTTCATCGCCAGGTTAGGACTCTCAGGTGTGGATGATTTTCCAGTTTCTCGTTTCTTCGTTTCTCCAAAGGCGGACGGTTTTTGTGTGCTTCTTTGTGGATTCCTGTTAGATCATAAAAGAATCGGTTACGATTTAAAGAACTTGGTGGTTACTTTGTCCGGGGATGGATGGATGGATGCTTGGAAGGATTAGGTGAAGTATGATGGATTTCGTGTTCCAGGAATTTCGGAAGGGTCGAAAACAAGTTGACCCCGTAACAGCCCACCAGCGCCTACGTGTTGGACTGGCCACTCTTCGCCACGTGCATTCTTGCGACGATAATTTTCTGTTTTACCGGTTTGTCAAATATTATTAAGTTTAAATTTACAATCATGAAACACTTGAACCAACATCTATTTGGATCCATTTTAGGTTACGATAGCAATATTTACCTTTTCTGTTTGTCAATCTGACTGAGTGGAATGTGGATGTTTGTTCTTCTCACGCTTTCTGACTTTTTTCCTCTCACCGGAAAGTGCTTACCATCATCATCATCAACATCTTCACCAGCAAAGATTGTGACATTCTTCAACCAACCTGACTGCGGCTGCTCGTGGTCAACCCAAACTCCGACATGGTGCCTTTTAAGCCGGTCAGACTTCTCCGGTTCTAAAAGCTTATCACACATTCCTGTTTGACCAGCGCAAAGTGTCAATACGCGACGTCGAGCCGAAGGGTCAGGGCAAATGAATTTTAAATATTTGAGTTATTTTCCTCTTCATTCCGACTGCACCGAGAGCGAAGAAAGTTGGAAGTTTCAAGTGTGGGCCCTTACACGGCATTTATTATCAGCGCAGGAATTTGTGTCTGGTTGTTGTGATGGTGTCATAAATGAATATATTTTTTTACTGGGAAAATAAATACTTGATGCTTTCGACTATGACCCTATAAAAAAACAAAGTCCAAAACGTGACTGCAGGATGCGTCTTCATGGTAAGGTTATGAACCAATGTCAGATCTGTAGGTCGTAAATTCGGATCTGTTGGATCACGATTACAACAGATTGGTGCCTCGCATGTTTCCCATAATCATTCAGTTTTCCGGCGAGATAACTTAGTTTGGGAGGTCAAAGGAGTCTCACTATGGAATGTTTTATTTTATCTCCAACATGTTGATGTGATAATGGTCTCCGATGATTTTGACAGCACTTCTTGATTTCTTTGTTAATTAATCCGTGATTACGATATCTAGAAACCGTCCGTAACTCACTTTTTTCATGAAAGTGTGTGACAAGCCACTAAGATTCTCTTCAATTTGTTCGATCTACCTTACCAACAGCGCACCTCTTCAACTTTTAAAAATGTCGCAGGACAACCGAAATTTTTTCTCTGTTATGCATATTTCTCCTTCCAGTCCATAACAAAGATGATGAGAAGAACATCGATCATGACCTTGGAATGTCTGCTTTCTGTGCCGTTTTGCAAATTCTTAGAGTTAGTCGTGATAGATGGTATTCCGCAAGGAAGTCATCTCGGACCACATCTATTCATTCTTTATTCAAACGAACTATCAATTGGAAGGGATACGATTGTCGTATGTAGAATACTTTAAAATGCTCAACAAAATTAAAAACCAAACGAATTTACTTTCTATGCAGAAGCGATTTTATATTTTCAGCAGATTCTGGATCCTGAGAAATGTTCTGTGACATCGTACACTGCAAATAAAGAGCCCATAAAGTTTGAGCACAAATTGTCCGAAGCTCATGCATCCTAGGTGCGTGAAAATTCTAGAAGCGATGTTAGATATGAAATTTACTTCCAAGAATCACATTTTGTGCGTAGTCCTCTGTAGAGACCTACTGTATCATTAGCTTCTACGGCTAGTACACTCCACAATAGAGTATTGTTCGGCAGTGTTGCACTCGAGTCACGTGAACAGTAACGATCCAATAAGAAGACACTCAACGTTTATTTATTCGGAATACGTTTTAACGTCTTCCTTGACTTTTCGTCATCCGCTTCTGGGATCGTGTGTAGATAACATTGGTTTGACTCCTGAACTTGAACTCGTTTCTGTAGTTTTTTGATTGATCAGTTAAAGTTTCCATCGGCCGATTGCGGCATGTTGAGGTGTGTGTTGAACAAATACATGTTCTATTGCAGAAACCTATTGGATAAACACAATAAGCGACACATTGCATGATTGGGCAGATTCTGCAACAAGTTGTAGTTGAAAATGTCTGTCTCGTGATCATTGTGTTTGTACGATAGGTACTTAGGAATCCACCTTTAAAAAAGGTGTGTCAACGGTGTACCTTACCGCGCGATTTTCTACAAAGGAATCCGGACATATCTTCCTTGTAAAATCTACAATCCACCAAGGAGAAGATTTTTCAGTTTTGTGCGTTCCATTACGTATTCTTTTGACAGTACTACATAGAAAGCATGCGCAACTCGTTATTCTCGTTTAAAAATATAAAATCAAGGAGATTTCCAATTCACATAACTTTATCTCATAGTGAATTCAAGAAAAAAACTAATAAAATTCTCTAATCGTAACTATCAGACGCAAAAAAACAACTGCGTGTGCAGCGGGTAATCGACAGCTGGTGCTGGTGGCTGAATTGAACTGAACACATATAACAATTGGGTTCTTATAGATATCACAAGCATCTTTGGTGAGGCCTAAAATCACCTAAAAATCTCAACACAACACATTTTAGTGGAAAAATTACATTAGCGAGCTATACAAATACAAAAATGCAAAAATATGTATGTACCGGTTAATTAGGTTCAGTCGACCTTCTCATCCCGCCATCAATTCCGCTATATACGTTAGGAAAAAACCACTCCAGACGAATTGTGTTGCTAGTGAAACCATTACTAAAAGCAAACAAGGTGCTCAATCTGGCGGAAGTTTATACCCTGCAAACGAATAAGGCACCGTTGACTACATCATCTCCGTACACATGTAGACAACTGCTCTAGAGAGGTGCGCTTGCATGACTTATCTCCGCGCATCCTTGACATCGTAATTTAATAAAAATATATGTCAAGATCCGGAGAAGTGGACATTTTCCTGAGTGCCCCTAACGTTGTTTGTCTGGTGAGAATGTTTCCGAACAAACCAATTCCTTCATACGTAACCATTTTATGCAGGTCAACTGAAATTGGACGTCATGCATCCAGGGCGGATTTCTGTGTGCAAATTCGGCAAAAGGGCACTGCACTACAGAAAACCTACTATAACCATGAAACAGCATACCGTTATCTTATGCCACACAGCCCACACCACCAACGGCTACAAAACCAATGTATACGGATCTAATAGGAACAAATATTCATTCAACAACAATCGCACCCACTGTCTCCAAGCAGGGCCGGCGGAACACCTTTTTCCCGAGTAGGTAGTAAGATTCGAAGTAATTTCTCCCCGTACTGACGAAAGTTCAGCTATGGCGTGTGTAAGTGAAAATGAAAATTCCTTGATAATATCCGGTGCCTATTTGGAAACACCATTTGTTATCAGGGCTGTATGTCCGATGGCTCAGCGAAAATGTTTACTCGATTCTTTTAAATTTCGTTCCCTGCTATAAAACCTTCCTTTCGTGGGTGCTGAAGCCCGCATGATAGTGTTGACTAATGGGAAGATATCTCCGACGACCGATATCCTTTCAGGCTTAGTGGAGGTCGAATTGAATATTTCTCCGATGTCAAAAATAATGCCGATAAGCCTCATTTTCGATGCAAATTATATCTAATACAACCGGCCCCTGGATCAAAGACAAGCCATTTAACATCATCGATATATCGCGTTATCTAACTAAACAACACTCGGCCGTGTACGAAAAAGTATTTTGTCTACGTACCGGCCTGGGAAGTAGAGATTGATGGTGTAGTCTCTGAGAAGGGTCTTAATTGCGAAATAGGAGGTAGCTCCTACCAGATCTCTGTGCTGCAGTCAGTGAATATTATGGTATGCAAGCAATTGCGCTCAGCAAAAATGGAGGAGTATAAGCAAACTTATTTTCCATCAGCCTCGTTTCGAGCATTTCGCCGGATTTGTTCTTTTGAACGGGGCTCGTCTATTCGCTCGCCTTTTTGTACCGCGGGGCATGAACTGCCGTCGTTGCAAACAATGGGCTTATTGTATAAATAAGGCATGGTGTGGATGATGTGGAGAGGATCAAGAAAAGTTTTTCTTCTGTGGAGAGACTCCGAATGAACTGTCAACATATTCCGCATATAAATTATACGGAGAAAAACTGAAGCATTCTTTTGAGAAACGCTGGGAACAAATGTTAAAGAAAGCACCGGCCACGGTTAATTTCTACGCTTCCTTGTTCACTAAAGAGCGAGATTTTGACATTCCCGTTGAAGAAACATCTTCTAATGTGCCTACAAGTTTTCGAAAGAGGGGAATCATTTCCTCCCCTAAATGGCTCCTGGTCTCGGAAAGCCCACATGTGCCATCCAAAACTCCAAGTGACTCTATATTTCAGTATTATTATTTTCCTAGGTTTTACACAATGCATTTGCATTGCGTAAAACCTGGTTTACTTCCGACGTAGATCTTCCTCAATTTTAAAATTATTCGCCATGGCCGAGAAAACAATATTGAGGAGCGTTTTGGGGATCAAAACCTGCTATTATTTCAATCGGATTAGCATTTGCCCGGTAGCAAGTACTGAAGTTGTCGCTTGCTTAATCCGAATCATAGGCAAAGATTTATTGATATTGTTTCCATATACATCGCACCTCAGGTGGTTCTAGAAGAGTTCAACTCCCACGGAATGTCATGGGGTTGTATTCATTATGATAACCGATCGATCTTATTTCATGATATTCGCGATAATTTCAATATGATATCTTGAATAAAGTGCAGCGCAGCCAAGCGCGTTAGATTTATAGTTGAGGTAGAGTACAACGATAAATCTAACACGCTTGATCAAAAGAGCAATGTGTCCACTATATCGGAAACAATCAAATAAAAATAAGAAATTCCCCTTGTGGAAATGTACTGGCGTATTTCTCATCACTCACTGCGATTAAAGGTCAGACGAAACGAATACCGTGAAACGACATCCTACTCCGTTGTGAGCAGAGTGCTCACAATTGTATGCGAAAAGGTCCTGTAAGGACTTTTTAAACACTGAATCGCCCAAATTTTTTCGAATATACGCGACGTTAGAAACGCAAATTAAACTGAGCTGGAAACTGAAAAACGCAGTTATTGGCACCGGTTCGTCAACGGATTAACGAGAGAAACAATCGAAATACACGGAACTGAGAATCCTTTATCGTCGACAACAGCATTCCACGTAAATTCACATTCAAATGATAGACGTTTCGCGATAAATTTTTAATGATGTATATAAACGTAATAAATGTTCTTCAAACACACAAATTTATCTGACAGCAAAAATACTCATGCTAAGCATTCTCTAGATTCTTTATGTTAAAATCGTTCCTAGATTCTTTATGCTAATACCGTTGCTGATTGTCTGATACAAATATTAGTTTGAGTTCTTTCGCATTGTTCTTTTACGGGTAACGAGAAAAGTGGCACTCAGATTAGAATAGTAATAAGAAGGCGGACGCTTAGGCATTAGAAGGCAATATTTGTGAAAAATTGCAGAGTTTTTACGAATTTTTTAGTATTGTTTGTCAGAGGACGCTCGAAAAATAATGGAAGTTTAGGAATCCCAAAGGCATCAACCAACCTTGGTTAAAAAGGAAGAATGGCAGTCGTGACTTCCTTCGGGTGGCATCTCGGGTCATGTCCAATCATTATACGTTGAATGCGCATCTCCGGCGTATAGGGGTCGAGGAGAGCGTTCTCTACGCTTGCGGTGACGGCTATCGCGACATTAAACATGTTGTCGGGTCGTGCTCCTAGTGTTCTACACACCAACTAATCTGAATTTTACCGTTGAGGTAATTTCAAACTTGCCACAATCTAACAAACCGTAATTGACGAAATATAACCGTGTTCTGTTTAATTTTATATGAATGATGTACTTTCCATGCGCAGTGCCATAAAAGTACACTCTTCAACATTTTAAACAAACGCCATATGTGGAGTAAAATTACGGGAATTCAACAACATGTCAAATTAAAGTCAAACGTAAAACTCCAATTTTTGATGCTCGTATATGTCATGGTCAGGAGAAGTAAATTCATGCGATTTTTTCTAGGTGTGTAGCGCCAGATCTCCGGTAAACAGGCTATCCTTCAAATTTATTTATATCTTCTCTTTTGGTTGACTTGCTAACAGCTACCTGCAAATGTGGTCCCAAGAGTTCCCAGCGGATCCATGAAGGCGATCCGGTTCATGATGTCCTGATAGTGATCTTCCGTTTACCACAAAGCTAGGAGTTTAATATGGGTCATTCCACGCGAAGTGATCAAAAAAGATGCAAATCGACCTTCACGGATTTGAACAAAATTTGTAGGAATTGTTCATCTAGGGCCAATTTATAAAAACCCAAATGTTTGTGTCAATTGAACCACCCCTCGGGTCATGGGAGCACCCCCCGTTTTGGCAAATTGCCAAAACCCTTGATATTCTTTTGATCATATCTCCGGTTATATTTACTCTAGAATCAAACCATAAGATGACTTTTGAAGAAAATTGTTTAAGGAGTTTATAAAAAATATTATTTTTTGCCGACAGTGTTGCCAACTATGCAATTTTTTTCATTAAATATTATTGGTGTATGGGGTAAAGGGCCCAAATGGTAACAAAGTCCCTTATGGGCGTTTGTTTCAACAAAACTCAGATATCAAATAAAGTTATGGTATCGTCAATAAGAGTTAAAACTTTCAAGTTAATATATAAAAATGCTTTTCAATTTTTTTCCCGCTTTCGTCATACAAAGAAATTAAAATTACTCTTTTTATTGCTTTTCTATGAATACCAAAATTTGCAGGCTCCCTAATAGAACCCGAGGCGTATGCCCCGGCTGACCTTCCCCCTCCCTCTCATCGGGCCTGGCTAGAGGAAACTCTTGCCCAAAGCTGAAGCAAACACATCTGATCGTGGAGCTACATGTTGATGTAGCTCCACGATCATTACTTCAACTTTAAGGAGGTGGGCTTCTTTACTGCCCATGACCACTTATCTATGCTGCTTGTGCGTCTATGAAAATGTATAGGCTGCCATTGAATTTAATTCAGTTTCGACCTCCGGTTCCGGAGAAACGGATAATTCCCATATTTATCGGAATCAGCATGTTATCTAAAAGAAGCAAAACTTCCTAAAATGTGTTTCAAAATTGCTTGGATTTATAGTTTCAGATCACTAATGCCTAGTCAAATCCACATTGACCACTTTGAACACCTTCGGCGGAACGGAAGGTTCGGGAAAGATACAAAGTTCCTGAATTGCAGTCACATCTGCTATTTAGCAATGACTGACTATATTTTCCGAAATGAAAGGAACAGCATCTCTATGGACTGCTATTAAATTCCATTGGAATCGGAGTTCTGGTTCCTGTGTTTCGGGTTAAAGTATGTAGCCACAAGCAAAATTCCTATACAAACCGGTATAATCATTAAATCTAAATGATACAAAACTAATTGAGATGAGTTCTAAATTGCTTGAAATTGTTGGTCTTGATTACTAATTGCAAATCGAAGTCTCTTTGACCACATTGAGAACCGTAGAGGAAAACTAGAGGAAATGACCAAGTCCCGAAATTAGATTCACACCTGTTTCTCGTATATTGCTGACTCGATTCTCACAATCTTAGTCTTCAATGAATTTTTCATACCCCTCATACACCCATCTCCGTATGCTCCAATAAGTTAGCAAGAGAACCACATTGAACTTTAGCTAATGTTTCAGAGTCGACACGTAGCTTCTCAGTGGCTGGTGAGCCATTGAATGTAGGTGCAAGGTATACTATTAATATAATAGACATTTCCACAATATTATTGAACATAACCAGTCATGGAATCATAGTTTGAAGAAATGAGAAAGGCAAAATTGCACCACTAGATGGATTAAAACGGGTTTTTAAATATCGTTTTTGTGTAATTCAAGGATACTGCATATGTTGCTGCATTTTTTTGAATTTGACGAACGATTACACGGTGCTACAGTGATTTTGTACTTTTCAAGTGACCTAGTATAAGTTGTAGATATCGTCAAATGCAACACAAGATAATGTTTGAAAAATATTGTATACCCTCGAAATCTTGATTTATGGCAAAAAAAAAACTTTTTTCGGGACTTTCGGCATTAAACAAATTTTTACGCGGTCATTTTTCAACTGATTTTAAATTTTTTGAGTGTTCTGAAGCTAAAATAAGAAATAAGCTTTTCAACCATATGCTGTGTCAAAGATACTTTGCGGTTTTGGGTCAACAATTTAAAAATAACCATAATTTTTCGATTTTTCCATGAAAATTTCAAAATTGCTCTACATTCTCCTAAAGAAGCGTCTTTGTTTCAATACTATTTTATAGAGAGCATTCAATTACGCATCCAACGACCTATTTATCATCCAAATCGGTTGGAAAATGACAGAGTTATTAATTTTTTTCCAAATTAAGAACTTGCTCGCATGAACTCTTAACCCATTCATGCCCATGTTGTTTGTGGACAACAACGTTTTTAAACAGCTATAACTTTTGATTAAGGCAAGATTTGCTCACAAAAACAAGTAAGGCTAATAAATGTGACTATTGGCTTTCATTTGAGTATTAACGGTTACAAGGATCAGCTCTAGAACTGAAGTTATTGCAATTAGTCTGATTGAACTCCGAAGGAGCAGTGCTGCCAGGAAACGTTTACGTTGACGACGGAAAATGATTTTTTCATATAACTTTGTTATGTTGTAATATTAGTGAAAACTGATAAAACTTATCAATTTAGACTATTTTTGGCTACGTTTTCCACGCAGTTGGACTATTGTAAATATTCTAGGAGAATTGTACTGAGCATTAGAAGGTAAAAATTGAGCACCTTCTAGCACTGCAAGGAATCTTCATGAAAAAAGGTTTTTCGATTTTGTTGACCCCACCGTTTTAAAGGAAAAATAGTTTTGAAACCCTACATGCACTAGAAAAAAGTTAGGCATGAAAGGGTTAAGGGGTTAGTGAGGTATTGTCTCGCACTATAAGATGCTATAATTATATCTTCCGTTATTTTTCCAATTTCAAACTCAAAGTTCACACGCATACTTTTGAATGTATACGTAATCGGGCAAAAAAGAATCTATTTTTTGAAAATTTTATATGAGACTGTTCCCTTAAAAGTTCATGCGAGCATGTTTATAATTTGGGAAAAAATTAATAACTCTGCCAATGCCCAACCGATTTTGATCATGAATAGGTCGTTAGATGCGGAATTAAATATTCTCCTTAATTTCCTATTTAAGCACAAAGGCTTTCTAATAAAAAAGTAGAGCAATTTTCATATTTTTTATGCGAAAATCGCAAAATAATGTGCATTTCAACATTGTTTACTCACTACCGCATAGTACTTTTAACAAAAGTACGTAACATAGTATACCGTTCGAAAGGTCATTTCTTCTTCTTTCCAAAACAGAGTTCAAAATCTGTTGAAAAATTACCGCGTAGAATAATTTTTTGGAGCAGAAAATCGTGGAAAATGTTTTTTTTTTGCTATAAATCAAGATTTTGAGGATATATTAAATTGATCGAAGGTGGTTTTGTGTTGTATTTGACGAGATCTATAACCCTTATCAGACCACTTTAAAAGTACAATCATTTTTTTAATTTTGTAGCACCGTGTTATTGATATACATCTGAGTTAGCAATGTACTTTATCTCAAATATAAAAGCTCGCCCTGTGTGTGAAGTGTCGCTACAAGCCGCATTTACATTTTAACATAAAAGTTGTTATGCTACCACAAGGATTCTACGTCTGGCTGCATGGATCTTCAAATAATGATCACGAAACGCTGCTATTTGACGGCTTGTGTGCAAAATTATCGAGCCTTAAGTTGCTGGGGGTGGCTTGGCTGCACAGATTGTTTCGGTTTTCAATAACGAAAGCTTGCGTCGTACGTTTCTTCAGAAAGTACTCACCAAAGCCCGTTAGATAATTAAATCAAAAATGATTTGAAAATCATTGATGATTTTGACTAAAAGTTGCCTTGTAAAAAAATGGATGGGTGATGTCTGCGACATAACCGGAGAGATGTAGAATACATTACATCAAATGGGTTGATACTCACCAGAATTTTCGGGCAAAAAGTGATTTCGGCGAAGACAATTTCAAATTCAATATCAATTCTTCAAAAGGGCTAATGAGATTTTTATAAACGAACTTATTTCGCTCATTACTCCGCTGTCGAGTCGAATTTCATGAAAGATACACATGAATCAACATCTTTACCCTTGGTAGAATCAATTTCTAATGTCTTCTGGGTTGAAAATATAACAAATTAAGAGAAATCAGCAAAACAAAAGTTTTTTTACAAATCTTATTACGTCGCTGTTGAGCTATCTTATGACAAACGCCATTTTGGGGTGAACTGAGTTAGATATGCCATATTACTAAGTTTTAAAATCTCCATAAAGTCGCGTTTTCAGAATTTAGAAATTCTGCTGGGTTACTGAGATATAGCGAAACACGATTATGACAAGCGCCAATTTATCGAGTGATCGAGTTGTGCAATCTTATGACAAAGAAAAAAGAGACAACATTCTTAGTTTGTTGGCTTGCTATAAGTCGAAAAGTTTATATCAAGCCAACAGATGTCTCTGATGACATAGGTAATTCCTATGCAGATCAACCATAAACATTAGCTAGGTTCTTGTCTCGGGAGCAAAACTTTTCCTACCATTGTTTTTTTCTGGGAATGGTTGGCTTATATATTTATAATTATTGAACAAATTTCCTTTTGAGATTTCCACTTGTTTTGGAAAGTATACCGAAATGTAGCGATGGATTATGCAAGAAGAACATTTGTTTCGTCTAGTCACCTGTCAACAATAACATTGTTTGATATACATTGTCTCTAAATTGTCAATGAAACCAATTTTTGTTCATTGTTTTTCCTGAATAAAGGAGGAAAATTGGAAAAGTTTTGTGGTCTTTTGTAACCTGATATTGCTACTATCGCATGGAAAAGTATAATATTGGACATAGTGATCTATAACGCATAATTTTACGAATTAGTTATAATTCATTTTTATATGAAATCTTCTGTACACATTTGTGACACGTCATACATATTTTATCATCAATACACACTTATGACATGTGTGAGCGACTTTGGTTTACATTTTTAAGCAAAAACTGTAAATATAGTCAACCGATTTTCGCACAAATCGAGAGATTACTTCAGAAAAGATAGAAGCATCGAATGCCTTCTCCGAAAAGCTTCTAACATTTATAAATTTTAAGATATTGAATCTCAAACTTTAAAAATCGTTTTTCTCGAAAAGTGCTAAATGGCGCTTGTCATAAGATAGCACAACAGCGACCGCCTAGCCCTATTCTAATGTTGATTAGCCCTATTCTAATGTTGATATGGAATTATTCTTTAAAAAATGATGGTGAAAAGGATCGGTTTTTGTTGGCATTGTTGTCATCGGCGTTGGAGGGGGAGATGCGTTTGCTTCGATTCTGGTTGGACGCTTCTGACTTCTTACTAGTTCCGGGCGTAGCTGTTGTCCTGGATTCAACATTTTAAAAATATTTTTCTTTTGCAACCTTGTGTAACGGTTAAGTTAGAGTAACTTTATGAAGGGTACTATTTATCTATATGTTTGTACGAGCGATATATATCTGTGTGTTAGTAGGGTTTCTTAAAAGCAATTTTTGGCTGTTTCTCCCAACAAATAATTTATACAACTTAGATTAGTTCTCAAAAGATTCATTTTGAAAAAAAGCATCATTTCCTTAAAATTTTTGTTTTTATCCCAACATTGACATCACTACAAATCAATGCATTCACGAAAATTAGTGTCTCAAACTTTAAAGAATAAATCGAAGTAACTTATACTTAGATACATATTGCCCGTTTTAGATATATAGATAAATAGACTCATAATCCTACATGTCCCTGTGTTAGGTCCGTTAGTTTGTGGATATACCTTATTAAGAACCCATACCTAACGCAAATGTTCATTTAATGACAATCCAATGTGAGAAAAATACTTTTAGCTATGGATCCTTCGCCATCATGTGCATCTCACCCGCAATTTTGAAGCGGCATCTATCCCAATTGTAAGGGAGAGATGCCCCACCACGAAATTTTCCTCTGAAATTATGGACTGTACTCATGATCAAAATGCCTTCTAAAAGGTCTCAGCTATTCAACCGATACATGATTTACCAAAAAAATCAAACGGTTTGAAAAAAACAAAATTTTAATGCGGCGCTGAAAAATTTTCGACGCTCCGTTATGCAACTGAGCGCACATAATCATTAATAAAATTTTCATGAGTGAATAATAAGGATTATTTTACATCTCCAGTGTTGTAATTCTTCGAAAGACAATCTCACAATATCATATTACTGTATAAAGGTGACCCCATATACGAGAAATGGAGAGTGCGGCATCTCTCCTGACGCGGCATCTCTCCCGAAATTACCCTAATACCTACTTAAGGAAGGCCACCGACTCAGCGACGCTTCCATAGGTAATACGGAGTTGGATTTATGGTCTAGGATTCGCCACAAGCAGACAATGCAACCACGAAATGAATATATTTTTATGCGGTGGGATTGTTTATTCTCCGAGTATTCCAATATTCAGACCAAATAATATTTAGTTATGTTCTTCTTGTGTTTAAACTCAGGATAGCCGGCCATCGAGAGTGATTAACTTTTCCCCTGAACTACAGCAATTTGTATATTTTTATTCACTAAACTTTATTCCTTCGTCAATCTGTTCAACGCTTAACAACAATGGAATTACATTGAAGTTAAACCTTTTCTAAATTAGGTTGCCTAACATAAACTACCTGTCAGTTTATTCTTTGCAGTTTCTACACTTTTAAACACGTTCGATCTTGTTTGCAAGCATAGCCCGCATCTGACTAATTATGTCGTAAAATTGCAGGTTTATTTCATTGTACCACTTCCATACAATTCCTCACGTTTCTCAAGACTAAAAACATAAAAATTGCAGAAAAATGTGCGTCACGTTCAGCACCACGGGTGTCTGCTAAAACACTATCCCAGTCATAAAGAAACTTCAAATTGAACCTGCTTAGGTTCAACCTTACACGAAGTGCCAGTGGCCGCTTAATTACAGAGAAGCAGCAAATCCTATACCGTTTTTGTGCTCTCATCTGACAATCTTCACCCTCGGCCGTAGATCCGTACCACTTTGCTGGGTCAAACGTGGAAAGATTTATTATGATCGTTTTACGGCTTGTTTGATCATCTCCTCCCCTCCTTACTGCTGCTAAGGTGCAAAGGGTCCTCTCCAGTCAAAGGTGGGAGTTGCATCCCTGACGCGTAGACCTGCCTGAAGATGATGAACGGAAAAACCCATCCCGATGGCTGGAAGGACGTGATACATCCCATGTTTGCAGACGTGATCGGTTCAAACCATTATGTGATGCGATCGAGTCGATGATGTTGAACCGACTAGTCAATCGTTCAATTAGAGAGGCGCTGCTTCGGCAGTGAAATGTGATCTTTTCCTTCTCTGCCTTCCCGAATGATGGTCACACATATTTCAAACGTTTCAGCATGACTACTATTAGTGGTGGTTACAGCTGAATAACAACCTGTTGTTGGCATTTGCAAGCCGAAGCCGGTCGCTATCCGCGCCATGCACATACTTTTCCACAGAGTGAGTGAAGAAAGGTCCCTGAGGTCGGTTTGTTTGAGTTCAACCCGGAATGGTTAGAGCATGTGTTGCGGCTTGGCGATTCATTGATGGTAGTTTTTCTAGGAATTTTCTTGTGTGACTTTCCAGCTAACCGTAGGGTTGGAATGGTTTGATATTATTTGGACCGGATATCATATGTTTGCAGGCTGATGATGCAACTTAGGACGAACATTTTCAGCTTTGAATTTGACTATTGGTTTTGTGGATACTTTGCAAGACTATCGACGTTAACATTCGCACTTCAATTAAAATAAATTAGGGGGGGGGGGGGTGCTTTGAGATTTAAAAATGAGGGTTTTTTTGAAATACCCTGCTACATAAGCAACACAAATTTGTATGTACTCGATGTAGGAAATCGCCCAACATTTGCACGAACTGGGATAGAAGAGGTATTAGATGTAACCTTCTGCTCTGACGATATTACGCACGAGTTGGCAAACTGACACGTATCCAAAGAGCTCGAACCATCATTATCATTTGTCAACCGAATATAAACAAAGGGGGCTGATAAAATGGGTCTTCGCTGTATAAGCAAGAGGAGAAAGTTGGCAGATGCAGCTCGAAATTCTCGTTTAAAATTATTAAAATCACCGTTCTATCTCAACACAATGCATTTTTAGGTGGAAAATTCATTGAACGTGCTATAAAAATACCAAAAGTACCCATTTTAATCTTCAGTTAATTAAGGTTAGTCTACCTTCTCATCTCGCCGAGAGTAGAAGCTAAAAATCGTTCCGCTATAGATACACGGCAAAAATGGCTGCAGACAAATTGTGATGCCATTGATTTTTGGAAATGTCCTGTAAGATCAGCTACTCGGGAAGCGAAACAATTACTAAACGTGTAGATAGTGCTCAATCCGAGAGAAGTTAACGCCCTGCAAATGTACTAAATCAAACATTAAGAAGCACAGTCGTTTGTTTCGCGGAACAACGTGAAGCACACCAATGAAAGCTGCCATATCATCCCTATATATATATATATATATATATATATATATATATATATATATATATATATATATATATATATATATATATATATATATATATATATATATATATATATATATATATATATATATATATATATATATATATATATATATATATATATATATATATATATATATATATATATATATATATATATATATATATATATATATATATATATATATATATATATATATATATATATATATATATATATATATATATATATATATATATATATATAGGCAAGGGCACTAGAGAGATGCGCTTACATGAATTATCTTCATACACTTCTGACATCGTGAATTTATGATACGGAGAAGTGGCTTCCATAACAGCTGAAACTTCGCATTTTCTCGGGTGTCTTCTTATGGTGAGAATGCTTCCGTACAAACCAACTCATTCATGCATAACCATTTTATGAAGATCAACCGAAAGTGGGACGTTTCATCAGATAACACTGGTTATGCATTCCTATGCGCTAATTCGGCAAAAAGACACTGCACCACGGAAAACATTGAAGCTAAGAAAAGCCGGCCTACTACAGCCATAAACAGTACTCCGTCATCTTATGCCAAACCACAAACGGCTACAAAACCAATATCTACGGATCTGATAGAAACAAATATTCACTCAACAAGAATCGCGCCCAGTATCTCCAAGCCAACAGCAGACACCACCATCGAAGAAGCGTTTGTCCGTGTACTCGCATTTTTGTTTGACGCTCTATAAATTTTCTCGAAAATACTTTGAATTGGCTTCTCAATACAGTATATTCCGTCGATTCAAGTAAACTCGTTTTTTTAACTTGTACACAAAGTAAACAACTCCCTTAACCCTCCGGAAGTCGTGCATATGTCCCACTGAACGAGCCGCCGCTGATGCCCGAAGACAATTTCGCTAGCTTTTCAGAGCAGCGTGCACTCAGTGCACTAGCGCGACACCCGGAAGGTCAAAAAAGTTTGCTTTCTCAAAACTCAACTATCAAATATAGTTTTCATTTTTTTACGCTTTCGCAATTTAATAAGGCGAATATGTAATTACAAATAAATAGGGCCGCCGAGAGGGGGATGGGGACGGGGTGTTTCCCACCGGGCCCGGAGTTTTGAAGGGTTTGCTTTTTTTGGTCAATACTTTCAAAAAAAAAATCAATGTCTTGTGTATGATTTTAAAACTATTGCATATTGGATATCAAATATATGTATTTGTACCCAATCAGAAGATCAGACCAAGGCGGGCATAGCGTAGTTGGTACATCGACAGCCATGTACGCAGCTCATCTGGGTTCGATTCCTAACCTCACACATAGGAATGGAGAATTTTTTAAAGAAAATTGAATGAAAAAGTGAATGGTCCTAAGATTAAAATTTCTATAATTGAAAAAAAAATCAAATCAGACTTGCTAGAGGTAAAAAATTAATGATTTGATTTGAAATCATGAGGTTGTCTTAAAATTTCGTCAATATGAAATCGATTTTTTTGATTTATTGTCATGTCTTCGCAACTGCTGGGTAATTATCAAAAGTAATTAGAAAGAAAAAGAAAACTTCTCAGCCTTCTATTTAGGGTTGCCACAGCGGTTTTTTGAGGCAAATTCCGGGTCTTTGTTCATGTAATTCAGATTTCGCTCGGATGAATCCAGTGGATTATTTTGCAATTCAGCAATTTTTTCTTCATCAGGAACTCTCAGCATCATTTTATAAATCGTCTAGCACACAGTCATTATAAACATCATTCTCGGATTGCAGACCATAATCGATAAGTAGGGCCCCTCTCGGTGTTGGCCAATATATTTAAAAAGTGCTCACCACCATTTGGGTTCAGATTCACTTTACCCCACAGGACCTTCACTCAAAGATTCTTGAAAGACACTGAAGTGTGATTTTATGCTCCGCGTTTGTTTACTGTAGAGCAGAGTACAGTTCGCTTGGGTTATCCTTCACAGCGAGAGTGGCTGGTGCTTTTTGAAAACTCTTCACAAATGCGAAAAAATACACCTAAATGCTCTACGACAACATTACACATTGCGGTGAATGTAAAGAATATATGATATATATTGTGCTACGAACTACATAAGAAATAAAGCAGAGCCTATTTAGCTTTTATGAATGTTTTCGAAACCAGCATAGCGTAAAATCCAACCACAACCCTTATTTGTAATTTGATCCATGTTTCGCTATTTATTTATTTTTTTGGCATTGTGCGCATTTTTTTCTTCGTTTTACATTTAGGCTGTTGTTTGAATTTCAGTAAAGCTTCATTTCTAATGTTGTTTTCCATTCTTTAAATAATTTAGTCTATTTTTTCAATTTCTTCTTGTTATTTTTTCAATGTTGTGTATTTCTATGGTATACCATTTTAGTTTTATACTATTTATTTTTGTTCAATTCATTTTTTTTAATTTCTTCATGTTTATTTTAATTTTGCCTTTTATATCTATTCCTCTGCTTTTATGCATTCTTAACGCTTTATTCACTTTTTTATTGCTTTAAATATTTCTTGTTTTTAATGTTGAGTATATATTATTTTCGAGCTTTTCAGTTTTATGCATTTTAATTTTATATCAATATTCGTATTATTTTAGTTGTTGTTTTTTCATTTTCATTCTCAAAATTTTTCAACATCCTCCGATTTTTTATATTTTTCACCATTTGTTCAACAATGTTCGACTTCTTTAATCTATGCAATTTGATTGTCTAGTTTCCTGTTTTTTATCGATTCTTACAGGTTTTGTTTTGGTTTTTGTTTTCGATTATACATTTTTTGACAATTGACTTTAATTTGTTTATGTGGTTGATTTTGCGATTTTTAGTTTTTTTGTACACACTTTCAATATAAAGTTTTCCCTTCATTTTGTTTTTTGTACAATTTAACAAATGGAATTTTGGAATTTTTTCTGTTTAGATAATGTTTATAGTTTTTGCAATTATGTACTACATTTTTAATCCCTCCATTTCTTTCTTATTTTTTACTAATACTATTGACGAAAAATTCCTCTTCAAAGTCACCAAAACGTACGAAGACGTATTCAAAATACTATAGAGTATTAACAGCCCTCCGTTTTTTCCGTCATTGGCACTAAAAACAACTAGAGCAAAAAATTGGTACATAACAATATAATTTCAGTGTAATATAGGTAGGTACATAATATCAATAAGTACAGTGGATTTCAAACTTTAACTTTGTGATGCACGGGCAATATACAGTAGGGTGGGACAAAAAATAGATTCCAGCTCCGAGCAACTTTTTGGGTACCATTTGGGTCCTAGAACATCTGTGCAAATTCTTAGCTTGATCCCTGAAACTATATTTTTGCGCCCACTGTTTAAAGTTTACATGGGATTTTATATGGGAAAATTAACTTTCACAAAATAATTCCTCCAACAGTCGTCCATTGCTTCCTAAAAATAAACCGTTATGTGGCTTTTGTAGGAAATTTAACAAAGAAACAAAGTTTCAAAAACTACGAAACGATCTGACGCTTGAGAAATAAGTTATTAAGCTGAAATCAATTGAATGCTCTGACGATTGATAAAATATTAATTTTTCTAGCACCACTGTTGCTGGTTGTCCAATTATATGCAATTTTGTTTTTATCTTCTCTTAGTGTGTCTAAATCATTTATATATACTGTTTGGCCACTTCGCAAGAGTTTTGAGGGATAAATTGAGTCTTCTTTTGTATTTGTATTTGTATTTGTATTTGTATTTGTATTTGTATTTGTATTTGTATTTGTATTTGTATTTGTATTTGTATTTGTATTTGTATTTGTATTTGTATTTGTATTTGTATTTGTATTTGTATTTGTATTTGTATTTGTATTTGTATTTGTATTTGTATTTGTATTTGTATTTGTATTTGTATTTGTATTTGTATTTGTATTTGTATTTGTATTTGTATTTGTATTTGTATTTGTATTTGTATTTGTATTTGTATTTGTATTTGTATTTGTATTTGTATTTGTATTTGTATTTGTATTTGTATTTGTATTTGTATTTGTATTTGTATTTGTATTTGTATTTGTATTTGTATTTGTATTTGTATTTGTATTTGTATTTGTATTTGTATTTGTATTTGTATTTGTATTTGTATTTGTATTTGTATTTGTATTTGTATTTGTATTTGTATTTGTATTTGTATTTGTATTTGTATTTGTATTTGTATTTGTATTTGTATTTGTATTTGTATTTGTATTTGTATTTGTATTTGTATTTGTATTTGTATTTGTATTTGTATTTGTATTTGTATTTGTATTTGTATTTGTATTTGTATTTGTATTTGTATTTGTATTTGTATTTGTATTTGTATTTGTATTTGTATTTGTATTTGTATTTGTATTTGTATTTGTATTTGTATTTGTATTTGTATTTGTATTTGTATTTGTATTTGTATTTGTATTTGTATTTGTATTTGTATTTGTATTTGTATTTGTATTTGTATTTGTATTTGTATTTGTATTTGTATTTGTATTTGTATTTGTATTTGTATTTGTATTTGTATTTGTATTTGTATTTGTATTTGTATTTGTATTTGTATTTGTATTTGTATTTGTATTTGTATTTGTATTTGTATTTGTATTTGTATTTGTATTTGTATTTGTATTTGTATTTGTATTTGTATTTGTATTTGTATTTGTATTTGTATTTGTATTTGTATTTGTATTTGTATTTGTATTTGTATTTGTATTTGTATTTGTATTTGTATTTGTATTTGTATTTGTATTTGTATTTGTATTTGTATTTGTATTTGTATTTGTATTTGTATTTGTATTTGTATTTGTATTTGTATTTGTATTTGTATTTGTATTTGTATTTGTATTTGTATTTGTATTTGTATTTGTATTTGTATTTGTATTTGTATTTGTATTTGTATTTGTATTTGTATTTGTATTTGTATTTGTATTTGTATTTGTATTTGTATTTGTATTTGTATTTGTATTTGTATTTGTATTTGTATTTGTATTTGTATTTGTATTTGTATTTGTATTTGTATTTGTATTTGTATTTGTATTTGTATTTGTATTTGTATTTGTATTTGTATTTGTATTTGTATTTGTATTTGTATTTGTATTTGTATTTGTATTTGTATTTGTATTTGTATTTGTATTTGTATTTGTATTTGTATTTGTATTTGTATTTGTATTTGTATTTGTATTTGTATTTGTATTTGTATTTGTATTTGTATTTGTATTTGTATTTGTATTTGTATTTGTATTTGTATTTGTATTTGTATTTGTATTTGTATTTGTATTTGTATTTGTATTTGTATTTGTATTTGTATTTGTATTTGTATTTGTATTTGTATTTGTATTTGTATTTGTATTTGTATTTGTATTTGTATTTGTATTTGTATTTGTATTTGTATTTGTATTTGTATTTGTATTTGTATTTGTATTTGTATTTGTATTTGTATTTGTATTTGTATTTGTATTTGTATTTGTATTTGTATTTGTATTTGTATTTGTATTTGTATTTGTATTTGTATTTGTATTTGTATTTGTATTTGTATTTGTATTTGTATTTGTATTTGTATTTGTATTTGTATTTGTATTTGTATTTGTATTTGTATTTGTATTTGTATTTGTATTTGTATTTGTATTTGTATTTGTATTTGTATTTGTATTTGTATTTGTATTTGTATTTGTATTTGTATTTGTATTTGTATTTGTATTTGTATTTGTATTTGTATTTGTATTTGTATTTGTATTTGTATTTGTATTTGTATTTGTATTTGTATTTGTATTTGTATTTGTATTTGTATTTGTATTTGTATTTGTATTTGTATTTGTATTTGTATTTGTATTTGTATTTGTATTTGTATTTGTATTTGTATTTGTATTTGTATTTGTATTTGTATTTGTATTTGTATTTGTATTTGTATTTGTATTTGTATTTGTATTTGTATTTGTATTTGTATTTGTATTTGTATTTGTATTTGTATTTGTATTTGTATTTGTATTTGTATTTGTATTTGTATTTGTATTTGTATTTGTATTTGTATTTGTATTTGTATTTGTATTTGTATTTGTATTTGTATTTGTATTTGTATTTGTATTTGTATTTGTATTTGTATTTGTATTTGTATTTGTATTTGTATTTGTATTTGTATTTGTATTTGTATTTGTATTTGTATTTGTATTTGTATTTGTATTTGTATTTGTATTTGTATTTGTATTTGTATTTGTATTTGTATTTGTATTTGTATTTGTATTTGTATTTGTATTTGTATTTGTATTTGTATTTGTATTTGTATTTGTATTTGTATTTGTATTTGTATTTGTATTTGTATTTGTATTTGTATTTGTATTTGTATTTGTATTTGTATTTGTATTTGTATTTGTATTTGTATTTGTATTTGTATTTGTATTTGTATTTGTATTTGTATTTGTATTTGTATTTGTATTTGTATTTGTATTTGTATTTGTATTTGTATTTGTATTTGTATTTGTATTTGTATTTGTATTTGTATTTGTATTTGTATTTGTATTTGTATTTGTATTTGTATTTGTATTTGTATTTGTATTTGTATTTGTATTTGTATTTGTATTTGTATTTGTATTTGTATTTGTATTTGTATTTGTATTTGTATTTGTATTTGTATTTGTATTTGTATTTGTATTTGTATTTGTATTTGTATTTGTATTTGTATTTGTATTTGTATTTGTATTTGTATTTGTATTTGTATTTGTATTTGTATTTGTATTTGTATTTGTATTTGTATTTGTATTTGTATTTGTATTTGTATTTGTATTTGTATTTGTATTTGTATTTGTATTTGTATTTGTATTTGTATTTGTATTTGTATTTGTATTTGTATTTGTATTTGTATTTGTATTTGTATTTGTATTTGTATTTGTATTTGTATTTGTATTTGTATTTGTATTTGTATTTGTATTTGTATTTGTATTTGTATTTGTATTTGTATTTGTATTTGTATTTGTATTTGTATTTGTATTTGTATTTGTATTTGTATTTGTATTTGTATTTGTATTTGTATTTGTATTTGTATTTGTATTTGTATTTGTATTTGTATTTGTATTTGTATTTGTATTTGTATTTGTATTTGTATTTGTATTTGTATTTGTATTTGTATTTGTATTTGTATTTGTATTTGTATTTGTATTTGTATTTGTATTTGTATTTGTATTTGTATTTGTATTTGTATTTGTATTTGTATTTGTATTTGTATTTGTATTTGTATTTGTATTTGTATTTGTATTTGTATTTGTATTTGTATTTGTATTTGTATTTGTATTTGTATTTGTATTTGTATTTGTATTTGTATTTGTATTTGTATTTGTATTTGTATTTGTATTTGTATTTGTATTTGTATTTGTATTTGTATTTGTATTTGTATTTGTATTTGTATTTGTATTTAAAATTTGTGTTCATCTGACACTAAGTCTTAATGAACTAAACTAAAAATAATTAACCTAATGTAACAGCAAACGGTGACGAAATTGTGATGAATTATAATTGAGGTCAAAGTGCTCGGCAAGCTCGTTGAAGCGACGAACCATCGCCAAAATCGGACTATTAGCAGCGTAGTTGGTGTTTCGCATTTCGATGTGTAGTAATGTCCGAGGGCGAAGAACACGGGTTGGGGCGTAGAGGTTGATTTGTCCAAGGAGATCGGGAACATCATACTCAGCCAACAGAAGCTTTGATATGAAAATGGCCTGCGAAGTATGTCTACGTTCTTGCAAAGTATGTAGTCCTAATAGTCTGCAACGGTTCTCATATGGTGGCAGGTTCAACGGATCATTCCAAGGCAATTGACGTAAAGCATATCGTATAAATTTGCGCTGGACAGCTTCAATCCTTTCACTCCACGTTGCATGATAAGGGCACCAGACGATGTTTGCAAATTCCAACAGCGAGCGCACCAGTGAGCAATATAAAGCCTTGAAACACAGAGGATCCCGGAATTCGCTAGAAATTTTGAACATAAAACCTAGAAGTCGATTTGCTTTGTCGATGGTCGCTGACAGGTGATTGGTATAAGTTAGCCTTTCATCGAGAATAACACCTAGATCTTTTACGTGGTCAACGCGTTGCAGCTGAGTTCCGGCAATGTTGTAGTTAAAATTAAGCATGTCTCTTGTACGATGAAAACTGATGACAAAACATTTCGTAACACAAAGAATCAACATGTTTCTTTGACACCAATTGTAAAATGTATCAATGAGACACTGTAACTCACGGCAATCGGCTTCATTCCTTATCACAAGAAATATCTTCAAGTCATCGGCGAAAAACAGTTTCCCTCCACGCATTAGAACAAAGACCGCATCATTCACGAACAATGAAAATAGTAATGGACCTAGTGTACTACCTTGGGGAACTCCGGAATTATTGCAAAAAGATTCAGACACGTTGTCGCCAATTTGCACGACGCACTCGCGGTGAACAAGGTAGGATCGAAGCCAGTGGCAGAAACTCGAGGTACATCCTAGTTTATCAAGCTTTGCAAGCAGTATCTCATGGTTGACTGTGTCGAAAGCGGCCTTAAGATCTGTGTAGACCGTGTCCACCTGGAGTTTCCTGGATATGTTTTCAATGCAAAACGATGTGAAGCTAACTAAATTCGTCTCAACCGATCGACCAGGGAAGAATCCGTGCTGACAAGGGCTTATGTAATGTTTACTAGCAAAAAACAGCACCTCGTTGATAAGCGGTTCGAAGATTTTCGACTCAACTCTCAGCGAAGTGATTCCCCGGTAGTTCACGATGTTGCTTTTGTCATTTTTCTTGCGAACCGGAAACATAACTGAAAACTTCCAATCATCGGGAAATTTTTGCTGCTGAAGCGACATATTGAAAAGGTACGTCAGTGGGATCGCTAAGATATCGGAACATTTTTTCAGAACAGCAGACGGCATAGCACTTTGTCCTGGAGCATAAGACGATTTTGTTTTCCGTATTGCAGAGAGAACCGATTGTACTGAAATAGTGAATACATCCATATCCACTGCCCCAATGGGAACATCACGGGTCGCGTTTTCGAGCTCGACGGCAGATGGCACATCAGTCGTGAAGACACTTGAAAAGTAGCTGGCAAATAGGGAGCATTGTAGACCATCCTAGACGGAAGACCCGTTTCCTTTCTCTTCGTTTTAACAAAAGCCCAGAATCCCTTCGGATTTCGTCGTAAGTTTTGTTGGATGCGGTTCACATATCCTTTGTACAGCAATTTATTGTAGCAGCGGTACTCATTACTGGCGAGTGCGAAAAAGCGCTTGAGAATAGGGCATCGACGATTTGTGTACGCACGTAGGGCTTTGGCGCGGGTGCGTTTCAGATTCCGAAGCATGGCGTTAGACCATGGAGGCTTCTTGGGAGGTTGATATTCTGGCACGGATTTTTCAACACAGTCAATGAGTAATCGGTTATAGAGATCGACTGCAGCATTTACATCAACTTGATCAAGTAGTACACTCCAGTCAATCAGCGATAGGGTGCGATGTAGTGCTGCTAAATCAGTTTTGCGAAAATTACGACGATTCACAGCTAAAGCTTCTTCATATTGTGGTGAACTAATTATGGAAATGGATATTTCCAATGCGGGATGATAGTTATCCAAAGGAACGATAACACTGGAAGCTTCACTCACAGAACACTCAGGCAAAGCATTCTCATTGACGAACACAAGGTCAAGAAAACGGGATTGATGGTTGGAAGTCGTGCTTACTTGATTTAGTCCATGAAAAGCCATCCCGTCCAGAAGTAAGCGGCTGGCAGGATTTGTTGTCGAGGATAACGGGTTAGGGTAAGCGTATCCACGTCCAGAAGAAACCCACATCAGTCCTGGTTGGTTGAAATCACCAAGAACTATTATCACATCGTTTGCATCTGCCTGAGAAGAAGCATGTTCTATAGAGTCGAGATGGAGCTGCGTAATAGTGCAGTCAAGTCGCTTTTCTGGAGGAATGTAAACAGCTCCAATAAAATAGCTCTTCGTCTGCGTAGTAATCTTCGTCCAAACAACTTCAATGCTTGATGAACTATCTACACCAAATTCACAGGAGGCTAGTGCAGAAGAAACAGCGATCAAAACTCCCCCGCCGCGACCATGAACACTGTTATGTGCGCTTCGATCCGCACGATAAACCGCATAAAAATCCCCGAAGAGCTGCATCGATGTAATACGATCAGCAAGCCAAGTTTCCGTCAGAACATAAATATCGTAGTCGCCGTCAAGAGCAGCCAAGTACAAGTCCTCGATTTTCGTCCTTAGCCCTCTGACGTTTTGGTAGTATAACCGTAAATCGTCAGTGCCACGTGGCAATCGTGCCGACATGCTGAAGGGGCGTGATGTACCCGATGGCATGCTAGAAACCAAAAGGTTTTCAGGAAGCGGTTCGTCATTTAAAGCAAAATACTCGCCTGGGAAGGGAGTTCGGAAGACCCCCTCACGACCTCCGAACGCAGGGCCGGGACGACTGAGCTGGTCGCTGGCTGGTAGCACGACTGCGTCGGAGCGCTCGGGGGCTTCCGTAGTACGGTATAACAGGCGTCCCGGTGATGGCTGCGCAGCGTGAATTTTTTTGTGCAGTCTCGGCGATGGCGGCGAAATTATTCTTCGGCCAAACAACAGCAAATCGTCGGAACGAGTTGTACCCGATGGCATGCTAGAAACCAGAAGGTTTTCAGGAAGCGGATCGTCATTAAAGCAAAATACTCGCCTGGGAAGGGAGTTCGGAAGACATAATAAGAGAAAATTAAAGATTTTGTATATAATTCGACCGTCAGCAGCAGTGATGATATGAAAACCAAACTTTAAACCGTGGGCGCAAAAATATAGATTCACCGATCGAACTAAAAATTTGCAAAGTTGTTCTGGTAGCTAAATGGGACCCAAAAAGTAACTCGGAGCGAAATTTATTTTTTGTTTTTCATATAACCATGTCCCACTCTAATATACAGCGTTGGGGGCCCGTACGTTGGACCCCCCCGGGCCCGTATTTTCTATCTACGGCCCTGACTATTACTATTCCGGATCTCGAGCTCCAGGGCATTTGCCCTGGCTGACCCTCCCTCTCACCGGGCCTGGGCCCACAGGTCGATGAATAAAAGACGGTAAAATCACTGCGGCTTAGTAAATGAACATGATAGAACGTTAGACTGTTCTACAAAATTGCATGATGCGTGAAGATCTTCATTTAGGTGATATTATTGTTTCGGAATTGCTCTGGTGAGCCAACAATATTTTCTGTGTATCTCAGGAAGTAAGAGGAATAATGCTTTGAAATGTTCAATAAAGTTACCAGTCAAGGAAAAGACTGCGCCACCGTGCGGCTTAATTCCAATTTTTATAAAAAGATATGACTGCCTTTTAAATAGTCTACAACTTCGAAGAACAACCGATCGCGCTATCTCTTACCGTTGTACACTACCTTGCGGGAAAATTCTGAAACTTTTAAGTGAAGCCAGAAAGTCCATTTCATCAAACACAACTTTGTTGAACAAAATAACTTTCTAGCTTTCGTCATTTCAGAGATATACAAGTTTTTCCCAACTTTGCCGTACGCTTGCAGTACCTATCTTTAAACGTTAAGAACTCTTTAACGGTTGGTTGGATTGTTTTTCATTCCTCAACAAACTTGTTCGGCAAATCTTCATAAGCTCACTCCTTCCTAGGTCCGCGTTCGAATGCTCACAGTGATCTCTAGCGGCGATATTGTGAACTTCATACATTTTGACCCAAAAAAACCCACATAAACTTAGCTATTTGGAGGAGGTGTTAGGGTTAACTGATATCGCACAAATTTGGACAGTGTCATTTTTCGATAATTTGGAATGACGCTGGGGGTGTACGTTGCAAGATTGTTTTTTCGTATAAATCCGTAAGGTGTAATATGAATCATAGGCTGTTTCTTCAACTACATCATCATCGTGCATTGCCCACTCAAAGAGAGACAAGAGCACGAGAAACAGACATCGTACAAGTGCGGGCCAGAAAAGACTCGTAATTCTAGCAAAAAAAATCGCCTATGAGAAGATCGTAATAACACTCCAATGGAGCAGCTGTACTGTGTTAGGGACACACGGAAGTTACACCAGAGAGCAACTTATTACACATTATTTTTACCACGATGAATATGAATTCATAATTTTTCATCAAATTTTCGATCAAAAATAACAACAAACAAGTGTCCACTTTATAAAATGAACAGTTTTTACATGTGGAGAGATAGAGAATTGCTCGGTCTCGAGCAGCAGCATGTATCAGACTAACATTCCTTTCCTCCTCGATAGATAGGTATTTGGATGTGACCGGCATCGGTATTGAACAGTATGCAGGAGCTAAAACAGACTGTGGAAAAAAAAATCTATCCCAAACTTGTTGCTTCCGATGAAGGCCAAGGTGTTATCAAAAACACTATGTTATATTTTCCCCTAAGCAGAAAAATTTCAGTGAAAACCAATTATTCTACACTAAAGAGAAAATGGAGTAAAACCACATTTACATAGATTAGTTATGGAATTTATGTTTCGTCTTCGTCTCATCAGAATCCGACAGTAACTTAGTGACAAAATTAAGCTAACGCCGGATGCTCAGGAACACAAGTTGTGTCTTCGTTTTTTTGGAGCTAGCACCAGCTTGGTGCTGTCACTACGTTAATGTCCGATTCCATAACTAATTTAGTTTTGAATGCTATTTTTCTTAAATTGTATCACTGTATTAATTTCTTGCTGAATTTCAAGAACGGGGTAAGGTTTGGTTAAAATTACTAGAATTTTCTATCATAACAGATATATATATATTGCCTGTGCAAAATAACACTTAACAGACACATTCTTATTCTACTTACAAAATTAAGTATTCTTTAGCTCCACACTCGAAAATAAAAGCGAATCTTCTACCTTTAAAGTCCTTCAAAAACGATCTCAAACAGGCTAATCGTCAACGGAAGCTCAATTTTCCGTAAAGTTTCATTGTTTCTTAATCCTTCCTGTAGTCTATCCATGAAAGTACCCAGCCTTAACAAATACGTTTCCAATATCCACCTGCATGTCGGGATGATAATACAACTCAATCGACACCTGCCCGGTTAGGTCTCTTTCTGAAGTTGTTGATGCTCATCCGATCAGTAGCGGTCGTTTGTAGCGATAATGGATCGTACAACTTTGAAATGTATGCAAATCTCATAAATCCTCATTGTTTCAAGCAGGTCGGTAAAACCAGCATCAATAGGACAGATGCTCGTATAATGAGTAGTTGTCGGTTTTTCCTATTTTTTGTGTGACCCACTTTTGTTGCATTTATGGCATACTGAACACGTGTTCTTTCCGGACAAGTTTATTTATTTAAAGCTACAGACAAATAAAATCAGCACCTTTATGATGGAAAATGATTAAATATTCATGAATTTTAGAGAAAGTGAACAACCGAAACTGTTTACACCGACAGGCCAAGTGGTTTATTTAAAAAATCAGATCGAACACGCACAAAGCGAAAGAAATCGGTGTCATTTGCTTCAGTTGGCACAAAAAGACACCCGACCGCCTTAAATGATTTTAATTTTGCGGATGTCTACATTCGTAAAACTTATTTACTGCATTAATTTAACATATTACCTTCGCAACTTTTCACCAGAGCAGCTGCAGTTGGATGTCAGATTGGGTGCGTTTTAGTGCCAATCAAAGCAGCAGCAGCAACAAAACTATATAGGTCCGAACTGTTTGGTGCCACAGCCCGACAACCGACCTGAGATCATTTCCGTTGGCCTTATTACGTTTCTACTTCGTATAGGTACAGATACGGATGAAAAGTGCCCTCGGGGTGAGACACCTATAGCACTGTAACTATTGCTCTGTGATAGGACGACGCCTTCGAACAGTGGCAAATGTACGGAGGCCAGTCGGTCAAAGTGATCTTAAATGAAAAAATAACATAGTTTGTGGAAAAAGATAGAAAACAGAAAATCGAAAACAGAAAACAGAATACAGAAAACAGAAAACAGAAAACAGAAAACAGAAAACAGAAAACAGAAAACAGAAAACAGAAAACAGAAAACAGAAAACAGAAAACAGAAAACAGAAAACAGAAAACAGAAAACAGAAAACAGAAAACAGAAAACAGAAAACAGAAAACAGAAAACAGAAAACAGAAAACAGAAAACAGAAAACAGAAAACAGAAAACAGAAAACAGAAAACAGAAAACAGAAAACAGAAAACAGAAAACAGAAAACAGAAAACAGAAAACAGAAAACAGAAAACAGAAAACAGAAAACAGAAAACAGAAAACAGAAAACAGAAAACAGAAAACAGAAAACAGAAAACAGAAAACAGAAAACAGAAAACAGAAAACAGAAAACAGAAAACAGAAAACAGAAAACAGAAAACAGAAAACAGAAAACAGAAAACAGAAAACAGAAAACAGAAAACAGAAAACAGAAAACAGAAAACAGAAAACAGAAAACAGAAAACAGAAAACAGAAAACAGAAAACAGAAAACAGAAAACAGAAAACAGAAAACAGAAAACAGAAAACAGAAAACAGAAAACAGAAAACAGAAAACAGAAAACAGAAAACAGAAAACAGAAAACAGAAAACAGAAAACAGAAAACAGAAAACAGAAAACAGAAAACAGAAAACAGAAAACAGAAAACAGAAAACAGAAAACAGAAAACAGAAAACAGAAAACAGAAAACAGAAAACAGAAAACAGAAAACAGAAAACAGAAAACAGAAAACAGAAAACAGAAAACAGAAAACAGAAAACAGAAAACAGAAAACAGAAAACAGAAAACAGAAAACAGAAAACAGAAAACAGAAAACAGAAAACAGAAAACAGAAAACAGAAAACAGAAAACAGAAAACAGAAAACAGAAAACAGAAAACAGAAAACAGAAAACAGAAAACAGAAAACAGAAAACAGAAAACAGAAAACAGAAAACAGAAAACAGAAAACAGAAAACAGAAAACAGAAAACAGAAAACAGAAAACAGAAAACAGAAAACAGAAAACAGAAAACAGAAAACAGAAAACAGAAAACAGAAAACAGAAAACAGAAAACAGAAAACAGAAAACAGAAAACAGAAAACAGAAAACAGAAAACAGAAAACAGAAAACAGAAAACAGAAAACAGAAAACAGAAAACAGAAAACAGAAAACAGAAAACAGAAAACAGAAAACAGAAAACAGAAAACAGAAAACAGAAAACAGAAAACAGAAAACAGAAAACAGAAAACAGAAAACAGAAAACAGAAAACAGAAAACAGAAAACAGAAAACAGAAAACAGAAAACAGAAAACAGAAAACAGAAAACAGAAAACAGAAAACAGAAAACAGAAAACAGAAAACAGAAAACAGAAAACAGAAAACAGAAAACAGAAAACAGAAAACAGAAAACAGAAAACAGAAAACAGAAAACAGAAAACAGAAAACAGAAAACAGAAAACAGAAAACAGAAAACAGAAAACAGAAAACAGAAAACAGAAAACAGAAAACAGAAAACAGAAAACAGAAAACAGAAAACAGAAAACAGAAAACAGAAAACAGAAAACAGAAAACAGAAAACAGAAAACAGAAAACAGAAAACAGAAAACAGAAAACAGAAAACAGAAAACAGAAAACAGAAAACAGAAAACAGAAAACAGAAAACAGAAAACAGAAAACAGAAAACAGAAAACAGAAAACAGAAAACAGAAAACAGAAAACAGAAAACAGAAAACAGAAAACAGAAAACAGAAAACAGAAAACAGAAAACAGAAAACAGAAAACAGAAAACAGAAAACAGAAAACAGAAAACAGAAAACAGAAAACAGAAAACAGAAAACAGAAAACAGAAAACAGAAAACAGAAAACAGAAAACAGAAAACAGAAAACAGAAAACAGAAAACAGAAAACAGAAAACAGAAAACAGAAAACAGAAAACAGAAAACAGAAAACAGAAAACAGAAAACAGAAAACAGAAAACAGAAAACAGAAAACAGAAAACAGAAAACAGAAAACAGAAAACAGAAAACAGAAAACAGAAAACAGAAAACAGAAAACAGAAAACAGAAAACAGAAAACAGAAAACAGAAAACAGAAAACAGAAAACAGAAAACAGAAAACAGAAAACAGAAAACAGAAAACAGAAAACAGAAAACAGAAAACAGAAAACAGAAAACAGAAAACAGAAAACAGAAAACAGAAAACAGAAAACAGAAAACAGAAAACAGAAAACAGAAAACAGAAAACAGAAAACAGAAAACAGAAAACAGAAAACAGAAAACAGAAAACAGAAAACAGAAAACAGAAAACAGAAAACAGAAAACAGAAAACAGAAAACAGAAAACAGAAAACAGAAAACAGAAAACAGAAAACAGAAAACAGAAAACAGAAAACAGAAAACAGAAAACAGAAAACAGAAAACAGAAAACAGAAAACAGAAAACAGAAAACAGAAAACAGAAAACAGAAAACAGAAAACAGAAAACAGAAAACAGAAAACAGAAAACAGAAAACAGAAAACAGAAAACAGAAAACAGAAAACAGAAAACAGAAAACAGAAAACAGAAAACAGAAAACAGAAAACAGAAAACAGAAAACAGAAAACAGAAAACAGAAAACAGAAAACAGAAAACAGAAAACAGAAAACAGAAAACAGAAAACAGAAAACAGAAAACAGAAAACAGAAAACAGAAAACAGAAAACAGAAAACAGAAAACAGAAAACAGAAAACAGAAAACAGAAAACAGAAAACAGAAAACAGAAAACAGAAAACAGAAAACAGAAAACAGAAAACAGAAAACAGAAAACAGAAAACAGAAAACAGAAAACAGAAAACAGAAAACAGAAAACAGAAAACAGAAAACAGAAAACAGAAAACAGAAAACAGAAAACAGAAAACAGAAAACAGAAAACAGAAAACAGAAAACAGAAAACAGAAAACAGAAAACAGAAAACAGAAAACAGAAAACAGAAAACAGAAAACAGAAAACAGAAAACAGAAAACAGAAAACAGAAAACAGAAAACAGAAAACAGAAAACAGAAAACAGAAAACAGAAAACAGAAAACAGAAAACAGAAAACAGAAAACAGAAAACAGAAAACAGAAAACAGAAAACAGAAAACAGAAAACAGAAAACAGAAAACAGAAAACAGAAAACAGAAAACAGAAAACAGAAAACAGAAAACAGAAAACAGAAAACAGAAAACAGAAAACAGAAAACAGAAAACAGAAAACAGAAAACAGAAAACAGAAAACAGAAAACAGAAAACAGAAAACAGAAAACAGAAAACAGAAAACAGAAAACAGAAAACAGAAAACAGAAAACAGAAAACAGAAAACAGAAAACAGAAAACAGAAAACAGAAAACAGAAAACAGAAAACAGAAAACAGAAAACAGAAAACAGAAAACAGAAAACAGAAAACAGAAAACAGAAAACAGAAAACAGAAAACAGAAAACAGAAAACAGAAAACAGAAAACAGAAAACAGAAAACAGAAAACAGAAAACAGAAAACAGAAAACAGAAAACAGAAAACAGAAAACAGAAAACAGAAAACAGAAAACAGAAAACAGAAAACAGAAAACAGAAAACAGAAAACAGAAAACAGAAAACAGAAAACAGAAAACAGAAAACAGAAAACAGAAAACAGAAAACAGAAAACAGAAAACAGAAAACAGAAAACAGAAAACAGAAAACAGAAAACAGAAAACAGAAAACAGAAAACAGAAAACAGAAAACAGAAAACAGAAAACAGAAAACAGAAAACAGAAAACAGAAAACAGAAAACAGAAAACAGAAAACAGAAAACAGAAAACAGAAAACAGAAAACAGAAAACAGAAAACAGAAAACAGAAAACAGAAAACAGAAAACAGAAAACAGAAAACAGAAAACAGAAAACAGAAAACAGAAAACAGAAAACAGAAAACAGAAAACAGAAAACAGAAAACAGAAAACAGAAAACAGAAAACAGAAAACAGAAAACAGAAAACAGAAAACAGAAAACAGAAAACAGAAAACAGAAAACAGAAAACAGAAAACAGAAAACAGAAAACAGAAAACAGAAAACAGAAAACAGAAAACAGAAAACAGAAAACAGAAAACAGAAAACAGAAAACAGAAAACAGAAAACAGAAAACAGAAAACAGAAAACAGAAAACAGAAAACAGAAAACAGAAAACAGAAAACAGAAAACAGAAAACAGAAAACAGAAAACAGAAAACAGAAAACAGAAAACAGAAAACAGAAAACAGAAAACAGAAAACAGAAAACAGAAAACAGAAAACAGAAAACAGAAAACAGAAAACAGAAAACAGAAAACAGAAAACAGAAAACAGAAAACAGAAAACAGAAAACAGAAAACAGAAAACAGAAAACAGAAAACAGAAAACAGAAAACAGAAAACAGAAAACAGAAAACAGAAAACAGAAAACAGAAAACAGAAAACAGAAAACAGAAAACAGAAAACAGAAAACAGAAAACAGAAAACAGAAAACAGAAAACAGAAAACAGAAAACAGAAAACAGAAAACAGAAAACAGAAAACAGAAAACAGAAAACAGAAAACAGAAAACAGAAAACAGAAAACAGAAAACAGAAAACAGAAAACAGAAAACAGAAAACAGAAAACAGAAAACAGAAAACAGAAAACAGAAAACAGAAAACAGAAAACAGAAAACAGAAAACAGAAAACAGAAAACAGAAAACAGAAAACAGAAAACAGAAAACAGAAAACAGAAAACAGAAAACAGAAAACAGAAAACAGAAAACAGAAAACAGAAAACAGAAAACAGAAAACAGAAAACAGAAAACAGAAAACAGAAAACAGAAAACAGAAAACAGAAAACAGAAAACAGAAAACAGAAAACAGAAAACAGAAAACAGAAAACAGAAAACAGAAAACAGAAAACAGAAAACAAAAAACAGAAAACAGAAAACAGAAAAAAAGAACACAGAAAATCGAAAATCGAAAATCGAAAATCGAAAATTGAAAATCGAAAATTGAAAATTGAAAATTGAAAATTGAAAATTGAAAATTGAAAATTGAAAATTGAAAATTGAAAATAGAAAATTGAAAATTGAAAATCGAAAATCGAAAATCGAAAATCGAAAATCGAAAATCGAAAATCGAAAATCGAAAATCGAAAATCGAAAATCGAAAATCGAAAATCGAAAATCGAAAATCGAAAATCGAAAATCGAAAATCGAAAATCGAAAATCGAAAATCGAAAATCGAAAATCGAAAATCGAAAATCGAAAATCGAAAATCGAAAATCGAAAATCGAAAATCGAAAATCGAAAATCGAAAATCGAAAATCGAAAATCGAAAATCGAAAATCGAAAATCGAAAATCGAAAATCGAAAATCGAAAATCGAAAATCGAAAATCGAAAATCGAAAATCGAAAATCGAAAATCGAAAATCGAAAATCGAAAATCGAAAATCGAAAATCGAAAATCGAAAATCGAAAATCGAAAATCGAAAATCGAAAATCGAAAATCGAAAATCGAAAATCGAAAATCGAAAATCGAATATTCCACATTACAAACTCAAAAGAAAAATTTTAAAATTCAAAATGCAAATTACAAATTACAAATTACAAATTACAAATTACAAATTACAAATTACAAATTACAAATTACAAATTACAAATTACAAATTACAAATTACAAATTACAAATTACAAATTACAAATTACAAATTACAAATTACAAATTACAAATTACAAATTACAAATTACAAATTACAAATTACAAATTACAAATTACAAATTACAAATTACAAATTACAAATTACAAATTACAAATTACAAATTACAAATTACAAATTACAAATTACAAATTACAAATTACAAATTACAAATTACAAATTACAAATTACAAATTACAAATTACAAATTACAAATTACAAATTACAAATTACAAATTACAAATTACAAATTACAAATTACAAATTACAAATTACAAATTACAAATTACAAATTACAAATTACAAATTAAAAATTAAAAATTACAAATTACAAATTACAAATTACAAATTACAAATTACAAATTACAAATTACAAATTACAAATTACAAATTACAAATTACAAATTACAAATTACAAATTACAAATTACAAATTACAAATTACAAATTACAAATTACAAATTACAAATTACAAATTACAAATTACAAATTACAAATTACAAATTACAAATTACAAATTACAAATTACAAATTACAAATTACAAATTACAAATTACAAATTACAAATTACAAATTACAAATTACAAATTACAAATTACAAATTACAAATTACAAATTACAAATTACAAATTACAAATTACAAATTACAAATTACAAATTACAAATTACAAATTACAAATTACAAATTACAAATTACAAATTACAAATTACAAATTACAAATTACAAATTACAAATTACAAATTACAAATTACAAATTACAAATTACAAATTACAAATTACAAATTACAAATTACAAATTACAAATTACAAATTACAAATTACAAATTACAAATTACAAATTACAAATTACAAATTACAAATTACAAATTACAAATTACAAATTACAAATTACAAATTACAAATTACAAATTACAAATTACAAATTACAAATTACAAATTACAAATTACAAATTACAAATTACAAATTACAAATTACAAATTACAAATTACAAATTACAAATTACAAATTACAAATTACAAATTACAAATTACAAATTACAAATTACAAATTACAAATTACAAATTACAAATTACAAATTACAAATTACAAATTACAAATTACAAATTACAAATTACAAATTACAAATTACAAATTACAAATTACAAATTACAAATTACAAATTACAAATTACAAATTACAAATTACAAATTACAAATTACAAATTACAAATTACAAATTACAAATTACAAATTACAAATTACAAATTACAAATTACAAATTACAAATTACAAATTACAAATTACAAATTACAAATTACAAATTACAAATTACAAATTACAAATTACAAATTACAAATTACAAATTACAAATTACAAATTACAAATTACAAATTACAAATTACAAATTACAAATTACAAATTACAAATTACAAATTACAAATTACAAATTACAAATTACAAATTACAAATTACAAATTACAAATTACAAATTACAAATTACAAATTACAAATTACAAATTACAAATTACAAATTACAAATTACAAATTACAAATTACAAATTACAAATTACAAATTACAAATTACAAATTACAAATTACAAATTACAAATTACAAATTACAAATTACAAATTACAAATTACAAATTACAAATTACAAATTACAAATTACAAATTACAAATTACAAATTACAAATTACAAATTACAAATTACAAATTACAAATTACAAATTACAAATTACAAATTACAAATTACAAATTACAAATTACAAATTACAAATTACAAATTACAAATTACAAATTACAAATTACAAATTACAAATTACAAATTACAAATTACAAATTACAAATTACAAATTACAAATTACAAATTACAAATTACAAATTACAAATTACAAATTACAAATTACAAATTACAAATTACAAATTACAAATTACAAATTACAAATTACAAATTACAAATTACAAATTACAAATTACAAATTACTAATTACAAATTACAAATTACAAATTACAAATTACAAATTACAAATTACAAATTACAAATTACAAATTACAAATTACATAATTACAAATTACAAATTTACAAATTACAAATTACAAATTACAAATTACAAATTACAAATTACAAATTACAATTAACAATTACAAATTACAAATTACAAATTACAAATTACAAATTACAAATTACAAATTACAAATTACAAATTACAAATTACAATTACAAATACAAATTACAAATTACAAATTACAATTACAAATTACAAATATACAAATTACAAATTACAAATTACAAATTACAAATTACAAATTACAAATTACAAATTACAAATTACAAATTACAAATTACAAATTACAAATTACAAATTACAATTACAAATTACAAATTACAAATTACAAATTACAATTACAAATTACAATACAAAATTACAAATTACAAATTACAAATTACAAATTACAAATTACAAATACAAATTACAAAATTACAAATTACAAATTACAAATTACAAATTACAAATTACAAATTACAAATTACAAATTACAAATTACAAATTACAAATTACAAATTACAAATTACAAATTAACAAATTTACAAATTACAAATTACAAATTACAAATTACAAATTACAAATTACAAATTACAAATTACAATTACAAATTACAAATTACAAATTACAAATTACAAATTACAAATTACAAATTACAAATTACAAATTACAAATTACAAATTACAAATTACAAATTACAAAATTACAATACAATTACAAATTACAAATTACAAATTACAAATTACAAAAATTACAAATTACAAATTACAAATTACAAATTACAAATTACAAATTACAAATTACAAATTACAAATTACAAATTACAAATTACAAATTACAAATTACAAATACAAATTACAAATTACAAATTACAAATTACAAATTACAAATTACAATTACAAATTACAAATTACAAATTACAAATTACAAATTACAAATTACAAATTACAAATTACAAATTACAAATTACAAATTACACAATTACAATTACAAATTACAAATTACAAATTACAAATTACAAATTACAAATTACAAATACAAATTACAAATTACAAATTACAAATTACAAATTTACAAATTACAAATTACAAATTACAAATTACAAATTACAAATTACAAATTACAAATTACAAATTTACAAATTACAAATACAATTACAATTACAAATTACAAATTACAAATTACAAATTACAAATTACAAATTACAAATTACAAATTACAAATTACAAATTACAAATTACAAATTACAAATTACAAATTACAAATTACAAATTACAAATTACAAATACAAATTACAAATTACAAATTACAAATTACAAATTACAAATTACAAATTACAAATTACAAATTACAAATTACAATACAATTACAAATTACAAATTACAAATTACAATACAAATTACAAATTACAAATTACAAATTACAAATTACAAATTACAAATTACAAATTACAAATTACAAATTACAAATTACAAATTACAATACAAATTACAATTACAATTACAAATTACAAATTACAAATTACAAATTACAAATTACAAATTACAAATTACAAATTACAAATTACAAATTACAAATTACAATTACAATTACAAATTACAAATTACAAATTACAAAAAAAATTACAAATACAAATACAAATTACAATACAAATTACAAATTACAAATTACAAATTACAAATTACAAATTACAAATTACAAATTACAAATTACAATACAAATTACAAATACAATTACAAATTACAAATTACAAATTACAAATTACAAATTACAAATTACAAATTACAAATTACAAATTACAATTACAAATTACAAATTACAAATTACAAATTACAAATTACAAATTACAAATTACCAATTACAAATAACAAATTACAAATACAAATTCAATTCAATTTCAAATTACAAATTACAAATTACAATTCAATTCCAATTTCCAATTTCCAATTTCAATTTCCAATTCCAATTTCCAATTCCAATTTCCAATTTCCAATTTCCAATTTCCAATTTCCAATTTTCCAATTTCCAATTTCAATTTCCAATTTCAATTCAATTTCCAATTTCCAATTTCCAATTTCCAATTTCCAATTTCCCCAATTCCAATTTCCAATTTCAATTCTTCCAATTTCCAATTTTCCAATTTCCAATTCCAATTCCAATTTCCAATTTCCAATTTCCAATCCAATTCCAATTTCATTTTCCAATTTCCAATTTCCAATTTCAATTTCCAATTTCCAATTTCCAATTTCCAATTTCCAATTTCCAATTTCCAATTTCCAATTTCCAATTTCCAATTTCCCAATTTCAATTCCAATTTCCAATTTCCATTTCCAATTCCAATTTCCAATTTCCAATTTCCAATTTCCAATTTCCCAATTTCCAATTTCCAATTTCCAATTTCAATTTCCAATTCCAATTTCCAATTTCCAATTTCCAATTTCCAATTTCCAATTTCCAATTTCCAATTTCCAATTTCCAATTTCCAATTTCCAATTTCCAATTCCAATTTCCAATTTCCCAATTTCCAATTCCAATTTCCAATTTCCAATTCCAATTCCAATTTCCAATTTCCCAAGTTCCATTTCCCATTTTCCAATTTCCAATTTCCAATTTCCAATTTCCAATTTCCAATTCCAATTTCCAATTTCCAATTTCCAAATTCCAATTTCCAATTTCCAATTTCCAATTTCCAATTTCCAATTTCCAATTTCCAATTTCCAATTCCAATTTCCAATTTCCAATTCCAATTTCCAATTTCCCAATTTCCAATTTCCCAATTTCCCAATGTCCAATTCCAATTCCAATTTCCAATTTCCAATTCCAATTTTCCAATTTCCAATTTCCAATTTCCATTCCAATTTCCCAATTTCCAATTTCCAATTTCCAATTTCCAATTTCCAATTTCCAATTTCCCAATTCCAATTTCCAATTTCCAATTTCCAATTTCCATTTCCAATTTCCAATTTCCAATTTCCAATTTCCAATTTCCAATTTCCAATTTCCCAATTTTCCAATTTCAATTTCAATTTCCAATTTCCAATTTCCAATTTCCAATTCCAATTCCAATTTCAATTTCCAATTTCCAATTTCCAATTTCCAATTTCCAATTTCAATTTCCAATTTCCAATTTCCAATTTCCAATTCCAATTTCCAATTCCAATTTCCAATTTCCAATTTCCCAATTTCCAATTTCCAATTTCCAATTTCCAATTTCCAATTTCCAATTTCCAATTTCCAATTTCCAATTTCCAATTTCCAATTTCCAATTTCCAATTTCCAATTTCCAATTTCCAATTTCCAATTTCCAATTCCAATTCCAATTTCCAATTTCCAATTCCAATTTCCAATTTCCAATTTCCAATTTCCAATTTCCAATTCCAATTTCCAATTTCCAATTTCCAATTTCCAATTTCCAATTTCCAATTTCCAATTTCCAATTTCCAATTTCCAATTTCCAATTCCAATTTCCAATTTCCAATTTCCAATTTCCCAATTTCCAATTTCCAATTTCCAAATTCCAATTTCCAATTTCCAATTTCCATTTCCATTTCCAATTTCCCAATTTCCAATTTCCAATTTCCAATTTCCAATTTCCAATTTCCAATTTCCAATTTCCAATTTCCATTTCCAATTTCCAATTCCAATTTCCAATTTCCAATTTCCAATTTCCAATTTCCAATTTCCAATTTCCAATTTCCAATTTCCAATTTCCAATTTCCAATTTCCAATTTCCAATTTCCAATTTCCATTTCCAATTTCCAATTTCCAATTTCCAATTTCCAATTTCCAATTTCCAATTTCCAATTCCAATTTCCAATTTCCAATTTCCAATTTCCAATTTCCAATTTCAATTTCCAATTTCAATTTCCAATTTCCAATTTCCAATTTCAATTTCCAATTTCCAATTTCCAATTTCCAATTCCAATTCCAATTTCAATTCCAATTTCCAATTTCCAATGTTCAATGTTCAATGTCAATTTCCAATTTCCAATTTCCAATTTCCAATTTCCAATTTCCAATTTCCAATTTCCAATTTCCAATTATTCCAATTTCCAATTTCCAATTTCCAATTTCAATTTCCAATTTCCAATTTCCAATTTCCAATTTCCAATTTCCAATTTCCAATTTCCAATTTCCAATTCCAATTTCCAATTTCCAATTTCCAATTTCCAATTTCAATTTTCCAATTTCCAATTTCCAATTTCCAATTCCAATTTCCAATTTCCAATTTCCAATTTCCAATTTCCAATTTCCAATTTCCAATTTCCAATTTCAATTTCCAATTTCCAATTTCCAATTTCCATTTCCAATTTCCAATTTCCAATTTCCAATTTCCAATTTCCAATTTCCAATTTCCAATTTCCAATTTCCAATTTCCAATTTCCAATTTCCAATTTCCAATTTCCAATTTCCAATTTCCAATTTCCAATTCCAATTTCCAATTTCCAATTTCCAATTTCCAATTTCCAATTTCCAATTTCCAATTTCCAATTTCCAATTTCCAATTTCCAATTTCCAATTTCCAATTTCAATTTCCAATTTCCAATTTCCAATTTCCAATTTCCAATTTCCAATTTCCAATTTCCAATTTCCCAATTTCCAATTTCAATTTAAAAATTCAAATTGAACAAACAGAAGACAAAAGACGAAGACGAAAGACGAAAGACGAAAGACGAAGACGAAAGACGAAAGACGAAAGACGAAAGACGAAAGACGAAAGACGAAAGACGAAAGACGAAAGACGAAAGACGAAAGACGAAAGACGAAAGACGAAAGACGAAAGACGAAAGACGAAAGACGAAAGACGAAAGACGAAAGACGAAAGACGAAAGACGAAAGACGAAAGACGAAAGACGAAAGACGAAAGACGAAAGACGAAAGACGAAAGACGAAAGACGAAGACGACGAAAGACGAAAGACGAAAGACGAAAGACGAAAGACGAAAGACGAAAGACGAAAGACGAAAGACGAAAGACGAAAGACGAAAGACGAAAGACGAAAGACGAAAGACGAAAGACGAAAGACGAAAGACGAAAGACCGAAAGGACGAAAGACGAAAGACGAAAGACGAAAGACGAAAGACGAAACGAAGACGAAAGACGAAAGACGAAAGACGAAAGGACGAAAGACGAAAGACGAAAGACGAAAGACGAAAGACGAAAGACGAAAGACGAAAGACGAAAGACGAAAGACGAAAGAGACGAAAGACGAAAGACGAAAGACGAAAGACCGAAAGACGAAAGACGAAAGACGAAAGACGAAAGACGAAAGACGAAAGACGAAAGACGAAAGACGAAAGACGAAAGACGAAAGACGAAAGACGAAAGACGAAAGACGAAAGACGAAAGACGAAGACGAAGAACGAAAGACGAAAGACGAAAGACGAAAGACGAAAGACGAAAGACGAAAGACGAAAGACGAAGACGAAGACGAAAGACGAAAGACGAAAGACGAAAGACGAAAGACGAAAGACGAAAGACGAAAGACGAAGACGAAAGACGAAAGACGAAAGACGAAAGACGAAAGACGAAAGACGAAAGACGAAAGACGAAAGACGAAAGACGAAAGACGAAAGACGAAAGACGAAAGACGAAAGACGAAAGACGAAAGACGAAAGACGAAAGACGAAAGACGAAAGACGAAAGACGAAAGACGAAAGACGAAAGAGACGAAAGACGAAAGACGAAAGACGAAAGACGAAAGACGAAAGACGAAAGACGAAAGACGAAAGACGAAAGACGAAGACGAAAGACGAAAGACGAAAGACGAAAGACGAAAGAACGAAAGACGAAAGACGAAGACGAAAGACGAAAGAGACGAAAGACGAAAGACGAAAGACGAAAGACGAAAGACGAAAGACGAAAGACGAAGACGAAAGACGAAGACGAAAGACGAAAGACGAAAGACGAAAGACGAAAGACGAAAGACGAAAGACGAAAGACGAAAGACGAAAGACGAAAGACGAAAGACGAAAGACGAAAGACGAAAGACGAAAGACGAAAGACGAAAGAACGAAAGACGAAAGACGAAAGACGAAAGACGAAAGACGAAAGACGAAAGACGAAAGACGAAAGACGAAAGACGAAAGACGAAAGACGAAAGACGAAAGACGAAAGACGAAAGACGAAAGACGAAAGACGAAAGACGAAAGACGAAAGACGAAAGACGAAAGACGAAAGACGAAAGACGAAAGACGAAAGACGAAAGACGAAAGACGAAAGACGAAAGACGAAAGACGAAAGACGAAAGACGAAAGACGAAAGACGAAAGACGAAAGACGAAAGACGAAAGACGAAAGACGAAAGACGAAAGACGAAAGACGAAAGACGAAAGACGAAAGACGAAAGACGAAAGACGAAAGACGAAAGACGAAAGACGAAAGACGAAAGACGAAAGACGAAAGACGAAAGACGAAAGACGAAAGACGAAAGACGAAAGACGAAAGACGAAAGACGAAAGACGAAAGACGAAAGACGAAAGACGAAAGACGAAAGACGAAAGACGAAAGACGAAAGACGAAAGACGAAAGACGAAAGACGAAAGACGAAAGACGAAAGACGAAAGACGAAAGACGAAAGACGAAAGACGAAAGACGAAAGACGAAAGACGAAAGACGAAAGACGAAAGACGAAAGACGAAAGACGAAAGACGAAAGACGAAAGACGAAAGACGAAAGACGAAAGACGAAAGACGAAAGACGAAAGACGAAAGACGAAAGACGAAAGACGAAAGACGAAAGACGAAAGACGAAAGACGAAAGACGAAAGACGAAAGACGAAAGACGAAAGACGAAAGACGAAAGACGAAAGACGAAAGACGAAAGACGAAAGACGAAAGACGAAAGACGAAAGACGAAAGACGAAAGACGAAAGACGAAAGACGAAAGACGAAAGACGAAAGACGAAAGACGAAAGACGAAAGACGAAAGACGAAAGACGAAAGACGAAAGACGAAAGACGAAAGACGAAAGACGAAAGACGAAAGACGAAAGACGAAAGACGAAAGACGAAAGACGAAAGACGAAAGACGAAAGACGAAAGACGAAAGACGAAAGACGAAAGACGAAAGACGAAAGACGAAAGACGAAAGACGAAAGACGAAAGACGAAAGACGAAAGACGAAAGACGAAAGACGAAAGACGAAAGACGAAAGACGAAAGACGAAAGACGAAAGACGAAAGACGAAAGACGAAAGACGAAAGACGAAAGACGAAAGACGAAAGACGAAAGACGAAAGACGAAAGACGAAAGACGAAAGACGAAAGACGAAAGAGACGAAAGACGAAAGACGAAAGACGAAAGACGAAAGAAAGACGAAAGACGAAAAGACGAAAGACGAAAGACGAAAGACGAAAGACGAAAGACGAAAGACGAAAGACGAAAGACGAAAGACGAAAGACGAAAGACGAAAGACGAAAGACGAAAGACGAAAAGACGAAAGACGAAAGACGAAAGACGAAAGACGAAAGACGAAAGACGAAAGACGAAAGACGAAAGACGAAAGACGAAGACGAAAGACGAAAGACGAAAGACGAAAGACGAAAGACGAAAGACGAAAGACGAAAGACGAAAGACGAAGACGAAAGACGAAAGACGAAAGACGAAAGACGAAAGACGAAAGACGAAGACGAAAGACGAAAGACGAAAGACGAAAGACGAAAGACGAAAGACGAAAGACGAAGACGAAAGACGAAAGACGAAAGACGAAAGACGAAAGACGAAAGACGAAAGACGAAAGACGAAAGACGAAAGACGAAAGACGAAAGACGAAAGACGAAAGACGAAAGACGAAAGACGAAAGACGAAAGACGAAAGACGAAAGACGAAAGACGAAAGACGAAAGACGAAAGAACGAAAGACGAAAGACGAAAGACGAAAGACGAAAGACGAAAGAAGACGAAAGACGAAAGACGAAAGACGAAAGACGAAAGACGAAAGACGAAAGACGAAAGACGAAAGACGAAAGACGAAAGACGAAAGACGAAAGACGAAAGACGAAAGACGAAAGACGAAAGACGAAAGACGAAAGACGAAAGACGAAAGACGAAAAGACGAAAGACGAAAGACGAAAGACGAAAGACGAAAGACGAAAGACGAAAGACGAAAGACGAAAGACGAAAGACGAAAGACGAAAGACGAAAGACGAAAGACGAAAGACGAAAGACGAAAGACGAAAGACGAAAGACGAAAGACGAAAGACGAAAGACGAAAGACGAAAGACGAAAAGACGAAAGACGAAAGACGAAAGACGAAAGACGAAAGACGAAAGACGAAAGACGAAAGACGAAAGACGAAAGAGACGAAAGACGAAAGACGAAAGACGAAAGACGAAAGACGAAAGGCGAAAGACGAAAGACGAAAGACGAAAGACGAAGACGAAAGACGAAAGACGAAAGGCGAAAGGCGAAAGACGAAAGACGAAAGACGAAAGACGAAAGACGAAAGACGAAAGACGAAAGACGAAAGACGAAAGACGAAAGACGAAAGACGAAAGACGAAAGACGAAAGACGAAAGACGAAAGACGAAAGACGAAAGACGAAGACGAAAGACGAAAGACGAAAGACGAAAGACGAAAGACGAAAGACGAAAGACGAAAGACGAAAGACGAAAGACGAAAGACGAAAGAACGAAAGACGAAAGACGAAAGACGAAAGACGAAAGACGAAAGACGAAAGACGAAAGACGAAAGACGAAAGACGAAAGACGAAAGACGAAAGACGAAAGACGAAAGACGAAAGACGAAAGACGAAAGACGAAAGACGAAAGACGAAAGACGAAAGACGAAAGACGAAAGACGAAAGACGAAAGACGAAAGACGAAAGAGACGAAAGACGAAAGACGAAAGACGAAAGACGAAAGACGAAAGACGAAAGACGAAAGACGAAAGACGAAAGACGAAAGACGAAAGACGAAAGACGAAAGACGAAAGACGAAAGACGAAAGACGAAAGACGAAAGACGAAAGACGAAAGACGAAAGACGAAAGACGAAAGACGAAAGACGAAGACGAAAGACGAAAGACGAAAGACGAAAGACGAAAGACGAAAGACGAAAGACGAAAGACGAAAGACGAAAGACGAAAGACGAAAGACGAAAGACGAAAGACGAAAGACGAAAGACGAAAGACGAAAGACGAAAGACGAAAGACGAAAGACGAAAGACGAAAGACGAAAGACAAAAGACGAAAGGCGAAAGACGAAAGACGAAAGACGAAAGACGAAAGACGAAAGACGAAAGACGGAAGACGAAATACGAAATACGAAATACGAAAGACGAAAGACGAAATACGAAAGACGAAAGACGAAAGACGAAAGACGAAAGACGAAAGACGAAAGACGAAAGACGAAAGACGAAAGACGAAAGACGAAAGACGAAAGACGAAAGACGAAAGACGAAAGACGAAAGACGAAAGACGAAAGACGAAAGACGAAAGACGAAAGACGAAAGACAAAAGACAGAAATTTAATATAGAAGACAGAGGTCAAAAGTAAAGTTTTCGATCGACTCCTTTCCCACTGTGCGGTGCAATTATGATGCACATGATGACCGTGGGGCAAAAGTGAAAGCACTTGGTCCACCGTTGCAAAGATGCTGCTATTAATATTAAAAAAAAGCCGTTGCCCATTGCTAATTATACTCTCGAGCAAATTTTATACCGATACAAATGACACCCGGAGGCAGGGATTTACACTGATTTGTGGGCCAGTGGGGATTCAGCTACAGTAATAATAATAATAATGGTTGCAATTAAGGATGTTTCCTTTTAAGCCTTGTGGCAGCTGGTGTACTTGTAATGTCACCATGGTAATTATCATTTCATGAAAAAGCTCCTCACGGAATTGAAGTAATTTTCGATGGTTCTGTTTAATACTTAAATTTACTCTGATTTCGATTCACGCTCACCGGAACTCAACTCGGAAGAAAGTCTGAAAAATATTAAATTAATAAGCTTCGATTTAATACGAGCTCAAACGCACATTCTCCAGCACTTGCCATGCTTCGAATGCAAATATAGCTTCGCCGGCGAGATAAGAGATTACATACAACGAAACAGTCGTCGCAATAGCAACCGGTGGCACATGTCAATCAACTACAATCCCGAGGTAAATATATGCGAAACCAGGGCCTGCTTTAATCGAATCCCACACACAGCCAGTGGTTACAGCATGCATAAAATCAGTGCCACTAGCCAGTAGTCCAAGATAACAAGCAGGTAGCCGGGGACAACTCTTTCGTACCGATCTCAGTAAGCGTTCACTTTGCTGGCGGCATTCGCTTGGTTAGTGGTAAAAAATGAAATAAAATATACAAACAGTAGTTGCAGTTAATTTGCTCACTTTTCTTCATTGGACCCCCGTAAGTCATGCTCGGTCTTTTGCATATAAGTATTATAAATGGTCGCAGATCAATTTTCACTAATTATCTCCTCCCTGGTGGTACTGTCAGTTTTATTTTCCAGTGCTAATTCGATCAAGTTTTTCCAATGATGAAACGCGAGCAGTCTATGATTTCTTTTGCGAAAACACGTTTCTCAATCGCGTTGCTTGTTGAGTGCACCTTTCGCGACTCGAACCAAGTAACCTTCGATAGCTCAGTTGGTAGAGCGGTGGACTGTAGTAGTCAAGTTACGTCGCTGATGTATAGAGCGCAGTGATCCATAGGTCGCTGGTTCAAATCCGGCTCGAAGGATAGAAACTTTTTTTTTGGTTTCCCGTTCTTGGAACATTTCAAACACGCCTCTGCTATTTCTCATTTCAACAACCCACACAGACCACTTGTGCTATCTAATTACACTGAACTCATGTCTTAACATATCTTAACCATTCACTACAAGCGACAGTTTTTATTTTCCTTCGTTCCGTCTTACGTACGGTGTGTCTCTTGGTGTCCAACACCGCACATAAAGCAGCTCTGCATGGGCTTTGGAAACAAGTGCTCATTCATGAATGCATTAGAAGCAGTAGAAAGAAAAAAAAAAGATACTCGAGGCCCAATAACATAGGCAATTTATTTATTTCTTTCTTTCATTCCTTCTACCTCTTGGTGGGAGAAATTTGTACGGAAAACAAACACGATCTTGTTATAGGAGGCCGAGGACTGCTCCCTCTTCCTACGCTCAGCAGCGGCAGCCAGCGTTGTGGCCACCGCTGACTGCCGGGAGGTGATCGCACACGGAGCGCCCTAACGGTTATATTTATGTCTCCTGATGGTCCGAATTTAACGCCATCTCGCTAAGCTGAGCTGATTGTGGGGGCAGAGAATTGCTGTGCTACATTGCCCCTTTGTAGGTCCGTAGTTTTTCTCCGTAACCGATCCCATTTGGTATGCTTAACACGATTTCGTTTGGGGGTATTTGCTCTATTGAGGTGAATTCTTCGAGTTAGACGATGGGGTACGTACTAAATTACGGAATTTCAGAGCAACTGTGGCGTTTGTTATTGAAGAAATTCCTAGCGATCGTTGGTACTCTCAAAAAGGAAGGCTATAGGATCTCATCGTCTGAAAGGGTTGATTATCTAAGATTACGCCTAAATCTTGTATAATTTTAAAATTTTCTACAGGTTTATTTCCTGAATATATCGATGTGAAATTAGATTTTCTGCTGAACGCTGATGAATTGTGATTTTTGCAAGGCGTTGTAGCTAACGTTTAATACTTGGAAAAGATTGTGTCGTTCTGGAATTCGGTGTCATTTGCATTCCTTATTTCCTTAAGTTTCATGTCGTCTGTATATACAAGTACTTTTATGAGTAAGAACTGTATTGGAAAGAAGCTATCCACATTCATTTGCGTTGTATGCACGTATCTATAACAGCTTTTGCGGGTTCATCACAGCATGCTGTGCATTGGACTGTCATTTTTCGTTTGTTTGCTTTTTTGTGCAGTTTTAATTTTTCTTTTCCAAAATGTTTCGCATTGAAAATAAAGTGAAAATTAAGATCTTGGACATCGAGCTATGTGAAAAATGTACAACTATGCGAATATCGGATAAGTGCTTTGGAAATCATCACGCGAGTGGCAAATCCACCATAAACAAGTTGGGGGAACACTAATCTTTGGCTGACCCGCTTGGAAGCGACAGAAAACCTCCAACATACCAACTCTAAACTGGACCAGCAAGTGGTATCTCTAACTAGGAAGAAAAATCATTGCCGCTGCGTGGTTTGTACAGTAAAGCAGGAACGAGTGTCGGAATTATCCAACGTATCAAGAAACGGAACAATCTGGCAGTGGCTGATCCAGGGGAAAGGTCCTAGGGGCACGGACCGCACCCACCCCCGAAAATTCTTAACTTGTTGAGAAATTTTAAATTCGTTCTAAACTCAAAACATTTCAAACCGGATTCGACCAAGCTGCCCCATTTGCACCTGCTTACAGTCGACAGCGCCAAGGTAGTACGGGTGTTGCCATTTATCGTAGAACTCCTGTGCAACAATGTTCCATTGTGCTTCTGTAACCTTCGAGGAAGTCCTTGTAAGTAAATGTAAATTTTATACAAAACTTGATTTTGAATTGTATCAAATAAACTTTAAAACTAATAAATGGAACTGCCAGTACTAGTACGGTGATTTGAAATTTCGTGTTCGAGAACAAGTAGGGTAAATAGGTGACTCTACTGCTTGTTCCCACTACTGATCAGCGAAGATTCGAACCCCACCGGTGGGGAAATGTTGGCTAACCTGTTAGCAACGTGGACGATGGTGATTGGCCACAGCCGATTTAGAAGTTGATGCCCGGTAACGGCCGAGAGCTCCGACCGGGCCTGAAGGAGGTATAAAAGGGCCATTCGACCTCAGTTACAATCTCTTATACCTGAAATGGTTGAATAGTATACATCTAATCAAAAAATAGTGGTGAATCGTGGACGTTTGAAGTTAAATATTGTTCTGTAAAAAAAAGAAAACGGAAGAGCTTAGTAAACGGGATACAAGTGATCCCGTAGTGGTGCGCGAGTACGAGGCCCAGAAAAGAGAAACCATCGGCCATTATACGGAAGTGTTGAGTGTCCCGGCCGCAGAGGAGCAGTGGGTGCATATCCCCGGCGGAGAGGCCGAGGTGGGAGACACGACGGCGGGATAGTGATCATCGACGAACAAGCAGTGAGTTCAATTAGCTCAGGTACCCAAATTATGATTTTTGTATAGATTTCAATTAATATAGTTCCGATTTTTAAAGGGCGTCGGCCAAGTTTTTGCGTACGCCGAACGATCAATTTTCCGGTTGAGAGACATTTAGGGTTACAATACCACAGGTAAGTCTTCCCTAAGCGCAAGCAAGCCGACCCTGAGAGGTAAAAGTCACGCCGGGCAATAAAAAAGTTACACTTCTTTACAAAGCACTTGAGAAAATAAATGTTTTTTATTACCGTTATCCGTTGTTTTATATTAATTTTATCTGTATTTCAGTGGTATTGATTGGTGATTGAATAAAGCGTTTAATAACTATTTGATCGGAAGCATCCTATCTGTTGTTTATATATTTCAGTTAATCTCGCCTTCGACGCCACAAACTAGGAGAAAAAAGAGATGCTATCCAAGCTCACAGGACTTAATTACTGCGGCTACCCGTTATCTGAAGAAGGAAGATGATGAATATTTAACATATGCGAAAGGCTATGCTGCTAAACTAAAAAAAACTACCAACAGATCATATTGCAAACAAACTGATTAGTTAATTTGATGCTGAAGCTTTTGAAAGCACAAATGAATAACCTGGCATTCAAATAAGTGCACAAATGCTCCTGCATGTTCGCCATCATGAACCGATCATTCTACGCAGTCAACACAAACATCAGAATAACCACGACCAGCCAAGAGCTCGTTGGAAAATTCGATTTTCAACGAAATATTTTCATGTTCACTTCTTTATCGATTTTTTTGAAATTCTCAACTTACCTTTATATACTCTGTAAGTGTTTTTGTTATTACATCGCACGTTTCAATTACATCTAGTTGAGTTTTCAATTTAGTTACGGAATTTGCGCTTCGATTTCGTCTCATCAGAATTCGACACTAACTTAGTGGCAGGACTAAGCTAGCGTCGGATTGACGCTAGCTTCAAAAAAAAAACGGAGACACAATTTGTGTTCCTGAGCAAACACCTAGTCAAATGTGATGTCCCGCAAGAAAAAGAGCTCGTTTTAAGCGGAAGAGAACTAATACAATCTAGAGATATGGTTTGGTTTAGTAAGCCAATGCATGATGCACTATGCTATATTTTTCCTTAGTGGAGAGCAATTTAGGTAAAAACTATTTTATCTCCGTCAATCCAGCGCTAGCTTAGTCCTGTCACTAAGTTAGTGTCGGATTGTGATGAGACGAAGTCGAAGCGCAAATTCCATAACTAATTTAGGTTCAGGCTTTGTGCTCTTCATGCGCAAAGATGGTTTGAAACAATTTTCTCCTTGATGGAGAAAAATAGTTTTTACCTGTTTTGCCTTTCTCAATAGAAGGGTATTGCAATTGCTCTGAAAACCTACTTTTTAACGGAGGCCCGGAGGTCCGAGTGACAAATACCATTTGATTCAGTTCGTCGAGTTCGGCAAATGTCTGTGTGTATGTTTGTGTGTGTATGTGAACAAAAATGTCACTCATTTTTCTCAGAGATGGCGGAACCGATTTTGACAAACTTAGTCTTAAAGTTCAACGTTCCCATAGGCTGCTATTGAATTTCTAATGGATCCGACTTCCGGTTCCGAAAATTACAGGGTGATGAGAACAATCATACAGAAAATGTCGATTGTAACAAATTGCAGAATGAATGTATAAAGGTGAAATTTTTTCCAAAATGTGATGCTTGGATTTGTAGTACTAGGTCACTAACAGCCATTCAAAGTCACATTGGCCACCATCATCGGTTTCGGAAGCCCCGGCGGAAGTATCCAAATTCAGAATAACAGTCACATCGGTTCCTCGGAGATGGTTTTACCGATTCAACCAAACTTCGTCTCAAATGAAAAAAGTTTTATCCCCGACCTCCGGTTCCGGAGTTATGGGTTGTAGCGTGCGGTCACAAAGCAAATTCCTATTCAAACCGATACTCCGATGAGATGGAAGCAAAAAAGGTAAAACATTTCGCTAAAATGTCTCTCAATCAACTTACATTTGCTGTGCTAGGTCACTGGCGGTTAACTGAACTTTCGTTGACTACATTGACCACCATAGACGATTCCGGAAGTGCCCGGGAAAAGCGACCATCTTTCCAAATTTTAGAACTCACACCAGTTTCCCGGAAATGGTCAGGCCGATTTTCAAAAACTTAGTCCCAAATGATAGATATTTTAACCCCACCGATGCCTATAAGATGTCGTACGGATCGCTTATACGGTTCCGGACATATAGACTTAACAGTCCGGTCAGATTTTATGTTATCTCGAAAAATTTGTTTTTATAAAAATCGACTTTTTGGGACTTTACCGATTTCGTACCTTTTTGCTTTTCTCATATAATGAAAGGCTATGCAATCACTGTAAAAATCGACTTTTTAACCGAGGCCCGGAGGGCCGAGCGAGTGGCATATACCATTCGACTCAGTTCGACGAGATCGGAAAATGTCTCTGTGTGTGTCATTTAAACTCACACAATTTTCTCCGAGATGGCTGAACTGATTTCCACAAACTTTGTTTCATCTGAAAGGTATAACGCTCCCATAAACTGCTATTGAATTTTTAGTTGATCCGACTTTCGGTTCCGGAGTTACGGGTTAAAGAGTGTAGTCAGACAGCAAACTCCCATATAAACTGGTAGCAACATGATGTCTAAATGATGAAATACATATTAAAATGGGTGCAACATTACATGGATTTGCAGGTCTAGATCACTTATGACGAATCAAAGTAACTTTGACCACATTGGCCACCTATGACGGATCTAGATGCCCCCGGGGAACTCACCAAGTTCCTAAACTAATATCATACCTATTTCCCAGCGAAATCTCTACCGATTTTTACAAACTTGATTTCAAATGAAAGATACAGTAATACCATTGACTGCTGCTGGCTTTCATTCAGTTCTGACTCTTGCTTCTGTAGTTACAGATTGGTTAGTAAGGTTACATTGGAATTTCCCATATAAACCATTACAATCGTAATAGGGGAACATGGGGAGATTTGACCAAGCGCAAAATTCTATTTTTGGCTATGACGTCTTCTATTCGGTTCTTAAATTTTTTTCTAAAATGCTTTGATACTTGTTTCAATCGTAATAGGGGAACATGGGGAGACTTGACCAAGCGCAAAATTCTGTTTTTGGCTATGACGTCTTCTATTCGGTTCTTAATTTTTTTTCAAAAATGCTTTGATACTTGTTTCGATCCCTTAAGACGTAATTTTTTATCAAACTTTGTATGGACATATCCACGCGACTACTAATTACTATTAAAGTACTCATATATCATCTTATTCCTTATGAAGTAGTGAAATGATTTTACATAAATCGGAACATTGGAATAGTTGTTACTAAAATTTGCACGACATTGAACGCAATAGCTTTTGTTGGGGAGACTTGACCAAGTGGTCATAAGCTGAAGAAAAATACAAAACTTCTGATTTTTATCATGCTTTGGTATCTATTTTTAATGTTAATCACGACACAAAAAAATCCCACCTCGACCATCAGTCTATATATTTTAGTGTTAGTCAACAAATTTGGCAATAATATGACTGATTTCTTGACGTGTGAACATGCAATGTAAGCAGTACAGTTAATCCTTAAAAAGAAATGCATTTAAAAAAAATCGAAATTTATGAAATGCAACCCTTTTATATTTTTACTGCTACCTAAGTATCTCGACAATATGGAAAAAAATAATTACAGTATGTTTTAAGTAATAATTTTTTGTTATAATTTTTCTAAATTCTCTTGGTCAAGTCTCCCCAGGCCTTGGTCAAGTCTCCCCGCAGTGGGGAGCCTTGACCAAAATAAAACGATCGCAGAAAAACTTTTATAACTTTTGTAAAATTAAATTAAAAATTCTGCAAAAAATCATGAAGACGCACAATAACTTTGCACATTATACCACAATGACTTTTGAGGGATTGAAGGCTTTTTTAGACTTACACAGTTGTGTTTCGGCTTCGCCTCATCCGAAACCGACACTAACTTTTTGTCGGATTAGATTAGCGCCGGCTTGACGCAAATCCCTTAAAACTAAAACACACTTTGTGTTTGAATCGAACGACTGAGCAGACGTGATGTCCCGTCCGAGCAGAAGTTCTGTTTATGCCGATGAGAACCAGTGAAGCCGAAACTAGTCTTGGCTTAGCAGGCCTATGCGAAAGCACTATACTATATTTCACTTTTTTTTTATCAGTCGTTCGATTGACACACAAAGTGTGTTTTAATTTTAAGGGATTTGCATCAAGCCGGCGCTAATCTAATCCGACAAAAAGTTAGTGTCGGTTTCTGATGAGGCGAAGCCGAAACGCAACTGTGTAAGAAATAAGGATTTGTGCTTTCAAGTGCAAAGACTGGTTTTACCAACAAATTTTCACCCTAGTGAGAAATTTTGGAAATTTTTCCTCCTTAGGGTGATATATAGTATAGGGCTTTTTTAGAGATTTATGCAGGTTTAGCTGAAAACCTGGTCAAGTCTCCCCATGTTCCCCTACCTCATAGCGAAGACTGCATATCAAGAGGACTGGCAACTCTGTACAGAATCTGGAGACTGCAACAACAACGCCACTTGCGGGTAAAGGTAGTACTTCCCATTGTGATGCACACACACATATACACTTTTACATTGAGCTTCCTACCTTCCTCCAATAGAGGCGATGTAACCCTTGTCGCTTCTGGTTTGTATTGGAAAAGGAAAGAGATGCCAGTTTTCTTAATATGTAGTCTTCGCTCATAGGCTAAAAATCTATTGAAATGGTCACCAAATTACTTCGACTAGCAGGTCTAGATCACTGATTGCCAATCAACCAATCTTTAAACATATTATCCACTATTGACAATTCCGAAAGTTCCGGATTCCGGGCATATTCCACAATTGAAGTCACATCGATTCATAGGTGCTGATTGAGCCGATTTTCTCAAACCAAGTCTCAAATGGGAGATATATGTAGTTGGATGTCCCCCTCCCCTTACCCCTTTACCCTTCATCACACTCTCCCCCTGAACCACCATAATACCTGCATTCCCTTTATCCACCCCGTATTCCGAAATAAGATGAAGGGTTTCTGACGTACTCTTCATTCTCAAACCACTAAACCCCACCCCCTCCTCTTCCAAACCCATTCCCCCAACTTTTTCAAAATCTGATCTTATGAATATAACATTGTACTCAGGCTGATAAAGTCAATTAAATATCACACTTTTTTGTTTAAAGTTATTTGGCGTCAACTTTCGTGGGATACTAAGAATGTAATAGACATTTTCCCTTGCTAATTAAATATCGTTACAATATGGAAAAGGAAAAAGATTGACTCATTCTAAGTCATTAATAAAAAAGAAAAAACAGCTAAGGAATCATAGTTTGGATAAATGAGAAAGGCTCAATTGCACCGCTAGGTGGATTAAAACAGGTTTTTTTTGTAAATTTTGCACTGTTAGACCCCCTTAAGGGAAGTTTAAGCTAAATAATGAGGAAAGGTTATCGGGCTATATCTAGGGACTAAAGAAGAATATTTTAAGAGCTTCGGTTTCTTAAAAAGTAAGAAAAATATATGTCCCGATTTTGTCAATGTCCCCGTTTTATCAGCCCAAAATTCACCAAGGGGATGATAAAAACGGGTCTTCACTGTAGTGTTATCAACCTCCTAATAGACATCAGTCCCTCTATTTGTGTATAATGATTTTTTTTCATTTTTAAAATCAAGTCCACTCCTCTCTTATCGTTCACAGATTGCTACGATGACCACACAAAAAACTATCCATCCTCATAGTCGAAACGTCTAGACAACCGCATCCTGTTACTTACTAGAGCAAATCCATGTTTTGACGTGCACCTAAACTACTTTGAATTGTCGTAAAAAAAGTGGAACAACAATGGGCAACCAAACAAAAAAAATGGTCCGATAAAATCTGCAACGATTTCCTTTCCATTTCTGCTACCCAAATGCGGTGAGAAGATAAAGGCGATCAGGTAGTTCGTAATGGTCTCCGTTTTTTTAAAGGTGATCCTGAGCAGGCAACTCCTACGTGACCCAACCGGGATAAAAGCCGGAAACAATAACCTTCTCGAGAATTGCTTTATTGTCCGTTTGTTTGGAGGTTGTGTTGTCTTTTTCCCGTCTGTATAGCCCACCAGCTTATCTTCGGCAAAAAAAAGTAAAAGTTGCTAATGGGATCTATTTGTAGGCAAAGATAACACGGTTTCACGCCGGTTTCCGCTTTGTTACATCAAGCGGATTTAGAGCGGATTTGGATGGTATTTAGAAATTACTGCGTATCTCCGTCTCCGGATCGCCGAATCGTGGCCTACTGCGATGTGTGTACACTTCTTCGAGTACACGTCGAACTCAAATAATTTATCAACCAAATAAGCAAACAAATATTTCGGTCAGTTTTGTTGACCATCCATCCAAACCGATAACAATCCCCGGTCCATTGACCCCGGACCACGCTGTCACCGAGATCGAATGCATGCAACCCAATCCGTTACGTGACGTTGAGCTGCGTCGAACCAACAGCTATACAGATATGCCATGCCTGTTGTGTATGTTAACTGTTGTATTCATTCGAATCGAATATGTCCACCCGAAAGCAAACAAATTAATCGCTCGTCGGTGGTGGACCGATAAAATATCGATTTCCTTCCAGCTCAGGTCGGCGTCGCTCCCGAATACAGAAGCCAAAAAGTGATTAATTTACAGCCGCGTGTAGCAGTTTTGCTCGCTCGCAGAGTCTGGACCACGATCAGGTATTTTCTGCTGGGTAGGTAGGTAGGTATCTCTTTCCCTCCATCCATCCATCCATCGATCCCAGCCAGCGCAGCAGCGTGCGAACGATTGAAATAATTTGCTCGTGGAAAGTCAGCCAAACGCAAGCGCCAAAGGCCTGGGCGGCTGTTGCTGCTTTGCCGGGCTGCGGCTGGCGGGAGCAGATCAGACGAGTGAAGTGTTCGCCGCGTTAAAATCGCTCAACATATGTTCAATTGCTGTTAAATGTTGCTATAAATTTAATTAAGCCACCGTTGTACGCACACGCGGCGTCTTTTGCTCCATAATCTACTGTGCATGTATGTGTGTATGTGTGTAGGGGGAGAGGGAAATTTCGTTTCCACGCGGTAAGCGTGTTGAAGCTGCATGCGCAAATGTAACGAAAAGTACGGACAACAGACCAGATTCGCGCGATCTAGGTCGAACTGTTTACCGGAGAGTGCATTTACGGGAATACGGTGAGTGTTTTGGAAGGGGAATCCGAAATGGCGTGGCATACAGCTACGTAAATTTCAGCTGCGCCCGCCGCCGAACGCCCGTTGCCTAATGGCTTAGATATTGGCGGCGAGCGTGAAACTGACCTACCACCATATCTCGTAGACTTCGGTGAGCAGTCGGTGCATTTGGCATGTGCAGGTGGTTAAGCTGTGATGCAGGCGAGTTAGCGGAACGGCGGTAATTTGATTGCCTTTTATTTTCATGATGATTATGCTTTTTTGGGTTACCGGGTTTGTAGAAGATGATGGAAGGAGATTTATTTCACTCTGAACCGTAACGAAAATGAGAACAAAATTATGAACCTGTACACAGCTCGCAATGTTTTGAAATTGATGTTAGTTCATAGGCGCGTGACTAGCAGTAAAATTGCGCATGTGAATATACATCATAAGCCTTCTCGAACATAGCCTGATATGAATGGTTTGGTTGGAAACGAAATATACAGTTTCCTAATCAACAATTGTTAGATAGCACAAATCAATCTCCAGCATAAACGTACAGCAACTATGAGTCTATCTCGACCTGTGCAGGAAGGTAAAGCTTCCATAGTAACCAATGCTAACCAAGCATAATTCCATAAAGAAAACTTCGATATTGGAAAATTACTCAACACTGCCTTCATTGCTTACAACAAGTCAAGCATTCTGACTAATCCACGTGAAATGCCTCGTACATGCATTCTTGCAAATAAAGCTATCGACGCGTGTCTCTTATCGGAGCTCACCATTCGCGAATCTGTGCAGACTGTCGGCAACATAGACGAAAAGAATATATTCTGTTCGACGTAACTAGTCATCACCTTCTGATGATTTCAAAAGCATTCTATCATATCGTAGCAGAAATGAGCTTCCACTTATTATGGGCAGTGATGCAAATGCTCATCACATATCAATCTGGTAGGCTCAGGGATGCCAACGGTACCGATAAACTACATTTTTTTCGATATATTTACATTTGCACAAGCCGTACAGCCCGCTACAGCGACGCATCACTACAGCTCTTGCCAGAACAGTAGTCAAACCGAGTACATTTTGCCGTACAGCAGTAGAATACATTTTTGTTTTGCTGCTGTACTCCGACTGCTCGGTGAGAGTGTGGCGTAGTAAAGTTTGTTCTCTCACTTTGTACATTTTTCTCCGCATAGTCAAAGGGAGAGTCCCGCACACGAAAGCGTTGATGCCGGCCGTCGCGTAAATGAGCCGCATTCATTGTAGTCATTTTTGAATAAAAATATTAAAAAGATTGAAAATATTAAAAAATGTAAAATAAGGAAAGCGAAGCTGTACCGCTCGCGTCTGGTGGCTGTACTGGGGACAGTAGTTTTCTGTCATGTTACTGCTTTACACACAGGCAGCCGTACAGCGCTGGGCGTCCTGCACTAGCGAATGACAGCAGCATCGAGAGAGAAATGAGAATGTAGGCAGAAAAATTACAGCCGTGGAAAAGGTAGGCATTTTGCATCCTTGGGTAGGCTCTAAACTGATGGAGAATATTGGACGTAAAAATCTACATATTCTGAAGGTAAGAAATCGACAAACTTTTGCAATGTCTGGGAGTGAGGAGGTGTTAGACATAACGCATTTGTATTGAAATTTTGTATTCAAACATTTTGACGTTTAAATTCAGCAGAATACAAAATGATTTGCTGCCGAATTTGGAGGCAATCAAACCACTTAATGGGAAGGTAATAATATAAAAATGCAAGATCTTAGTGTGTGTATTTTAGAAGTCAGATAATTGTGCGCGGTTTGTTTACAAGCTAAATGTATTCTCCGTAAATGTTAGAAAATGATACATTTGTGATGATTTTATTTGAAATTCTGTCCCTTTTCATCGACGAACCGGGTTTCGAGCAGGAACGCTGTTTATGTCACATCAAATGAGCCGATCCCGACGATTATTGACGCCGGAAATCATAGAGGGTATTCTAAGGTGCGTCTCAAAATATGCCAGGACAATACGAGAGTTGCGGCCGTGTCTCACACTGGAAAGTGTGGAGTTCATTGAACATATGCACCCGTTCTTTACCTTCCAAGTACAGGAACTATTGGTAGACAAAAATCCGAACTGATTTGACTTTTACAGTCTTCTGAACACGATGGTTTTGTCTAGCTGAATAATATGTTTGGAACTATTTTAGTACCCCACTATGAGTCATCTTTTGACTACAACATATTAGTTCCATATTTCATCGTATTGAGGACACCAACACTAACTTTTAAAGGAAGAGAGATAGAATAAGGACATGTTCGGAAGAATAACTGGAAAAGGCTTATTCTACAACCTTGTACAAGACACCAAATGTATAACTCTTTCCGTTGAGAAGTTAGTGTTGGCGCCATCTATGTGGTGAAACGGAGAACTAAAATTTCCCAGTTAAAAAATTACTCAAGGTCAGCTAAACCCAATTATTATTTCACAAAAAAAGTTCGTTGGAATCGAGTGCTGTTTCACCACCATGTGGTGTTAGGCCTAGAGATGGGCGTATACGAGAATTTGTACCCGATACCCGAGCTGATCCCGTACTCGAATGAATCGGTGTGGGATACTAAGGACAAGGATGGGCTAACTAGAGAGTTCTATCTGAAAACATGGATGATTATCAAAAGCGAGTTCACTGCAATCCTGAATGAAATCAAAAATGGAGCGGTGCCAGAAGACCTGCAAGATGGAGTTATTGACCCATAACTCTTCTTAATTTTGACTACAAAATCTTAAGCCATATATTAAACAGCATAAGTCATATCCTCCAGAATATTGTCAGAAAATCAAAAATGTAGCAACGGAAAGAGAACAATTTTTGAGGCATTTTGCTCGATACGGGATCATATCGGCATAACAAAACACGAGCGAATAGGAGAAATTGTGATTGCATGTGATCTACGTAGTGCGTTTGATCGTGTTAATCATGAATTTTTTCTCTACTATTAGAAGAATGGGAATCCAATAGCAGATTTGTAGACTTCATGGAATGTTTAACCCGTTGCGCTAGATCGTACCTGAGAATCAACGATCGTACCACTGAACCATTTCATATAAAAAGATCGGTGCGTCAAGGCGATCCACTGAGTATGTTGCTCTTCGTCCTATATCTACAACCGTTATTGGATCAACTCACGGAAATGTGTAACAATCAGGGAGAACGTGTAAGTACCTATGCCGACAACATCACAGTAATCATCCGTTGTGTAGGGAAAGTGGCTCGTATACAAGAGTGTTTCCAAGATTTTAGAGCTGCTAGAGCAAAATTAAATTTGATAAAAACGGAAGCATTGGAAATAGGAGGGGAATAAGAGATTGGAGTGGTTTCAGCAAAATGAATCCATCAAAATATTAGGTATCATATTCAAAAACTCAGTGAAAGAAACCATCTCTGCCAATTGGAAGCGAATCTACCGTATAGTACTTCTATGGATAAATCGGACAAGGCTGATCAATTTCATTCAAAAAGTGTTATTATTAAACAAATATATTTGTTCACAAATCTGGTACATGGCGTCCATTTTCAATCTACCAATCAAATATGCGGCAATGTTCACAAAACAAATTGGATTCTTTTTGTGGTCGGGCGCTCCAGCATAGAGGGTAAAATTCATCGATGTTACCCGACCAAAACGAGATGGTTTGCACTCCCTTGAAATATAGGCAAAGTTGCTACTCGTAAATTGTTTCATCGGAAGACGTAACATCCTGCCGCCAGTACATCAACAATCTATCCCTGCTGACATTAGTCACCTTCAAATAATCAACTCAATCCTTCCAGAACTTTTGGAAGAAGAATCCACAGCCAACGAAATTTATCAACATCAGCTACAACTACTACCAGCTGTTAGTGTGACAACGCGGATCAACCGGAACTGGAGGCGAGTGTGGAAAACGCAAATTATCGAACTCTAAAATCCGACGAGAAATCAGCTTTGTTTCTTCTAATTCAAGGGAAAATCAATCACAACGACCTTCTGTTTAAAAAAGACAGAAGAGAGAATCCTGATTGTACAACCTGTGGTCAGCATGAAACACTGAAGCATTAGTTTTCAAGCTGCCGGAATAAAGCGGGTATGTGGCAGATTATACAACAATACCTACACGTAGTAGCTACACGGCAAAATAACATAAATTTCAGGAATCGTCTATATCCAGAATTAAATGGGGAAACACAGCCAGTGCCGGCGAAACACTTTTTTCCCGAATGGGTAGTAAGATTCGGAGTGATTTTTACTAGTAGTGACGAAAGTTCAGACATGGTGTATGTAAGTGAAAGTTAAAATTTCCGGATAATACCTGGTGGCTATTCGGAAATACACTTTGTTAACGGCCTGTGTGATCGACGACTCGGCGAAAATGTGTTTGTTGATTACTGATACTACAAATGTTCCACAGCAAAGTACCAAAGTACTCCATTCTTTTAAATTTCGTTTTATTAATTTTCTGTTTCCTCCGATAAAACCTTTGCGCGGGCACCGCAGCCCGCATGATAGTGTTGACTAATGCGAAGGTATCTCCGACAATAGACAGCCGCTCTGGCTTAATGGAGGTCGATTTATATATTTATCCGATGGCAAAATAATGCCGATAAATCTCCTTTTCGATATAAATTATATTCATCTAATTCAGCAGGCCCCAGGAAGGTCTACTTCCGGACCGATTATAACCCATTTTACATCATCGATATATCGCGTAAACCAACTAAATAACACTCGGCCGTATACGAAGAAGTATCTTGTCTACGTACCCGCCTAGGAAGTAAAGATTGGTGATGTAGTCTCCGACAGGGGCCTTAATTGCGAAATATGGGGTTGGCTCCTTCCAGAACTCTTTGCTTTAGTTAGTGAAAATTCTGGTTTGCAAGCAAATACATTCAGCATAAATCGAGGAGTATAAGAACTTATTTTCAATCAGTCTCATGTCGAGCCTTTCGCCGGATCTACTCTTCCAAACTTTGTTCTCTTGAACGGGGCTCGTCTACCTGTAGCCTTTTTGTGCCACAGGGCATGCCGTCATTGCGCATAATTGGGTCATACAGCTACCCAATGTTGAAAAGTAGAAACCACGACTAATTTCTACGCTCTCTGGTCCACTAAAGAGCGAGAGTCTGACAATCCCACTGAGAGAAGATGTTTAAATGTGCCTATACATTTTCGTAAAAATAAAATCATTTCCTTTTCTAAGCTGCCTCGTAAAAGCCTGAGAGTGTCCTTTGATGGGTGATATTACGAAACCGTAGTAAGTGGCTCATCGTCTCGGAAATCTTAGAAACTAACAGGAATTTCCTCATGGGACATCAAAAACCCCAAGTGTCCCTATATTTCATTCCCATGATTTTCATCGGTTTACTTCGGTATTTGGTTAACTTCCGACGTAGATCTTCCACAATTTTAACATTATTCGCCAGGGCCGAGTTAATCCGAATCAAAGGCAGATATTGTTCCACTATACATCGCAGCTCAGCTGGTTCAAGAAGACTTCAACTCCCACGGTATGCTATAGGGTGGTCTTCACGTTGATAACCGATCTATCTTACTATATGGTATTCGCAACAATTTTAATATGATCATGACTCCACGCCAAGCGCATTGGATTGTATTGTTGTCATTGCACTTGACCTCAATTAGTGTGCCTATTCAATCGAATCAAAACAAGTTAAAATTTCCGGATAAAGCATACAACGTTTTAACTGGCTTGATTATCGACACTGCGATTAAAGGTCAGGCGAAACGAGATTCGGCGCAAACGCAACGTTAGAAACGCAAATGAAAAACTTAATGAAGGCTGAAAATGCTGTTATTGGCACCGGTTTGTCGACGGATTAACGAAGGAAATAATGTTTCATCTGGTGGCTAGGTCCTATGTTGTGTAATCAATTCAATTGTAATTGCTCTTTGAACATACAAATTTACCTGACAGCCAAGATGCTCGCGCAAAGCATTTTAGTGCTCATATTACTGTAGCGTTCGTTAGATGATGACACCTATGCATCGCTTCTATGCTAGTTAGGCCATTAGACCGAAGGCCGTTACTATTTTATTATTTCATCTTCTCTCAAAATCACTAATTATTTCCCTAACTCGATTAGAAAAAAAATTAAGTCATCGATTTTTTATCCTTCTTTTTAATATGAGCTGCGTTTTCAAATTATAGACTGTGCATTTTACGACTTCTATCCAGCCACTAAAATAACGGAGGTTGACCCAGATGACAATTCACATACATAAAACCAAAAGACATTTTAAGAATACAACATTTACTAAAATTCATTTTCTTTATTCTGACTACACACTCAATTCGGCTCGGAAATTTCCCAACAGCTGTGAAGTCAGCAAATATAGAAACTGATATCTCAGTAAAGTGAGATTAGTTTGCTGATTTTCGGTGAAATATTTTCCGAGTCTTAGCACTCAAACGTCACTTTTACTGAGATCTCAGCAAAAAAAAATGTTTGCCGAATTTCAGCTGTTGAGATTTCGACAAAAGATGCAAGAAAAGCTGAGATTCGGCAGAAAAAAATCAGTGTGTAGGTTAGTTAAAGCGGAAAACTTATTCAAAAAGTTGTAATTGTATGTGCCACTAAGACGCCAATTTTTTTCAAGTGGCGCTGTCGGGTCAAATATTTCACCGGAAACAATCAAATTCATTTATTTACTTTTTGAATTTTCTACAGCTTGCAGCGAAGCCAGTGTAATACGGCTTTGCCTCATAACCGAGGCAAAGGATTCGAAGCAGCGTAAAGCTACTGATGATCCGCCGAGTCGCCGTCGGAAGCGGTGGCCCCTCGCAAGCAAACCTGTGATCCACTCGATTGCTCGGATTATTCGAGCATATGGGCTATTATTTAGTTTAAGTCCTAGGCGTCAATTATATTTTTTATTCCATGCAGTCAGTAAATATGTAGCGAGAAATGGGGTTTCAATATGTTAAAAAAATCTAAAAAAAAATCACCCTTCATTGAAAACTGATCATTCTTTTCATTTCTAACAGCCCCGCGTGCGTCACCGCCAACTTACTTCAACCGCATATTTTACAAAAAACTATTTAAAAAATAACGCATACTTAAAGCTCTTTTTACGCAGTGTCGAAAAAAAAATCAATTGAGAAAGTGCTTAAAATTTAAAAAAAAAAACTTGGTATGCTCGAAAACACAATATCGCCCACAACTTTTACAAAACAAAATGCTTTTTAACAAAAACGCATTTGATAATGGGTTTCACATAACATGAGCTACACAATGAGAGACAGCGCTATATGTCTAATAGAAACGAAGACAAAGGGATTCCGCCAATTTAGCCCAACCACCAACTAGCCTCGGGCTAATATTTAATTAACTTAATCAACATGAGTTCAATGTTATCTTCATGTTGGTTGGTGGAATGGGTTTGGAAGTGGAGCGGGTGAAGGTTTAGTAGAGTGGGAGTGGAGGATGCGTCAAAAATCCTTCATCTTATTTCGGTATACGGGGTGGATGAAGGAAATGCGGATGTGAGGGTGGTCCAAAGGGAGAGGTGAGATGAAGGAGCGAGGTGTGAGGGCAAGGGTGAGGAGTGGGGGGGGGGGGTGCTTAGTTGCGACACAACACTCAACCGCAAATGTCGCCTTTCATTTGAGACTTAGTTTGAGAAAATCGGTTCAGTCATCACCGAAGAACCGATGTGACTTAAATTGTGGAATATGCCCGGAATCCGGGACTTTCGGAATCGTCGATAGTGGACAATATATCCAAAGAATGTTTGATTGACAATCAGTGATCTAGACGTGCGAATCGAAGTAATTTGGTGATTATTTCAATAGTTTTTGGCCGCTGCGGTGTTACGATTGTACCGATTTATATGGGAAATTCCAGTGCAACCTTACTAACTAACCTGTAACTCCGGAACCAAGAGTCCGAACCAAATGAAATTCAGCAGCAGTCAATGGAATTACTGTATCTTTCATTTGAAATCAAGTTTGTAAAAATCGGTAGAGAATTCGCTGGGTAATAGGGGTGATATTAGCATAGGAACTTGGCGAGTTCCCCGGAGGCATCATGAACCGTCATAGGTGGCCAATGTGGTCAAAGCTGCTTTGTTTATCATTGGTGATCCAGACCCGCAAACTAGAGTAATGTCGAACCCATTTTAATATGTTTTAAGTAATTTGGACATCATGATTGTACCAGTTTATATGGAAATTTGCTGTGTGACCGCACTCTTCAACCCGTAACTCCGGAACCGGAAGTCGGATCAACTAAAAATTCAATAGCAGCTTATGGGAGCGTTATACCTTTCAGATGAAACTAAGTTTGTGAAAAACGGTTCAGCCATCTCTGAGAAAATTGTGTGAGTTTAAATGACACACACACATACGCACACATACACACACATACATACACACACAGACATTAGCCGATCTCGACGAACTGAATCGAATGGTGTATGACTCTCGGCCCTCCGGGCCTCGGTTAAAAAGTCGACTTTTACAGTGATTGCATAGCCTTTCTTTATATGAGAAAGGCAAAAACGGAGCCCATTACAAACTACCTGATCGGCTTTATCTTCACACCGCATTTGGGTAGCAGAAATGGAAAGGAAATCGTTGCAGATTTTATCGGACCAATTTTTTTTGTTCAGTTTCCCATTGTTGTTCCACTTTTTATGACAATTCAAAGTAGTTTAGATGCATGTCAAAACATGGATTTGCTCTAGCACATAACAGGATGCGGTTGTCTAGACGTTTCGACTATGAGTATGGATCGGTTTTTGTATGGTCATCGCAGTAATCTGTGAACGATATGAGAGGAGTGGAAAACATCATCTTGAAATAATAGAGCGGCGTCTATATTGTATATAAATTCAGTAAATAAAGTAAAACGTCCCCTCAGTTTTTTTAATGTATATATTAGACTGGTTCAATTTTCAACCTTTAGCTCCCCCAGGCTCTACTCATTCCTATAGAAATTAGTATGAAAAATCGGTTAGCATTGAAAATAAATTCATAAAAAATCATCTTATGAATCAATTCATCAGGACACTATATATTTCTAAAGGTATTCTTCTACTGAACATATTCGGGGAACATTTTAAGTTTGTGAAAATTCGCTGAGAAAAGTTATTAACTAATACCATGTTCACACTACAGAGTTAAAACATGTTATAATAATTGGCAACAAGAAAAATATCATCAAGATAGCGTTAAAACACGTTTTAACTCGTAGTTTGAACGTAGTATAAAGAAGCAGCATGACTTCAAAACAAGTGGATTTTATGATTAATCATAGCAACCCTGTTTAAATAACTGTATCTGCCATACCCGAGCGGTGGGTGGCAAGTCTAGTTTACACTTGTATAACGATGGAGCTATTCAAACAGGGTTGCTATGATTAATCATAAAATCCATTTGTTTTGAAGTCATGCGGTTTCTTTAGTTAATAACTTTTGTCAAAGAATTTTCACAAACTTATAATTTTCCACGAATGTGTTCAGTAGAAGAATACCTTTAGAAATATATAGTGTCCTGATGAATTGATTCATAAGATGATTTTTTATGAATTTATTTTCTATGTTAACCGATTTTCCATACTAATTTCCATATAAACTGTGAAATTTTTGGAGGGTTCGAAGACACAACCGATCGGTACCAAAATTTGCACAATGACTAAGGGCCATAAAAGGAATCAGTAGAGCCTGGTGGCGCTAATAGTCAAAAATTGAACCAGTAGACATAACATACACTAAAATATTGTGTAAGGATGGAAGGAGCACTCTTTCATACTTATTGAATAGGCAGAGTCGGACCATCTCGCCGCACTTGGGCGTTCCTCGCGATTCATATCTCACCAGGGAGGTACCGAAAGATGATATCACCAAGGTATTCAAACGAGAAGATTACCTTCACTTCGAGAGAAAATGGAGGGATTCTTTAGGTCACCTTCACAATATTAAAAGCTCTAACTAAAAATGGGAAGAGGCTGAGAACTGGACTGACTATACACCAAACCAATATGCCAAGTCTCATATACCATTCAACTCAGTTTGATGAGATCGAAAATGTCTGTGTGTATGTGTGCATATGTCAAATAATGTCATCTTTGTTTCTCAGACGATTCAGACGTTGTATCTCAGACTCAAGACGATTTGCACAAACTTAGTCACAAATGAAAGCTAAAACCTTCCCATCGGCTGCTATTAAATCTTTTATTGATCGGACTGCCGGTTCCGGTACTGATATCACTACGATGTCCTAATGGTGCAATACATATTGAAACGGATTTAACATTACTTGGATTAGCGGACCTAGATCACTAACGACCTATCAAAGTAGCTTTGACCACATTGCAATCCCCTAGTTTTAACGCAAACGTGCCTTATCAAATAAACGAATTGAATACAAAAATACCTACCGCGCCATATCATGCATTCCAAAATTACCAGAAAAAAAATCATGAAGCAGCTGAAAAACGACTACTTCCACGCAGAGCCGTGGCGCGGTTTTCTGGCGCCCTTGGCGGAGTCTCAGTTTTGTGCCCCTTTGGTGATTACTTTGGCTTTGTTTTTCATTTCAACCTTTAAAAAATAATTTGTGTACATGGGAATGGCACACCTACTCCATTCTTACTTTCACGTAAATTCCAGCCACAAATCTTTTACTGTATATTTATGAAATCAGTTGACGCTAGGTGTTTGAAGGCGATGGAGAGAGTTTCTACTCAGAAGACTGCATATTAGGGTGTCAATGGCATGTATGGGAAATAGGTGACCATCGAATTTAATAACTGTATGCACCACAGCATTCGCACCAGCAAAAAACTTTTTGCATAATTTTAGCTCAACCGGAAACGCAAAAAACGGCCATTTCAACCAGAGATTCAACCTAGTGCAGGATTGGTTGGACATAGGATGGGAAACGACAACTTTGTGATAGAGTCTCAGTTATGCACCTCTTGACTGTCTACTTTGGCTTTCTTTTCCAGTTCGACTTTGAAACAATAATTTTGTGTGTACCTGGCAATGAAATTCCTATCCTGAGTTATTTGATGAATTAACCTCACTTATTTTATAAAGCAAATCAAGATTGTAGCGCCCCCTCAGGTCGGTGCCCGTGGCGGGGTCAACCTGGCCAACCGCACGCTACGGCTCTAGCTCCCTCGTAAAACTTGCAGCAACAAACACAAACTTAGTAAACCAAAATTTCACCAAAGATAACGATCCAACAAAGACGACCGAAGAAATGTTATTTATTTGTAAAGCTGTTGGTCTCCGGTCCATGAGTTGATGGATAGTCCAGATAGTGGAGTCACCTCTCTGGCGTCGGTAATGAAGAAGTAGAATCCAACTTCTATACTTACTAACAAATATGCTCCTCCCGTGATACTTGTGGAGTGCGCAGTAGTATATACGGCCTCTAGCAAAAGTTAGTATTGGACTAACATTGCTTCCCTTTTCTTGCGCGATCTACTTATACTACCAAGCGTTCTATTCCTATATCGTCGCTGTTGTGTTATCTTATGACAAGCGCCATTTAGCACTTTTCGAGAAAAAACGATTTTTAAAATTTGAGAAATGTTGGAAGCGTTTCGGAGAAGGCAATCGATGCTTCTGTCTTTTCTGTAGTAATCACTCGATTTATGCGAAGATCGGTTGACTATATTGACTGATTTTTCTTAAAATGTAAACCAAAATCGCTTGCATACGTGTCAAAAGCGTGTATTGATGATAAAATATGTATGACGTGTCACAAATGTGCATAGAAGATTCCATATAAAAAAGAACTGATTCGTAAAGTTATAGATCACTATGCCCAATGTTATACTTTTTCATGCGGTTGCACCAATATCAGGTTACAAAATCATGGCATTGGAACACAAAGTTTTCACAATTTTATTTCTTTATTCATTAACAATTTAGAGACAATATATATCAAATAATGCTATTGTTGACAGGCCACTAGACGGAAAAAACTATTCTTCTTGCATAATCCAGCATTACATTTCGGCATACTTTCCAAAATTAGTAGAAATCTCAAAAGAAAATTTGTTAAATAATCTTGAAAACACAAGCCAACAATTCGCAGAAAAAAACTATGGCAGTTTGCTCCCAAGACTAGAACCTAGCTACTGATTATGGTTGATCTGTGTGAGAATTACGCATGTCATCAAAGATATCTGTTGGCTTGCTATAAACTTTTTGGCTTATAGGCAAACCCCTACTTACAACTATTTGTTCAAAAGGCAATTTAATGATCTCCACAACGCCGTATAGATGGTAAAAATCGGTTAGAAACTACCGGGTTTATAACAATATTAAGAAAACAAAAAGAATTTTGACGTATTTTAAAGACTTGTTCTATATAAAATAAAATAGTAACATAACAAAAAAAATGAAATATTGCATAATAAGGTGGACAAAACACGAAGATTTTTGGACTGGCTACTTTACGAATGATTTAAGAATAAAACTATCCAATTTAATTAAAAACTCAATAAAAATTTGGCATGATCGAATATACGCTACACCCACAAAATCGTTTACGTATAGAAAAAGTCACGAAACCATTGTAGGGTTAACGTTTAAAATTCGACGGGACTGTTGAAACTGAACAATTAGTGGAAATCGCATCATCACATCATCGAAGCAATCTGTGAATAATCCAAGAACAAAATTTAATTTTTTTTCACTTTTTAGTTCATTTTTATGCCATTTTTAAACTACGAACCGAACTTAGTAGGCGATGGTTGAGTGTACACGTATATATTTTTTCATGCGTCATTTTTTTGTAAAAAATAAATTGTGTCGAGTGAATCGAAGAAGGAACGCATCGAAGGAGCTACAAAGGACAACGATCTCTGTGGAGATTGCAGACCAGTGGCTGGAAGGAGTTGCCCTGTAAAATCGTAGGATTCTTGAAGCCTTCCAAAAAAGGGGAGCAGTGTTTACGCGGCAATTGAGGATTGATGAGCCTGATCCTCTGAAGGTTTCATGTGCCGCGGGACTGGGTGAGATCTGAAATATTTTTAAAAGTTTTCTTTGCATCTGTTCTCACCGTAAAATTGGAAAGGTTTTTAAATTGAACATCGATCATGCACTAAACTGACCTCAATCAGCAGTCGATTAATAATAATAAGTCCATAGTATACCGGGATGCGTTCTGATCTATTTATGCTATATGGGGTGTGAGTTTTGTATTTGGTGTCTAGGCTTGTGCTTTTCCAGAAATTGTAGCTTATGTTGTTTAGTTTTGCATTGGTCGGGGGAGTTTTGATTTATGCTATTGTTCCGACTGTGACGGATTTCGAGGGACTTGGTGTGGATTGATGGTCCTACCATGTTTGTTCGGACGAAGTCAGTCTGGAGGCCGTGTAGTGTTCGATGGCAGCACCGAGAGTTGATCGAATCGGTTTCTGGTCCCATGTCATAACCGGTTAACCCATTTGATCAGTTTTTGGTGCTGTCACTGGATATCGCACTGCTTATGGATTGTCTTTGTCCAGGGAAGTATGGTGGGATTGTCTGTCCACGGCGGTCTTTTGGTGTGTGTTACGGTCGGAGTCGTGGCATGGATCAGGGTTCTTTTTATCAGCATAGGGTTGGACGTACGTGAGTTGTGGCTTTTGGAAGGTGTCTTGTTTTTCCAAACATTCAGTTTTTGGTTTTTGGAAATATACGGTACAGTTATTTGTTTTCCGTCAACGCTCAACGAACGCGGAAGGTTTCTGCTTTCATGAACTTGTACTGCCTATTAGGACATAGAAGTCCTGTATGGATTTTTGTCGAAGGTGAGTTTTCTGTTGGTTTGTATTTTTATGCGTTTTTGTTTATATTACTACTAATTAACCGATTTCACCAATTTTCTCCATTGTTTCAGAGAGCGAGTAAGGGCGCTATAACCCTGGCTCATTAGCCAGGGCAGGGCTAAATACTTCTGTTCCATCCCAGGAACCTAGGACCAAAGGAGTGACATTAATCCTCTTAGCAAAATCACTCCAAACGATTTATCAAACCCCCATTAAATTGAAACGGTTGTTTACGGTTGTCCACGTTTCTTCCTTATTCAAGGTTCAAAATAATCCGTTGATTAAATTATTCATTGAATGAATAGTTTAATCAACGGATTATCTTGAATCATCTTTATTTTGTACGCTGCACAGTTGCCGCTTTAATGCTTGTGTCATATTCAATATGTGCTACAAACATTAATAACGACAAGAAAAAATTTGAACGAACGTCTGCAATTTTCCAGGATCCCTACATGTATTGGCTGACTAGACATTTTATGCCATTTTTAAACTACAAAGTTTACTTCAAAAAGCATATATTTTAATGAAAATTTGACTGACTCCACGACATTTTCAAAAAAGACTAAGAAACATTTAGTACACAGAAAAATAAAACCACCCACAGAATTCTTTTAACTTAAATTTAGATAGTTTTGAGTCTTGTGTCGCTTTCGCACTTATTAGTGTTGTCAAAAAAAAGAGAGTTGGACTCAGTCGAGGCCTTCCATGGAATAAGGTACTTTTTAGTTGTTTGAGGTTTACTCAAAATTAGGTAGATTCAACTTAGATTTAGTCATATTTAACTAAAGGTTGAGTATAAAAAACCTGTCAATGAGTTGTGGTTTTTGCCGTGGTTAAAAGGAAACTGCCTTCAACACGGTTTACCTAATTTAGCCTTATTCCACGATACCCCGAGATTGAGTCAAAAAAGCTCAACTTTTGGTAGTTTTTCGTATCCGTATACAGAGTTTGAGAGCTTATGGGAACTGTTATTATGTTAATTGTAATTTATTTTTATTTTTTCTCAGTTAGTGTATTTGTAATGCAATGAGATCTCGTTTTTTCGGTTTGCACATATAATAATAAATTAACAATGCTATACGTTTGTATTTAAGGTTACTGTGATAATTACATTATTGTGTTTTCTATCCATGTTTTGATCTGACCGTTGCTTGAAACCAATGCGGAGTGTGAAGCAAACATCTGAAGTAGTAAAATAATTTGCCGAGCTACCAAACAAATTAAGGTTCGCTTCTTTTCACTAGCCGGCTCAAACTCGAGGTTGTTCCCACCGTGGTAGATGGTGGGTTGATAGAGCGACGACGATGACGGATAATGGTGGGAGCAAGAAGGAGACGAAAAAAAGTTAAATGCTTTGTTGTTTTCTTTTCACTTGTACTTGATTTTTGTGAATTGATAGCGTTGAACCGACCCTTATTTAAAGGTATTATTTTCGGCCCCTTTTTGCCGCCGTTTCTCTTTGCACCCCAAAGGTGCGTGGGATCTGTTTGGCAATTTCAGATATTCCTCAGAATTTTTATGAATGAACTCACATTCTTCAGAGTGTTTTTTCTTGTCTCTATCTTCATTCTTAAAACTGAGCTTATTGTGTAATTTTTAGTTGGAGTTTATGGTTCTGGCTGAGAATAGAGACGAATGAAGGCAATCGAATTACACCTTAAAGATGCATGCAGACAGGTTGAAGGACAATTAGCCCATCGCTCGCCAGGGTCATCTTGCCCTTGCAGACAGACTCTTGAAAATTGAAGACGTTTTTTTCACTCAAACAAACGGCTATCATTCATGAAGCCTTTCCAAGTGAAATTTGAGTGCCTGTGAATGGACGTTCCCCACTGAGGTGGTACGTGTAGTACAAGTACCAGGAAAAATGTGATTTGGCATTTGTCAATGGATCCACGGGATGCCTCTCCAGATGTTCGTTATGTGCGTGTGAATGTGGTGTTCCAGGAAATACAGAGCTAGTGTGTCTCCGACTGTTTTGGAGTAGGTACAGCTCAAAACAAACAGGTGTCATAAATATTTAATAAACACTAAAAAATGTTGCCAGCTTTAACTGTTTGAAAGAAGAGCCTGCCACAGTTGTTAACCTATCAAACTCAAAATAATTTGTTTCTTCAGTAATTGATGCGATGTGGTGAAGTTATTCAAAAATGTTCATTCTTTTTCATTTTTTACCGCCAGCAGAACCGTAGAGAGAAAATACGGGCCCGAGGGGTCCAACGTACGGCCCCCCACCACTCTATATTGATCGTGCACAACAAAGTCAAAGTTTGAAACCATTGTAATTTGAATTCTGAACACTCAATTTCAAAAATAAAAGAAATGTGTCAAAAATGAGTATTTATTTGAGTATAATCAGCTCAACTGGTGAGTAAGCAATCAATTTTCAAAATTTTGAGTGAAAAAAATCGTTTACCAATTATTTTCCGCGTTTGCTTTTTGAGTAAAATCTACTCAAATTTGATATTATGGTCCTAAACTCAAAACTGAGTAAACGAGGCATACTCATTTTTTGACTACGTGCAATTTTAAGAAATTGAGTGGCTGGCTACTCAAATTTGAGTTTTTATGAAAGGGCTTGTATATTACACTGCAATTATATTGTTATGTAGCAGTTTTTTGCTATAGTTATTTGTAGTGCCAATGTCGGTAATAACGTAGGAATGGTAATACTTTATATTATTTTTAATACCTCTTCGAAAGTTTTGGTGACTTTGAAAAGAGCCATTTTTGTCAATAGTATTAGTAAAAGTAAAGAAATGGAAAGATTAAAAATGTAGTAATTACAAAAATTGAAAACATTATCTAAACGGAGATCAAATGTACAAGAAAAAAAAACAAAGGGAAAACTTAATGTTGAAAGAGTGTACAGAAAAACTAAAAATCGCAAAATTAACTACATAAACAAATTAAAGTCAATTGTCAACAAATGTATAATCGAAAACAAAAACCAAAACAAAACCTATAAAAATCGACAAAAGAAAACGGGAAACTAGACAAACAAATTGTAAAGATGAAAGAAGTCGAACATTATTGAACAAATTGTGAAAATATTAGAAAAAAGTCGGAAAATTATGAGAATCAAATAACATAAAAAAACTACTAAAAAATACGAGCATTGATATAAAATAAAAATGCATAAAACTGAAAAGCTCGAAAATAATAAAATATATTTAACATTAGAAACAAGAAATATTTAAAGCAATAGAAAAAGTGAATAAAACGTTAAGAATGCATAAAAGTAGAGAAATAGATATAAAAGACAAAAATAAAATAAACATGAAGAAATTTAAAAAAAAATTGGAGAGTTGGAAGGATTGAAAGACGAAAAATATTAAGAGTTTGGGAAGAGATGGATTGAACAAAAGTGGACAAAATGGAACACAAAAAATAGCAAAAAAAAACGAAGTATAGAAACACACAAAATCGAAAAAATAACAAGAATAAATTGAAAAAATAGATTAGAATATTTCAAGAATGGAAAAATGCATTAGAAATAAAATTTGACAGAAATTCAAATAAAAGCCTAAATATAAAACAAAGAAAAAATGCGCATAATAGCAAAAAAAGATAAATCTAATATTTTCTAGAAAAATAAAGAAATAAAAGTGCAAACCTATTGGAAAATGGCCAACAGAAAAAGCACTTTCAAAATAGGTTAAATGGAAAAATGAAGAATAACAAAAATGAACAAAATGAAAGATTAAGGAAAATGTGTAAAAATAAATGAGATTATATTAAATTAGCTTAGCAATGAGAAAAAATAACACTGCGAAAAACGGAAAGCTAAAAACTAGAAAACATGGACCAAAATGCGAGAAAGGTAAATAATTGGACAATAAGACACTTTCGGATGAATTAAAAAAAATGCAAAAGTATATGGAGAAAAAGGAAATATAAAAAGGGAATGATAAGAATAAATGGAGCAAGTAGACAAATTTTAAAAGTTGGATGGAATGACAAAAGAAACAAATAAAAAACAGGGTACTAAAATATGAAACAACAGAAAAAAATAGAATGGAATTCCCTCGAAAAACAGTAAATAAAATGGAATAACAAATTAAGGTGAATGGTAATGACAAAAATGCAAAAATGGAGTGTGTGAAAAGATGGATAAAATAAAAATTTGGTAACAATGGAAACAGATAAAAAATGCAGAATGTTTAAATTGCAGAAATACAAAAAAATCTACAGCTTGAAAAAAATTTAAGCATTTTTTTATGATGTTTTCCGTTTTAATTCCACTATTTTATGTAAACTGCAAAAATGCACTTTTATATGACAGATACGTATTTCGGCTACGACATGCAGCCTTTATCAGTGTTTGTATCAATATGCGAAAGACATCAAAAAAGAAAAGTGTTTAATATAACATTCCACTAAGTCGCCCAAAAACAGTGCTTTTTAAAGTCAATTGATCAACGAAATCTTAACAAAATTTTAAAAAATCCAGGTAAAAATAAAAAAAATGAGGAAAACAGCGAAACATGGATCAAATTTCAAATAAGGTTGTAGTTGGATTTTACGCTATGCTGGTTTTCGAAAACATTCATAAAAGCTAAATAGGCTCTGCTTTATTTCTTATGTAGCTCATAGCAAAAATATATCATATATGCTTTACATTCGCCGCATAGTGTAATGTTATGGTAGAGCATTTAGGTGCATTTTTCGCATTAGTGAACAGTTTTGTTGATTTAGTGGGGGTACTACTTCACATGCTTGAATATCCACAAAAAAAAATCAAAAAAGCACCAGCCACTCTCGCTGTGAAGGATACGCCGAGCAAACTTTGCTCTGCTCCACAAAAAACAATCACGAAGCGTAAAATCACACTTCAGTGTCTTTCGAGAATCTTTGTGAGCAGCATATAACACTAGTTTACAAAATAAAACTAAAAATCTGAACATCAATATTCGAACACCATTTCTAATGTAAAATGACGTGCTGAATCTGAAAATGAGGTCCAAAAAATTTACAGTAGAACAGTTTTCGAGTCACAGTAAAAAATGAATTTTACCTTTAAAATAAAAAGTGCGTTCAGTAAAATCCAAAGTACTTCGGTTGTAGTGCATGGATATGAAATATTATTATGTTGAATTAAAGAAAATAGAATGTATTTTCGGTTGTTAGAAAGAACACTTTGATTTAGTGCGACTACTGGTTCTGACGTTATTTACGAGTTTATAGAACTTTTTCTTAATTTTTCTTTTAAAAAAGAAATGAACGTTTGGTCAAGATTTTTGGCTAGGTAAAGCAATACTAAAAATTACATTTCCATAGAAGCTTAAAGCCTGCCAATAACCAATGAAAATAAACACTTGTTAGTTTAAATTCGTTGAAAATTGCGAAAGTTATTCATTTTTTTGTAAAATGGCAATTCCTGCTCAACTTATTGAATGGACGATTCCAATTTTTCCCAGGGATTGCTTCCCAATATATTAGAATTTTGAAAGAATTTAATGTGGGATAATAATCGAACTCGTTTATCCATATGATTCACTTCTGATAACAATAATTTCAGGCTCAATGACATTATCAGTCATGGAATGACTGATGTGATATACTGCGTGTAATATTTACAAGTGTATTACATAAAATAGTCATTCTTTCCTACAACATCTAGCAAGTTTTTTTGAAATTATGTCAGACATCGAACAAGATTTATTTTAGGTTTAAAATCTCAAAATCTTAACTTCAGTATGATTTGAAGAACAAAATTACAAAATATTCTTGTAATTGCACTTAGATGTTTTACGCAATATATTGTAGTATATTTAAGTTTTGTGTGACAGTACAGTAAAATCGGTACATCGTAGAAGCCAATCTGTGATGTGACGAAATAGGTGGATAATTCATCATAAGCTTCCGATGTGTGTATCAAGGCGTTGTGCAGCGTGCAGTTTACATCGTATTTTGTACATATACGATTCTGTATGGCACATGTAAATATTAAGCGTATTTTTCAACGCCAAATTTTTGATAATTGATGAGCCTGTAATTATTGTTATAAGAAGTCTTCAATCATTTGGATAAACGAGTTCGAACATTACTCCACATTAAATTCTCTCAAAATTATTCAATTTATTTGTTTACCAGAATTCTGACAGAGAATCCTTTATATATTATAAAACAAGTCCTAGAAAAAAAATGGAATTGAGACGGTTCAATAAATTGACTCAGAGAAACTCAAATTTCCCCATTCTAGAAAAAAATGAATAACTTTCACAATTTCCATCCGATTTAAACTAGTAACTGCTTATTTTCATTGGTTATTAGCATGCTTTAATTTCCCATCTATATATATATAATTTTTAGGATTGCTTTATCTTGCCCAAAATATTGACCAAACGTTCATTCTGCTTCAAAAAATGACGAAAAATTGAGAAAGAGTTCAATGGATTCGTAAATAACGTAAGAACCAGTAGTCGCACTGAAACAAAATGTTCTAATAATCGAAAGTGCATTCAATTACCTTTAATGCAGCGTAATAATATTTCATATCGATGCACTACAACCGAAGATAGTTGGATTTTGCTGAACGTACTTTAAATTTTAAAGGTGAAATGCATTTTTTTACTGTAACTCGAAATCTGTTATACTGTAAATTTTTTGGACTTCATTTTCGGATTCAGCACACGATTTTACATTGAAAATGGCCACCAGCTTGTTTAGTTCAGAAACTAGTAAACTAGTGTAATCTGTTGATCCATTGAAGTGAAGGTCCTGTGGGGTAAAGTAAATCTGAACCCAAACGGTGGTGAACACTTTTTAAATATATTGACCAACACCGAGAGGGGCCCTACTTATAGATTAGGGTCTGCAGCCCGAGGATGATGTTTATGATGACTGTATGCTAGACGATTTATAAAATGATGCTATTCCTGATGAAGAAAAAATTGCAAATTTTCAAAATAATCAACTGGATTCTTCTGGTCTCCAAAAACCGGTGTGGCAACCCCAAATAGAAGGTTGAGAAGGTTTCTTTTTCTTTCTAATAATTAGTTTCGATAATATTCCAGCAGTTGCGAAGTCAGGAAATTCAATAAATAAAAAAAAATCGATTTCATGTTGACGAAATTTGAAGACAACCTCATGGCTTCTAATCAAATCATTTATTTTTTACCCCTAGCACGTCTGATCTTATTTTTTCGATTATTGAAATTTTAAGCTTAGGGCCATTCGCTTCTTCATTCATGTTAGAAAACTTACTTTAAAAAAATCTCCATTCCTATGTGCGAGGTTAGGAATCGAACCCAGGTGAGCTGCGTACATGGCAGTCGATGTACCATCTACGCTATGCCCGCCCTTGTCTGACTTTTGATTGGGTACAAATATATATTTGATAACAAATATGCAGTAGTTTAGAATTTTCGCTATTCTAGTTACATCATACACAAGATATTAAATTTTTTGTTGAAAAGTATTGGCCAAAATTTTAGTTTATTTTAAAAATCCGGGCCCCCTTCATAATTCCGGGCCCGGGGGAAATAAACCGCCCCCTTTCCCCGGCCCTCTCCCTGGCCAACAAGAATTCATCTTTATGCTGGTTAGGTGGAAAACTGCACTAGACTTAGGTCGCACAATGTCCTCAGGCTGTGAACAATTTGTTGAAATTTTTAACTTTTAGTTAAAATCTGACACTTCGAAAGTTATTTGCAAAATAACCCTACTCTGGAGCATGGTTAAAATTGACAGAGCGATAGTTAAATTGGACAGCTCGATGGTTAAAATTTTGCCCATGATGCAGAATAAAAAGGTGGAAACTTTTTCTGTATCTAATTGAGTTTATCAGTATTTTTCAATACAAAATTAAGGGATAAAGATGGAAACGATAACGTGTTGTGTTAAGATTTATTTGAGTTATTTCAGGATGTGGATGTTTACTTTTCGTGGCTATGACTGTCATACTTAATGTAATAAGAAAAAAACTAATTTTAAAATATCGACAAATGTTCACACCTCCACCAACTTGTAGTCATCGCAGCTGTCAATTCTAAATAACTATCCATATGTCAACTTTTGAAATGGTTCGCTCTCTCGGTTAAATTTTTCCATTCAAGAGAAAATAACTTTCGAACTGTCAAATTTTAACTAAAAGTTAAAGAAACTCGCCAAATGGTTCACAGCCTCAGTAGGCACAGACACTAGACAATTGAAGCAGGCCGTTTTTCATCAACTCGTTCGCCGCTATACACAACAAATCTAAAAAAACAAGCACAAATTCCACAAGTAACTAACCTTTCGACAACAATTTGGCATAGCATGCTTCGCTAGATTGGTTTTTGAAAAACAAAACATCCATCGTTCAACAGTGTTGCAGAACCATAAAACCCGCAGGGGGAAACAATCAACACGACGCTAATCAACGATGGCGCCATCATACCACAGAACTAGCGACATGACGATGGTGGCTGGTGCCAATGTCAATAAAAATCGACACAGCTATTTATTATCAATTGATATTCATCAGCGAGGGCTCAACGAGCTTGGAGTTTCGATCGTGACATGGTAGATCGTTGAGTAGGCTGAACGAAAACGAGAGGTGCGTATCGTAGTCTGATTTTCAAGAAATTGGAGCGTGTTAACACACAATGATATGCTATAAGAAACATCCGAATTTTCAGCCGAATTTTAGATTAACTGGCACCATTATCGTAACATCGAACGACATCCGCTTGATTTTGTAATAAAGGAGCCACTAAAACGTGATAATTAGCAATAAAATTCAGCACTTTGTGACCTGATCAGTATGCAAATTGGAAAGGGCTTCTCTTTTCTGATCGAAATCGGTTGTTCGTTAGTCGTGAGAAGTAAAATTTCTTTCGATCGTGATCCGCAACAACACCCGGATTGATCGTGACTGCTCACACGTGCTCAGCTTTACACAGTTCCCAAACCAACATCGAATTCAGCAGCAAACATTAGTCTTTCGCAATAAACAAAACAATTCTTGCCATGCTAGCCCACCGGAGAACGATTATCAGCCTGATTCAGCTCAATATTTCACCCCCTATCAACGGCTCCGAGACAAACCCTCTATAGATTCCGATCGAACGATATCGCAGTGTTCGGATCGAAGATCTAGTCCAGTATGGGGCCGCGCACCGCTGCATCGTAAAACAAACATTTCACTGCACCCACCCAACCAAGTATACTGCAGAAACTACTTACGGTGGGTTATGATGCCGGGTTAGATCTGGGCCACAAGGGTTCAAATTGAAAGCGAGAAGTTATTTGTTCACCAGTCACCCGACCCCAGTCCACAGGGCAATGTATAAAGCCATGTATGTACCTACTACCCGCGAGAACCAGTAGTATACAATCTTGCGCCTAGGAGAGAGAAAAAACCTATGCAACGATCGTTTTATCTGATTGCAATAATTTACGGTGTTTGTCAAGATATATCACGACTTTGCTGTTAGGCCCCGGCTGCCACCGGCGGACGTAGCGATCCGCAGGAGTGCCAAACGATGTGCCGGCCTCAATCAGCAGTGATCGCCGATTGCGATTGGAACTGAACGACATTCGGTGATATCTGATGGTTTCTTTTTATTTTCTCCCTGATGACAAGCGGTAAGATGGTGTCGATAAATTTTTGGATAACACTTTTTAGATGTGATGCTGGTACCAGTTTATTCAATTTATTATCTTCCTTCTTGGATACATACGTAACCTTTTAATCATATACATCAGTTGCTAAAAATAAACAATAAAAATATGTCAATTGACGACCTACCTACCTAATTATAGCCACAATCACCACAATCACACAACGTCGCTGTACCCATCTCAGACCAATCGAGCGAAATCTACGTGACTGCCACAGTCGCACATAACCCCAAAATACACTCATTCGACCAAAAACCGTTCCCACAGAAACGCGCCCAGCTGCACAAACATCAAGGCAACCCGCGTGTCTCATCGCAGCAGTGGCTTCAATTCAATCTCACCAGGAGCTTCCCAGCCAGCGCTTGCTTCGACGAAACTTTCAGCGTGCGTGTATAATTCCGCATATAGGGGTGTCAATTACGAGCTACGCGCAGAAGAGAAAGACGTCAGCTGATTATGGCTGTGAAATGTCATGTTTGACCATCATCCGAGGAAAGGAATATTAGCCTAAAGTTGCTGAGCTGGGTAGGTACACTGCACAATGGTCTCGAAATAAGGCATTCATTTATGATTGCGCTGGAAGTGCGAATCGAATGGGTTTCCGATTCTTCGATCCCACCCCAACAAACATCGCCAAGGCCAGCCAATAGAGAGGAAAGTGCGGAGAAGGTTAAAGCGGATTAAAGCACTAGATTGATGTACTGGCGGCAGTGGTACGAGTTCGACGACGCACGTGACCCACACGTTCCGGCTGTTTGTTCCATGTAGATTCGATGATCGTGTGAGAAATTTATAGATTCGAAGGCGGCGGCACGAATCGTTGACTCATTCTGCTTACGCTCGCTATGGTGGCAGTAAATATGGTTGCTAATTGACTTGATGGGTTTAATTACTTTACAGCTTTTTTGTATAATTTAGACTCAGCACCAATATTAGAATTACCCATTTAATTCACGACACACACACGAAAATACTGCCCAATAATGATAAAACATTTGTATTGTCTTTCCATAAATCTGTCATAAAACTAAAAAAAATTGTTCCCAGCAATCACTATTCTCACGTCCACGTCCCCCGACCAAACACTGGTTGGCGAAAGGGATAATTGACAGCTCATGCCGATAAAAATCTTCGGCCAGATAAGCAGGCTGTAATTGCCTTCGGAAGCCGATAGTTGCAACGTGCCAGCTTGGGTGGTTGAGGGTAAAAAGCCTTCTCCCTATTGTCCCGGCTGGCAGATTTCTTGCTTCCCATGTTCTACCAAACGAAGGGTTTTTGTTTCACACGTGAAAATAGCATGTGTTTCGGTTCTTATGGGAAATATGTGACAAAATGTGACGAATACTGTTGAAGCTTTTTTTGATATGAATTGTGGAGGAAATTTTCAATAGGACGTAAGTAACAATTAGAGTTTATATTTGTTTACTTTCTCTTTCGATTATTACGGTTCTTCATTTTTTTTAATTCGCGACGTCAACCTTTTCTAAGACGAAATTTCTAATTGCATCTTGATGAAGGGGTTCTCTCCCTTCCCTAAGGAAAGTTATTGAATTGGAAAGAAAAGAAAACTGAATATGCAACGCAATTTGGAAGGGGTAACTATCTAACTTTTTAGAAGGATTTTAGGTGAAAGTCACTCTACCTGTGATTCCGCGTTTATTGCAAGTAACACGACAAAATGACAAAAGAAAAGCAAATCAGGTTCTGTTTGTATCCGTATCCGCAGGGGAACTATATTCTAGTTCTCGTGGTTCGAGTATTGTCCAATGAATAGAATGGTGTTTGTCGAACGCTTCTGGATGATGAATATGAACGGTTTGTGAGCGAGGAAGGGTCGTGGTCCAACACGCCATTTCACGTTGATTCCTGGAAAAGAAGAGAAAATATTTGAAATGATAACAAACATAACTGCGTTGCATCACACTTTATATCAAGGAGAAAAATGAGGTTAAGTCAAGGCCTTTCAACTTATTTTCCACATATAGTAATCATTGAGTTTTCCAATCGTAAAACATAGAATAATTCAATCATTTAATAACGTTTTCACTCAAGAACCAGCGGTAATAATTAAGAATCACTGCTCAAAACTTCAAATTTATTATTGGCCGGAGAGGGCATAGCGTAGTTGGTAAATCGATTGCCTTGTACGCAACTCACCTGGGTGCGATCCCCAACCCCGCATATAGGGTTAGAGATTTTTCGAACCCGATAAAAGAGGCGAGGCTAAAGGTTAAAATTTATATTATCCCAAAAAAAAATTTGCTCGCTGCAAAGACACGTTAAAAATACAAATGTGAGAAAATCGAGTTTAACGGTCGGTGCAGCGAGGCAATGATCCCGCATGACGAATATTCAAAAAGCTGTAATTTAAGTTACAGTGCTTCGAACTTGATTATTTATTCAAGGAATTTATCTAAATATATGCAGTTTTAAAACATCTAATACGTATGACCCAAAGATTGAAACCTCAATAATCAAACATATGATATCACCAAGTTGTGCTAAAGCTGTATTATGTACAAGACGAGTCCCCTTTTGTGGACATACCCGCAGTGCCGCCAGGGATACGAGCAACCCTAATGCAGCTAAAGTATCCAACACCGGTGGGATCTTCAGTCGTATGTTGGCAGGGAATAGGTAAACCGGGTGAGGCCATTCGTCAGAGGCGGATTATAGCCATAATCCAAGAATGGAGCAAAGAACACGAATTTTGACATCTGAAGGCTGATAAAAGACGGCATACTACAGTGGGCTGGATATGTAGTGCGAATGCCGGAGGAGAGATTAGCTAAAGTTATGCACAGAAGAGAATATGGAAGAGGCCATCCACTTCGAAGAAGACCCCGTTCTCACTGGCTGTCTACAATCGAGAAAGATGAGCGTGCGGCGGGGTTCAAGAATACTGGAGACTGGCGGTCCTGGAGTGAATCACCTGGAAATCTAAGACATTGATGATGATTCATGAATCGGAGTACCCGGATTGTTCGGAAACAATAACGATGATGATGCTCGAGTTGTTCGATGAGGCGTACCCAGAAATTGCTGAACATTTTTTTTTTTTTCCATACGTTTATTTGACACGGCATTTGCAAAAGCTTTTTACGCCAGTTTCTTTTTTTTACATAGCACGTTACAAAAATCCTTAAGACTAATTTTAACTATACTAGTACTTTGTCTAAAACTAACACTGAAATCACTTTATTGTTTGCTTTTTTCCTTACATTGTTGTATTTCATAATGATCTAGTATTTTCGGGTGTATTTATTTACTTTTTTTCTGTTATTGTCTAAATTTAAAAACTAAATATTCCAGGACACTTTAATTGGTGAATGATTAGCCTTGGATGAGAGTATGAGGAGACGAATTTAATTAAATTTTGACAGACGCTGTTTTTAGAAAATGATAGATAAGTTCCATGTATAGAGGATCGCGATACGCCAGGATGTCTCTAACAGGAACATGGATTGGTCTTCCTCGGACTTGTAAAGAATCTACTAATTGTGATCTGGCTTCACGATATTCAGTGCAGGACCAAACAACATGCTCAATGTCGTGGTAACCTTCTCCACAAGCACAATGATTACCCTCAGCGAGCCCAATACGACGGAGATGCGCATCTAAAGTATAATGATTGGACATGAGCCTAGACATCACACGGATGAAGTCCCGACTTACATCCAATCCTTTGAACCATGCCTTCGTTGATACTTTAGGGATAATTGAGTGTAGCCATCGTCCCATATCTCCATTGTCCCAAGATGTTTGCCAACTAGCAAGTGTCCTCTGTCGAGAAGCGCTATAAAATTCATTGTAAGCGATGGGTCTTTCATATATTTCACCATCTAGTGCACCAATGTTGCTGAACATTTGAATCAGAACGCGATGAATGCAAGGCGTAGAGAAAGCAGACTGATTCAGCAGGAAGTTCAGAAAGAGCTGAACAGGTAGACGAGGTAGATCAAGCGATGTGTCGAAGCGAGGCTCAGTAAGGCTGAGCACGTGGTAACGCGTAGCTGTAGCACTGGTGAGGCACCTTCAGCCATCTTTGCCAGAAGACCCTCCACTTGAACTGCAGTTACTACGTAATGTGGTCTTCAGTACGAGACGCTGTATTGCGTCACGGGTTTAATGCTGCGCCCCAGAATCCTAAAACTGCAATATTCTTCATTATACGTCTACAGATAGATCTGCAAGTAATATTGTACTGTGGCGACCGTCAGTTTTGCGCCCTTTTGGTGTTTACATTACATTTGTTTTTTCAATTCGACTTCCCATCAATAATTTAGTATGTACATGGGAATGGCACACTTATACTGACTAAAACAATACAAAAGAGTTTTGAAAAACATTCTAATGATGCAAACTGGAGGCTGAATGTCGTCAGCTCGAACCAAAACTCGTGGAAGGTAAACAAGTTCAACGGGTAAATGAAGCGTGCCAGGTAATTTTTCTTTTCCAAATTAGGTTTTAAGAAGTTCCAGTACGATTCGGCCTAAAGATGATTCAGACGATACATCAGCTTCCGTCAACGTCATCAGAATGTCACCGTCCTGTCAGGATAAGTTAAATGCGTTTCTCTTGCATCCGTTCACACGTCAAAACGTTCCGTGCCGTTGATGTTGTGTGTGAATGCCTCCATTTAAATCCATGTAACTAATCTTGACGTTCCGTACCAGTGACGGAAGCCTGATGTATCGTATGAATCGTACTTTAAACGCATAACGGATAGAGATGGTCGGGTTTCAATTTTTTCGAACCCGAACCTGACCCGAACCCAAGAGCATGAAAATTTAGAAATCCGAACCCGACCCGAGGCCGAAATTATAAAAAACCGACCCGAGCCCGAACATTTTAAAACTTAAAAACCCGAACCCGACCCGTACCCGAGAATGAAAATTCTGTAAAACCCGAACCAGACCCGAGAATTTTAAAATTTTAAAACCCGAACCCGACACGAACCCGAAAGTTTAAAATTTGAGAAGCCCGATCCGAATCCAACTTGCTACGGAGAATCAACCAAAGATCTTGAAGATTTTTAATTCTAGGCACCCGATCTGGACCCTAGGCTCATCAAGTAGAATCACTCGAATCTGAAGTAGCACCATACGCATTGAGTTATATCTGCATATGGAAAAACAAACCACTGCCGAGTAGAATCCGTATTTATATTTACTATAATTGAACGTCGAATTTGTAATGTTTCTGAGAAACTCATAAATCGTCGATATCTTAACCGGAAATTAAGTTAAATCTGCGTCTAACTCATGTGAAAACAGAAAGCTTAATGGTCACAGTTTCCAACAACCTTGTCCGTCGTACTTTACCAAAATTTCTAATTTTTTATCAGAAACCATTCCTGCAAGGCAGTTTCGTATAATTTATTGCATGTATGAAATTAAGCTATGGCAATTGGCAATTCGTATTCGACAGTTTACATGGCGTCACCCACGTTACTGGTTGGTACGGTCAAACCTGTATCGAAGGGTATCAATCAAGATTTTCTGAGGTGTACTTGATGTCCCATCATTAGCGTTAAGACGATCTTTGATGGGGTATCTAAGTTATTTTATGCTTCAGATTATAAGGTAAGCGCGCCAGTAGAGATGCTTCGACATCTCCAATGGAGCTCTCGGAATGACTCCAAACTTTTAAAAAGCCGTTAATGGCTCCTACAGAACACACAAAATTTCTGCGATCAATTCCTTTAATTCGTGGAAATTCATGTATTTTCATGAAGGAATCCGGATCATACAACAGTTCAGCCCGGGAACAATCTGACAGAAAGTGCTTGTTTCATATATGTACCACTGATTTGATAGTGGTGCTATTATCCCATCACCATATGAGTGTCATGAACAACGAAACCTGTCGGAAGTGAAGCTAGGTTTAGGTCTGATGGAACAAAGAGTCTCTAGAAAATAAATTTGGCCTAAACTATCCGCTTTTTAAAAAATAATGTGCCCTTTTTAAATTTGAGCCGCCATAATGACACTAAAGTACCACCAAATTTGTGAGTTCAAATCCCTTTTTTTCCATTACAGTTTATTTTAATTCCAAGCAATCTTTATCATAAACCAATTTGATTATCAAACTTCCCTTAAAGCAGGTAGGGCAACTGGGGGCAGGTCCGACACCGTGGGTAAGCCCGACACCCCACGACTTTTCCCAGATATCAAATTTTGAATCATACAATAATAACAGGATATCATTAGTACGATTATTTTGAACATTTCGAGACACACAGATGCCATATAGATTCATCCAACGTCACAAAATAAACAAAATATGCGAAAACAAAGTTGATTCGCACTTGGATGTTATTTTTAGTTGAAACACTTTAAGGTTTTAACAGCACAAAGGCTTTGGAAATCACCAGTATTTTTGCCGCACATTCTAATCTACTCTCCATATCATTATTTATCTGCGTTGAGGATAAGTTTGAGTATTCCAACACTGTTTATTGGGCTTTTAACAAAAATGTGCACTGTTGGGGTAAGACCGACATTTTTAGGAGGGGTAAGATCGACACGCTATTTATTTATGGTTGAGTTCATTTTTGATTCAATGTGAACGACTGGGAGTTGTTTATGGTATTCTACTTTTATAACATCATGTTAATATTTGAAATATACGGAAGCTCTGGTATTTGCATTTATTCCTTGTCAGTATTGTCTCAAGCCGACCAAAAAATTAAAAATCAAATTGAGCGCGATTCACAGTTTTATTATAAAACGAAAGGAAAAAGGATCATCTAATATGAGATTCTAAAATGATATTAAATAACAATTTCCATCGACTGCCGGATTGTTGATCAACAGAGTTCCGAAAAATCATAACACGAATCGGATAGCTTACTACAAAAGCGTATGTTACTTCTAAGTGAATGAATCTTAGTAACAGGGGCAGTGCAGTAAAATTTCATTTCATTCAATCGAAACTGAATGAACGCAGTCAATCAGTCGTCTGCAGTAGCATTCACATTCATTTAACGCATCAGTTGTTGTTAATCTGAAGCTGGGTTCATGGCACTTCACTCACCGCTGCTTTCAAATGAGTCGCAATTCATATTCAACCTCCTTCGTTTGATCCTCTCAAATGAATAGATCAGCTTTCAATTTCCCCAGTGAGCACCAGTCAAATGAGATCCGGGTAAACCTAGGACAAAAAGAGACAACTGGCTTCGTATTTTTGGTTATCATGCCTTTCTTGTGCCAGATGACAGATGAGTGTATGCAGCTAGCGAGGTTGGCAGTGCAGCCAATTTCTTTGTCATATTTAGATATGTTGCTATAATACACATAATAATGACCGTTTTATTGACACACATTTCGCATTTATCTGGTACTAATCAATCCAACATTTTTATCACATACTACATGTTTCTAGCAAATTTGGCCAGCATAACAGCCTATTCATCAGAATCAAATTTGCAACAAACATATTATAGAGATGAACGTACTACCAAATAACATTTTTCATTGCAACCAGTTTCAATAAGCTGTTATTAGTAGATTCATTATTTTCGTCTGAACTCTGCGAATTTAAGAAAATTTGAAAAAGAAATATGATAACCGCAGTATGCTATCATAATTGTACGAAGCTGTCAAATTCATTGCTAAAATCAAATATGTAATTCAGCTATTTATTTGCACCTCCACCAATAGTTCCCTTGTACAATTCCGATGACGTGGTGAAGAGGTAAAACGAGGTAAACGAGCACAGTCTATAGTCTACGAGAATCTTTTTTTTTCAGAAAGAATTCGAAAAGGTTCTGCTCGATATGAATGCTATAAATAGGTCATATCGAAGGTGGGTTTATTGATTTGAGGTAACCAAAAGGTGCCATATTGGATTGATTGATTGCAAAATGTCCTCAATCATCAGTTTCCGTCATCTAGTGACCATCATTGCAAAAGCGTATAGATATATATTGATCATGGTTTTTACTGTGGTGGTTACCCGAAACCGCCATCTTTGTTTTCAAAATGGCCTAAATTCATAAATTACGGTATTTTATGATTATTTTAAATGATACCCATATTGATAGTTGTTTTCACAGTTTCTTGGTCACTATAGGCCGCAATCTTGGATTTCAAAATGGCCTCCTTTCAAATGGTATCCATGTTGCCCTCATCTCTGATTTAAAAATGACTTTAACCATCGAGCTTGAGCTTGAGCTTGACCATGTACGACCACCCGTAGCTGCTACTCCGTTATCGATCTAGACTAGCTGAAGTTGCACAGGGAATCAGTAGTAGTGCTTGGGATTAGGGAAACATCTTTCAATGTGCAACTCCTGGTAATCCTAAAGTGTTTATTGAACAAAACCGGCGCCGGCCTGGCCCGAACGTAGATCGCAGAAGGAACGTTAGTCCGATACTTGCTTTTGCTAGGCAACGGCTTTACTTCCCTTCCGAAGGAAGATTTTACACCTCAGAAAAATCTCAGCGACCTCGGCTGGGATTGCACCCAGACTAACTGGGATGGGTGGCTGTCACGCTTACCACTCAACCAACTACGCCTTCATTTAAAATGACTAACCATCGATTTCCGTTATCTATCATCTTGGACCTTTAACGAGTTCGCCCGTTTACACCTAAGACAAGATAAAGCAACTAGTAATACGATTTCTGTATATTTCTGTATTTTGGTAGTACGTCCATCTCTATTTCAAAGTTTGTGGCAAATTTGATTCTGATGAATAGGCTGTTATGCTGACCAAATTTGCTAGAAACATGTAGTATATGATAAAAATCTTGGATTGATTAGTTCCAGATATATTTTGGCGAAATGTGAGTTAATAAAACAGTCATTATTATGTGTATTATAGCAACATATCTAAATATGACAAAGAAATTGGCTGCACTGCCAACCTCGCTAGTTGCATACAGTCATCTGTCAACAATTATTCACCAGGGTACAAGAAAGGAAAGAAAACTCTCCAAGAAGAAGAGAAAGAAAGGTTCGGAACATTTGTCATTTTTGAGTGAATTTGTTTTATGTTTGTTAAGCAGAAAAGCCCACTACGTCATTTGTTTTATTCTTTTCTTTTTCATATCCTCCTGATTTATCAGCTTCATCGAAAAAAAATACAACCTTACTCATACAGAGAAAAAATGCTCGTACCTGTATCCGTCTTGAGTTGCCTCGTCTTATCATAGCCTTTACCCTATATTATTTATTATCTTGGTCGGAGTTATTTTTATGTCAGTGAGTGTTCCTTCATATTCATTTGTGAGTGGTTCATTGGAATGGTTCACTTCCATTAGCTGAGACCGTGCTAATGTGAGGTTGGTGTTCAATAGAAACTAAACAGGCAAAAACGTCAAATGACTAGAACCTGTTATTCAATTGACAGTGAACTTTGAGTGACTCAAACGAAGACGGCAGCCGAACTCAACTGATATAGTGGTGGTATGTTTACAGTGAGAGGCTCGAAGTTTCACTTGAAACGATTATTTTCGTTTGAAATTGATATTTTACCGCACTGAACAGGGGATATATTCTTCTTGCAGAACGGATCTTACTTCTTCACAAGCGCTAATAAAGCTTGAAAAGATTAAGAAGGAAAATCTTTACCATAATACAAACCAAGTGTTGAACATTATTCACACCTTCCTCTCTTCCTCTTGCTACGCGATGAGATTCCAGAAAGCATGCATTTGTATCACACATACTCATATACACATAGTTACACTTTATCACACGTACACAACACATTTTTAATGAAAAAAATTGGACAAAAAGAAAGCTAACAAGGGTGACGCTCGTGCCACTTCGGGGTGTCGGTCTTACCCGCAGCGTTTTTTAAATTTTTATTTTTCTCCATTTTTTGGCAACCAATAATTTTTAATGAATCCAATTTTTTGAAACGCTTTAAAAATTATATCTTGTTAAGAACCATGTAAACAAGGATTACGCACAGAATAAACAATTTTTGGAGCTTTTTGGTATTTTAGAAAAATGATTGCGCTTAAGGTGTCGGACTTGCCCCCAGTTCCCCTACCACCTATTTGTTTCATTTGACCAACTTAACAGTGCTCGCTTAAAGTTTGGAGTACAAATGCACCCCACAAAACCGTTTGCGTTAGTGTTTTGTAATGTGCACATAATTAAAAAAAATAATTTTTTTTAAAGCAAAATATCGATACACAGTAAGCGAGAAACTTGTGTAAAATTATATAAGTTACAACTCTGCCGAATAATAGTATCTGTTATTTGATACAACAAAGCACTATAGCAAAGTAACTAGAAAATGCGCTTGAATTGGTATCGTATTTGTTGCTTTTGCGGATTAAAGAGGCAAAACACATTCGTGAACATGATTTGTATATAGTGTGCAAGGCGCATCATTCGATTCGTTATCTTCTGCAGCCCAGGCTCTGGAACATACTTACTTTATATACACGTACAATGCACCGGCTCTACCTATTCCTTCGACGCCTTCCTGTTTCATCTCTGTTGCTGCATATTGCTGTATTTTTAATGTTTGTATTGGCGTTTGGTTGTCAAAAAAGCATCGGAATAAATACGTTTTTTGACCGGTTTTTGAAAAAAAAATGTTCAAAAGATTTTTAAAAGTCTTTACAAGGTCGCATAAATGGTCAAAATCGATTTGAAACTACCGGAGTTATAGCAAAGAAGGGAATTTTGACGTGTTTTAAAGACTTGTTCAATACAAAATGAAATATTACATAATAAAACAGTCAAAACGCGAATATTTTTAAACAGGTTACTTTTCGATTGATTTTAGAATAAGAGTATCCAATTTAATTATAAATTTAATAAAAATTAGACATATTAGAGCGATTTCAATTCTAGGGTACCGTTTAAGTAGAGAAAAGTCGCCGCGGCCTAAGTATCGGTTTTAAAGTACCTGTCGAAATTTATATTCCATTATAGAAAGATGAACCGATATTTTACGATAAATTCCTGTTGACTTGGTTTATTACTAATTATCATGAAAAATAAATCACAAAGAGATTTTAGATGTGAAACACGTAGTGTTGAATGGTCTCTCATGAATGTTCGTTTAAAAAATTAAATAATTCAGGCAGTTTGCGAGTCTGAAGAGACGGAATTTTATGCAAGAATGAAAAAATACAATATTTGAGCACCAGAAAATACGACGAATTCTAGCGATTCAGAGGTGCTAACATTTGGTACGGTTATATGTGGCATCCATTCGTATCACAAAGTATAATCCACTACTACAAAAAAGACTGTCATGAAATGTTTTTTTTTGTTTTGTTCAAAACCCGAACCCGACCCGAGCCCGAAAGTTCAAAATTTCAAAAACTCGGACCCGAACCCGAGAATTTCAAATTTGAAAACCCGGAACCCGACCCGAACCCGAGAAGCTTTAATTTACAGAACCCGAACCCGACCCGAAACCCGTCGGGTTCGGGTCGGGTCCGGGTTTCGGGTCCAAAAACCCGAACCCGACCATCTCTAATAATGGAAACCTAGGAATAGAAGCAGTGCAAATCCGCTGAGGATACGCCGGACGAGGTGACCGCCGACCCACCGTCGGCAAGAAAACCTGTGATCGACTCGTTTGCCCAGCATAATCAAACATATCTAGCTCAAGGGATGAGTCGCTTAGAACAATGTTCCATACATACTATATCAGCTACGATAACATGATATAAGAATACGATACAAAATAATACACAATCATTTCACTTGTTATCACAATGTGTGGAACATTAGGGCATACTTCTGCCATCTCCACATCCATCAACAATGTGCAGTTAAATAACACTAGTTTACAAAATAAAAATAAAAATTTGAACTTCAATATTCGAACGCCTTTTCTAATGTAAAATTGCGTGCTGAATCCGAAAGTGAGGTCCAAAAAATTTACAGTAGAACTGTTTTCGAGTTACAGTAAAAAATGAATTTTACCTTTAAAATTTAAAGTGCGTTCAGTAAAATCCAAATATCTTCGGTTGTAGCGCATCGATATGAAATATTATTATGTTAAATTAAAGGTAATTGAATGCACTTTCAATCGTTCGAACATTTTGTTTCGAAGCGACTACTGGTTCTAACGTTATTTACGAATCTATTGAACTTTTTCTTAATTTTTCGTCGTTTTTTTGAACAAAAACGAGCGTGTGGTCAATATTTTCGGCAAGATGAAGCTATCCCAAAAAATTATTGTTTATGAGAAATTAAAGCCTGCAAATAACCAATGAAAATAACCATTAGTTAGTTTAAATCCGATGAAAATTGCGAAAGTTATTCAATTTTGTTGTAAAATGGCAATTTTTGTGTTTCTCTGGATCAACTTATTGAACCGTCTCGAATCCAATTTTTTCTAGGGTTTGTTTAATAATAAATGTAAATGGAAGTATTTTGAAAGAATTTAATGTGGGGTAATATTAGAACTCGTTTATCCAAATGATTAAAGACTTCTGATAACAATAATTTCAGGCTCAATGAAATTATCGAATGGTTTGTATGCAATACTGCGTGTAATATTTACAAGTGTATTACATATAATAACTCTCTTATGATACAAAATTCGTTATAAACTAAACCGACACACGTTATAAAATTTGTATTTTGAAACGCTAGCTGCTCAATTGGGTTTTGTACAATATTAATACAAACTATACGAATCCGTAGAAATATGTGATAATACATACGTCAAGTATTATAAAATTAATAATTTGTAAAACTTTTAATTTGTGTTCCTTCCTAGAACATCTAGCGGTTCGTGTTTTGAAACTATGTAGGACATCGAACAAGACTTATTTTAGGTTTACAATTTCAAAATCTAAATTTAACAATGATTTGAAGAACGTAGAATATTTTGTAATTGCACTTAGATGTTTTACGAAATATATTGTAGTATGTTGAAGTTTTGTGACCCAGTACAGTAAAATCGGTACACCATAGAAGTTAATATGAATCCAATATAATTTCAAATTATAAACTTCTAGACGTTTTAATAACGTAAAACAAATTGTTAGTAAAACAAAACGTGACGAAATAGGTGGATAAGTCATCATTCGTGAAGCTAGTGCCCGAATTTAGCGTTTTGCACAGTCATAAGCTTCCGATGTGTGTATCAAGGCATTGTGGAGCGTGCAGTTTACAATGTGTTTTGTGCATATACGATTCTGTACATGTAAATATTATGCGTATTTTTAATGCCGAATTTTTGATGACATTACTCCACTGAGGCTGAAATTATTGTCCTTAATCATTTGGAGTTCGAATATTCCCCCACATTAATTTCTTTCAAAATTCTTCCATTTACTTGTTTAACAGAATTCTGACAGAGAGTCCCTCATATATTATTAAACAAGCCTTAGAAAAAATTGGAATCGAGACGGTTCAATAAGTTGATCCAGAGAAACACAAAAATTGCCATTTTACAAAAAATTGAATAACTTTCGCAATTTTCATCGGATTTAAACTAACAAATGCTTATTTTCATTGGTTATTTGCAGGCTTTAATTTCTCATGAAAATATAATTTTTGGGATTGCTTCATCTTGCCGAAAGAACCAGTAGCCGCACTAAAACAAAATGTTCCAACGATCGAAAGTGCATTCAATTACCTTTAATTCAACATAATAATATTTCATATCGATGCACTACAACCGAAGACGTTTGGATTTTACTGAACGTGCTTTTAATTTTAAAGGCAAAATTCATTTTTTCACTGTAACTCGAAAACTGTTCTACTGTAAATTTTTTGGACCTCATTTTCGGACTCAGCACACGATTTTACATTGAAAATGACCACTAGTTTGTTTAGTTCAGAAATGCTGTACACTAGTGTATTCATAGCAACCAGTTTTTTTATTTTGTTGAACTTCATGGCACATCGTAGCACATTTTTTTTGTTGGAGACGAATCACTGCGACCAGTGATCTATTGTGATATGTCCCTTCCTTAATCTAAGTGTACTATCTACTATGACATATCACTATTGATGAGTGATTGTCGTTATTGAGATACACGCTCTTCCCAGTTAGGCACTCCACTTCGTATGAAATTTATTACCTGCTTGGGATTTGCAGTCCAAATATCAAAGGCTCCAATGTTCCCCTACCGAGAACTCTTACTCTGCGTTGTATCAATGCACTGCATTCGCAGAGCAGATGCTCTGATGTTTCACTTTCAAATCCGTAGACGCGGCATGTAACGTTTGGGACCATCCATAAATGACGTAGCATTTTTGAGTAATGTTAACACCCCCCTCCCCCATCGTAGCATTTCGTCACAAACCTCTAAATATTTTAACAGCTTCAGTTTATTATAAAGAAAAAAAATTGCCCGATTTAGTCAATGTCCCCATTTTGTCAGCCTAAAATACACAATAAGACTGATAAAAACGGCTCTTTATTGCATCTAATATTCACTGTGTCCCACATTAATAAGTATATTCCATTTTTGGGGATTTTTTCAAATTTGAAAGCCCGGAACCCAACCCGAACCCGAAAAGCTTAACTTAATCTCTACTAGAAACACAGTGTACATCCTAAAAATAGTGAAAAATTGTTTTTCAGAGAAAAAATACGATCCGAAAAGTGAAAAAATACGGCAATAAGAAAAATTAGCATATTCAAATAATTAGCGTTTTACCGGCGACTAGCGACACCAGGTGTCGCCCCAAAAAATAGGTGGCAAACCAGCCGGTCGGTGCTCAGCTATTTTCGTCCGCGTCCCTTGTCACCTATTTTTTACTGGGTGTTTCATCGGCCTGGATTTGGATATTCAACTGTTTTATTTTGCTTTCTTATTTTATTGCAAACGAGTAAAAATTTTGATTCTTTTATATTCGGGATTGCAGATATTTTGTCGCATGTAAATTTTGGAAATACTTCCGTTGATTTATAACATCTCGAGCTATCATAACTCTTAGTCTGTATAACGTGTTATCACTCGCAATAAATGGTGATCCGGCCCATTACGCAGATAAGATAAGCGTTTCTAAGCAATACTCCTACGGTCGGCTGTGTGGAGTTGAAATTTCTTCTGTTTAGAAAACATAGGATAGTCACGGTAGCCGGCTACCCAGAGTTTAAAAAGAACAAAAAACTAAACAAGATCTTCTTTTTCGAGCGATCGTGTTCTCGAAAACTAACTAAACTACTACGTAAAAAACTATGCTTTACAGGTCGCATCGCTTGCTTGGAGCGAATCCTGACTCTATTCCCTTCCAAACCACCAACTCCGCGACATCTATGGAAGAGTCTGTTGAATCGAAAAAATTCGTCGCGTGATTGAATATAATTAAAAAATATAAGCAGTGCTCCTTATAGCCGGCTATCCGGAGTTCAAGTTGCTTAGTTTGCTAATCGTATTAATACAACAAATGATAAATATCCCAAATTCTCGGCAGCCGGCTGCCCAGAGCAATTATTACACGATAATGCTACTGGCATGCTTACTAACAACTCTCCCCTTCCCGTGATACATGTGGAGATGCAGAGGATTCCTCGGTCTCTAGTAGCAACATGTATCGGACTAACATTCCTTCTTTTCCCAGAAGATCTGCACTCGGACGTGGCCGGCGTCGGTATTGATCAGCATGCAGGGATCAGAATAGATTGTACAATGTGGCTCATCATGTTATTCCCAAGAGTGTTGTTCCAATGAACATTTTGCAACCTAATTCTGGTCAATAACGGAGTAGCAACTACGGGCGATCTCTTATGCTTATGCTTATGCTTTGAAAAGCGCCATTTTTGTTAATAGTATTTATAAAAGTAAGGAAATTAAAAATTAAAAATATCTAAACGACGATCAACGGCAAAAGATTAAAAAAGCAATAGGAAAACTAAATATTAAAAGAATGTACAAACGAGCTAAAAACAACAAAATCAACCAAATAAACAAATTAATGTCAATTGTCAAAAAATGTTTAATCGAGAAAAACCAAAATAAAACCTATAAAAAATTGATAAAAGAAAACAGGAAACTAGAAAAACATATTTCGAAGAATAAAAAAGTCGAACATTATTGAACAAATGGTGAAAATAATGAAAAATCGATAGAAAAGTAGGAAAAAAATTAGAATCAATGAAAATGAACAAAACTACTAAAAAAATTCAAACATTAATATACAAAATGCATAAAACTGAAAATCTCGATAAATCAAGAATAATAAAATTTATTTAACATTAAAAACAAGACATATTTAAAGCAATATAAAAAACATTAGGAATGCATAAAACTAGAGGAGCATATATAAAAGACAAGAATAAAATAATCATAGAGAAATTTTAAATAAATGGACGAACCAGAAAATTTTTGAAAACTGGAAAAATGAAATTATGAAAAGACGAAAAAGTAAAGAAAATTGGAAGTATTGAACAAAAACGAAGCAAACAGACAAAATGGAAACAAAAAATGGTAGAAAAAAGCCAACATGGTATACCATAGAAACACAAAAATGAAGATATCAACACGAAAATAATGAATAAAATGGATATTATTTAAAGAATAGAAAAAGCAACAGAAATGAAATTTGGAATAAATTCAAACAACGAACTAAATGTAAAATTAAGAAAAAGTGCGCATAGAATCTTGAAAGGATAAATCAAATGTTTTTTTAGGAAAATAAAAAAAATTGAATTTTAACGTATAGGAAAATGGTCAACAGAAAAAATACTTTCTAAATAGGTTAAATGGAAACATGAAGAAATAACAATAACGAATTAAGTCTTAAGAAAAAGGTATAAAAAATAAATAAAATTATATTAAATGAACATTGGGAAAAAATAAAACTATGATAAACGGAAGGCTAAAAACTATAAAATGAGGAAGAAAATAGGAGAAAGGTAAAAAATTAAACAATTGTGCAAATTGGAATGAATTTGAATAAGTAAAATTGCATTTGGAAATGCAAAAAAATATGAAAAAAGGAAATAGAAAAAGGCTATGACAAGAATAAATGTAGTAACTATTTACTACAAATTGTAAAAATTAGGATGACAAAAGAAACAAATAAAAAAGCAGGGTAATAAAATATGAAACAATAAGAAGAAAAAAATAAAGAAAGCAGAATTTTCTCGAAAAATTGCGAATAAAATTCAATAACAGAAAAAAAACTTACAGAATTTTACTGAGCAGGGGATAGACTTCAGGAGACACATGGGTATGCGTTGAACTCAATTAGAATTTCGAATTAAAGTGATCAATCGACAGAATTTGGGAGCGCTTCCATTGCTTTTTATTGTATAAAACGTTTAAAAACAAATAAATATGCACTGTTTTATTTCTTATGTAGCTCATAGCACTAGGAGGAAAAATATCTTATTTTCTTCATATTCACCGTAGAGTGTAATGTTTTGGTAAAGCACTCCACCTTTCTGTGCCGTTCGCATTTAGTTGTATGTTTTTGCATTTGTTATCAGTTTTGTAGATTTAGTTGGATGTTGTAACTGATGTTGCTTTCTCGGATATTCACAAAGAATCCAAAAGCACCAACCACTCTCGCTGTGAAGGATAACCCGAGCGAACTTTGCTCTGCTCCTCAATAAACAAACACGGAGTGTGAAATCACACTTCAGTTTCTTTCGAGAATCTTTGTGAGGAATATTAATCCATTGAAGCGATGGTTCAATGGGGTAAAGTAAACCCAAACGGCACTTTTAAAATAATATTTGTCGACGCCAAGGGGGGCCCTCCTTAACAATTAGGGCCTGAAACCCGAGGATGATGTTTATGAAGACTGGGTGCTGGGCGATTCCTGGTAAAAAAGGGGAACGCAAAATTGGAAAATAATCCAATGGATTCTTCCGGGCGAATTCGGATTTACCTGAACGAAGACACGGAATTCGCCTTCAAAACCGGTGTGGCAACCCTAAGCAGGGTTTTTTTTTCTTTCAATAATTACTTTTGATATTAATCCAGCGCTTTCGAAGATTGGAAATTCAATAAATCAAAAAATCGATTTCAAATTGGGACCTCATGACTTCTAATCAAACCATTTAATTGTTTAACCCTTACAAGTCTGATCATATTTTTGTTTCGATTATAGACATTTTAACCTTAAGGTCATTCGCTTCTTCATTCAGGTTAGGAATTTTCCTATAACAAATCTCTATTCCTGTGTGCGGGGTTGGGATTCGAACCCAGGTGAGCTGCGTACATGACATTCAATGTACAAATTCCGCTATGCCCGCTCGAGTCTGATCTTGTTTCGATGCCAGAATTAGGTTGGTATAAACAAAGTTGGTATCAAATATGCAGTAGTTTAGAATTTTCGCTATTCTAGTTACCACATACACAAGATATAGTATTTTTAATTGCATTCTCAAATAAATTTTTGTCGAAAAAGTATTTGTCAAAATTTTAGTTTTAGTTAAAATTCCGGGCCCTCTTCAAAACTCCGGGCCCGGGGGGAAACACCCCGGTCCCCCCCCCCCTCTCGGCGGCCCTGCTTCAGCATGATGTTGTACATGCGTTCCTCTCTGTGTTGACTGACTTCCAGCGATTCCAGTTGGAGGGTGGCTTCCAGTTCACTAGCATTCCGACGACCCAAAACTGGTGGTTTGATTGCGTTCGGTACCACTCTGCGTACTAATCGGGTTCTTATATAAAGACCCTTCGTTTCAGGGCGGCCTAGGTGCTTCTACCAAGACTTTCGGATTTTCAGACAAATCAGACGAGTAAAACATCAGGACAGTCGAAAGGGGACTGCCTCCTTCCGTTACCTCTTCATCGACCGTGCTTTCTCCGTAGGTTTTGGGCAGCTTAAAAGTTCTGGGGTATTTATTTATAAATGTTAATCACTATGGTAAGCCAGAAAGTCTTGCATTAGAATTCAATCACCGGGCATTTTTTTCGGATTTACACACACCCAGTTGTTGCTACACCACACTCAGCGAAGGTTTCATGCTATTTTTGGGAAAATCGGCAATCCTGAATTGAGCGGATGAGACAAAATATTTTGAGATCGTCTGTACTGGACCGACGAGAAGTTTTCAGCACTAAATACACGTCATTGAGGTTAAGCAGAAACATCAAAAGTCTCAAGTAGCTTCCATCCACTATTCCTGATCTAAAAATAAGTACGTGACAATCTCCATCTCTCGATCGGATAGCTAGGACTGAAACAGCTGCAAATCTACCGTTTAGTCCAAATAACAAAAAAAATTCATTTGCTATATGTCAAACAGGGGATAAGTTAGTGTATATCAAATCAGTTTGAACACGATATTACATACTCTCAGTTATGCTAGACTCGGCAGGTTAGCGGCTGTTAAATGTCCAGGCGTGAAACTATATTAATCGTAGATTAGGTACTGCTTGTATTGATCCTGAAGTGGTTCCATAATCAACCACTGGAGAAAGCACTTAATGAAATTGTTCCATAAGAAATAACGAGACACTTTTGAAGGATTAAAAACGAATGCTATTATTGGGAGATTCAAGTGTATTAAGCTTTGTTTGTCGTATTCTGGTCGGTCGTAACTGCGAGCTGGACAAGAGTGAATACAGCGTAGACACAATATAAATATTTTAGGCTACCAGAGAAAAACCAGGACAAATTAAGCTATTCTATTCTAACCCTTACACAGCCAGTATTGAAAAGCATCCTGGAAAACACTACAGTTGTTCTATAGTGTTTTTCTAGTCAATATTAATATTTGAAGCATATTTTCATATGTCGCAAATATTAAAACGGCCAGGCACCGTTGGGTTTAAAGATGTTTCAAAATTAAACGGCAATCAAATTATTCTATTAATGAATAATTTGATTAACGAATCATTTCGAACCTTAAAGGAGGAAGAAACGAGGACAACCGTACCAACCGTTTCCGTTCAAAGGGAATATGATAAATCGTTGGGAGTGACTTTGCTAAGAAGGTTAATGTCACTCCTTTGGTCCATTGGGATGGGACAGGGGTATTTACTCCTTGCCCTGGCTAAAAAGTCTAGGATAAAGCGCCATTGCTCGCTCATTACACTTTTATCTTAAAATTCTCGACAAACATGATTAGGTTTATGATTAGGGCTCAACTGTCAAAACTCACTTTGGGGGACAATTCCGGACGAACCGCCAATCGCCCAACACAGAAAGCAAACGAAAGAAAAAAAGTTTTCTCTTTCGTTGACTGCTATGCACCGTGCTTGGGTACTGGCAGTTCCTTCAGACCTTCCCCTGAAAGTGAATTCCGACATCCGGCCCCTAAGCCCCAATCAGATATTTGTCGAGAATTGAATTAAATTATTATTTTTATATTATTGATAAAACAAGAAAAAACTAATAAAACGAAGAGAACACTAGACAAATGAAAATAAACCCTACTTAAGACGCATTACTGAGAAGCTCTAGCAAAGCCTCCCCTAGAGCTTCATGCGGTCCAAACGCAGACAACGACGCGACTACCGGAGGACCAAAAGTACCATTCAACGATTTCATTAAAATTTAAACGATCTCACCGGTATGTCCGTCCAGTGGTGCCGAAATACTCTGTTGTTGAACACATCAATCTGCAGACTTCGGGCCACTTCCTAACCATCCGTGGCAGCTCACTCAGCTTATATTGTATCAGTGGCGTTGCTTGACTTAATCCGCTCTTCACTTCTGGAGGTACTTCAATGACAGGGCATGTATAACTTTCGGCTGAATCCGGTGTCTGCTGCCGTCAACACCACTCCCGGCGAATTCAGTGCATCCAGTCTATCAACTAGATTGGTTTCTTTCTTCACCACACACTCCAACCGATCCATTTTCCAGAAATCACGACAAATGCTTCCACACTGAGGCTTGTATAACATTAAATATCCGACCTCTTAACGTATTTATTCCTGTTCGCAGAGCAAAAATGTGACGCGAGAAAATATTTATGTCCACCTTCGGTCGATGCCTACTTCGATCTACAGCGGTGAGCATAATTTTATGTAAACAAATACACTCTACGGTGTGTATAGTCAAAATTGAGTATATTGTTAAATTGTCACCCTAACGGGTTACACGGTGGAGGTAGTTTATTTCGGTAAAGAGTTCCCTGTCGAAAGAATGTCTCCCGAAAAAGGTTGACGGACGCCAGCTATTCCGGGTGAAGGATTGGTTCCGTTTGTTACGTTTAAATTTGTTTGTCACAATAGTTAGAAAATGTTTAGTATTAACAATATTATGTGGCCGTCTCGTTCAGTCAATCTATGCTGCAAATTGAGTAGTTTATCTCGTTTATGACGTTATATGATAGGGTGCGCTTTTCCATATTTTGAACATATTGCGGAAATATGCATAAAACTATAGCTTCTTTATGACGACACATAGACGTCCGCACCATAAAATATCCTCATCCCAGTCGGTCAGGTACCGTGATGCGATTGTGGATGGAAGACGACTGGCGGTTTTCAGGTACCCCGATGACCTTCCGTCAACGATACGTGACGCTCAGTCTAGTTCCCAGCGGAAAATCTAGCCTACACCGGTCGCGCCCCCTTGTCTCCTCTATCTCTCTTCAGTAGACTGCCTTGTCGATTGTCAAAGTCGGTCCGCCGATACCGATTGACGTGTGATATCCGGTTCATCGGTGCCTCGATGGCCCAAAGCTCTGTGCAGCTACTTTGTTGGTCGTTGCTCCTCTCGCCATCTTCGTTGCATCGCTGACACTCTGACATTGAGTTGGACCGAGTATGGAACCATGTGGAACGCCCGCTGTTACGGTTATACTTTTGTTCCGGTGTCAGTTTCGTAGATCAGTTGCCGGTTCTGAAAGTAACTCCTCAGAATACTATAGAGGTACTCGGGAACTCTGAGTCTGTGCAGCAAATCGGCGATTGCAGCCTAACAAGCGCTGATGAAGACATTTTTTACGTCCAGCGTAACCGCTCCGCAGTAACGGTTTCCTCTTCTATATTGTTTCTGCACAGGCTCCATAGTTTCCACGAGCGTATTTTCGCTGAAATAGTAGCTGTCATTTCCTAGAATATGGCTCTTCAAGAGCGGAAAGTAACTTTCGTCGTCCAGCACGAACAACGACCCGCGGTAATTCTTCGTCAACCACCGGCACTGCGATTTGACGCCCGCCATCTGCTCGTCCATGCACTCAGGGGACCGAGTCTTCTTCCGACAGATGAGGGTTCGGTGAATCAAGGTATAGGACCAGTGATATTTTCGGCCGGCGTCACGTAAACTCGTTCGTCCTTTTTGTCAAAAAGCTTTTTTTTAACGCTTCCTTCTTTTTCTTCGTCATTAACTTCGCCGGACGGCCTGTCCACGCTCAAGGATACCCTGATCCGGTAAACTGTACTCACGGACACGTTTTCGTCTCTAAAGTGGTCTACCGTAAACTTTTTTCCACGATGACCATGCGTTTCGTAAAACCGTACAACAGGCTCGCGGAGTGCTTGCTGTTTCAGCGCCATCTTCGATTGAACTGACAGCACTCGTGCCAGAAGAAACATGCCGTCCATTTCTAGGGAGTCCAGAGAGCAATTCCCCTGGAGAGAAAAAAATTTAACGCTCTTTCCTTTAATTACAGAAAGGTATTAAAATCATTCTCATGTTTTAATCCCCCGTGAGTGGATGAAGCGGCTGCCCCATTCTACTGCCCAAGCGTTGAAATCGTCGGCTATAACACCTGATTTCCGATCGATAAGCTCTTCTGTCAGCTTATCAAGCATTTCTATGAATCAATTGATCGTCCACCGTGGAGATGAGCAGCAGCTGCAGAAAAAAACTCCATTTATTTTGGAGATTACAAAGTGTCCATCTATGCGATAAACCAGTTCCTGAAATAGATATCTTCCCGTCGTCCAAATAGCCGGTGATTTTGCGTTATCTGATATCCGGTTTCCATCGATGGCCAGCATACAGTATGGTTCCGAGATAAAAGCTACATCGTACTTAGCCTCCTCTACAGATTGCCGCAGCAAAACTTGTGCTATGTTGCAGTGGTTGAGGTTGATTTACGTTACCTCCACTGTGACTTCACCTGTGTAGAGGCTGGACATCGTGGGCCTCCTGTAACGTGGTTGTTACCTTCCTCGTTTCCGCTGATCAGGCAATTCGAAGCCTAACGGCAGTCCTATTCAAAAAAGCGTGAAGCAGTATAATTTCATCTGATCTTCACAATTTTCAAGTTTAATCTCGTACAATAGAAACTTTAGTTCGAATAAAACTTGCAACTATCAGCAGCATTTCGGACGATCTCCATGATTGTGAAATGATGTTCAGGAAAAAGTACACACCTCGTGACGAAGCAACGGAAAATATCAATATGCAATTTCAAAAAGCGACTTAAATGTTGCGGCTAGGTGCATCTTTAATCCAATAATACCCAACCTACTATATATAGTAGGTAATTAAAATAACTAAATTAACTCAAGTAGAGCGCAAAACAGGAATTATCAATGTTGCGCATGTTTTTTTGCTGTATATGTTTTGACAAACTAGACTGGTTAAACCGGTGTTTATGTTTTGTTTTGATTAAATTTTCCTGTACGGGCTACAAATTTTTGTCAGGTTAATAAATTCGATCTTTTTAAATAAGATAGTATTATGATAGATCATTATGAAATCGGAAAACTCGATTTAAATTTCACTGTAATCCAATTCTATCACTCACTTGTCGCAGCTGCTGCCTCCGTTCCGTTTTCATCCACCACGATAGCTGCACTCTGGAACATATCGTCAAACTCCGAACGTCTTTCGGCAAACACCTGCAGATCAGACTGCTCGAAAAGTCCACCATGGCCCATGTTCTGCAGTACCTGCCTGACGTCGAATTCGTTCTTGATCGAAAACCGTGGAATTTCCACATTCAGCGAAACAGTCTTACTACCCCGTCGAATACTCTCGATCATCTGTGGCGAAAGCATCCGGATGAGATGCCCCAGTGATCCACGTCCCCGTGGAACAATCATCCACATCGACAGATCCGAATCCTCGCTGTACATCAACTCAGCAGCCTGGAAGTCTTCGGTTACCCTGTACGGAACTGTCATTACCTGTTGCATCATGTCCACCTCTTGATCTCCATTGACGAAATGAAATGGAATTCTACGGGTTTTCTCCTGTCGAAATTTGCTAGCCCATCGGGCTTTTAACGCGACCGCGTTGATCAACATGAACTCCGTATTCGGATCGATGCTTTGTTCTTCGACAAATTCCCGAATCATCCGATTGGTCGCATTGGAAACCCATTCATTCACTGTTTTCGATAAGGTTACAGGATCACGAAAATCTACGGTTTCGATATCTGAATCGGACAAGGTTCGAACGGAACGTTCGAAGCTAGGATCAAGAGGATCAGATGTTTTATAGGCTTTGAACAGAACGTGAAACTGTTCGTTATTAATGGCTTGTAGAAAGTTGCCTACATCTTCGGCGATCTGTTGCTTGGATTCATTTGGTAAGTTGATCGCCTTCAGAATAGTCTCACTCAAGGATGGCCCGGCCGCTTGATGGATGACAGCGAGTGCCAAACGAACCGATATCGGAGACACAACGGAGTTGCTCGATTGGTTGTAAACGGTTTTAAAGAATTTCAACGTAAAGTCTAGATTACCGACGTTGAAGGCTGAGAATTTTCAAGATGTGATTATAAAATAACGATTACAATGTTTTTGTTGCTCTAGAATTTCAAACCATTATCTCCCGCGACGACGGCGGCCGTAACGATCAATACTCTTGCCAATGAAAACATCTTTCCACCGAGAATCTACTAACTGAACTGGCGTCATCCGATTTGGCAGCTTGGTCGAGTTTCATCCCGTATGTACCGGCCTGCGTTGTGAGGATGTTGTACCTTATCACATGAACGGTACTTGACACTATCGGTCAATAGGTCAAGTTGCGCGATAATGCAGCTTATTTTGAAAAATTCACTGCACACAGTCTTATACTCCAGGGTGGTTCTGCTACTACAATTCGAATAATTTGTGAGTCAAATTCTTTTAAAATGAAAGAATTCTGTGGTAAAGGTAAATTGAGGCACAAACAATGGTTTTGTAGGTGCCTAAAAGCACTCGAATGAGCACGGACACAAAACCCTCGGTGCTCGGAATTAGTGAACAGATTTGAATTAAAAGTGGGCTATATTTTTAAAGTACTGCATATTAAGCATAAAATCATGTTAGAGATCGTCATTCCAGAGTAGGTGACCCAATGGCAGGGCCGGCGGAAAACGTGGGTAGTATGGGCAGTACTATTCACTCGCAAATTACCGAGGAGGTCGAAAGTTTGGGACAAACCAAATCTTGAGATTAACCATGTATGTGTATGGGATAATAATTAGAATTTTTTGAATTTTGAAATTATGTTTTATATTAATACTAAAGGAAAAATATTTTGATCTACATCTTGAAACAAGGCATTCAGATCGATATGCAAAAAAAATATTGATGCTTTTTTATTCAGACTAAAGGATGCAGTTAGAAATACCAGATATACAATTTGTATTTTTTTAATAAGAAATACCAATTTGATTAAAAATTGAAATAAGGAGAAACACTATTAGACTTTTGATAAGAAAGATAAAAGACATACACAAGAGGCATTGATTCTAAAATAAGAGTAGTGGAGCCGTATTGGACAAAGTGAATAGAGGGAGGACAAAAATGACAGGGAAAAAGAAGTTAAACTTTCAGGACATCATGAACCGAATCGCCAACCAGCCTCCTTGGATACGCTGGAAACTTTTTTCGGATCGAATTTCGAAGTAGCAGTTAGCATGTCGATCAAAAGAGGAGAGATACCTAAATTTGGATTTTTATCGTGTTTAAAAATATGTATATGAGAGACTGGTAAAAACGAGGATAGTAAGAACATCTTGGACTAGAACGAAATCGAAGGGATTTGTTTAACGGAGATTTGGCGCTAAAACTCTAGGCGCACGACCAGACAACATGTTTAATGTCACGATAATCGTCACCATAAGCGCGCGACCCCAATACGGCGGAGACGCGCATTCAACGTGTAACGATTGGACATGACCCGAGATATCACACGAAGGAAGTCACGACTTTCATCCATTCTTTTTAACCAAGGTTTGTTGATATTGGGGTTCCTAAATTTCCATTGTCTCACGAAATTTGACAAATAGTATTTGTTGAAGTACGTCCGAAGCGCTTTATTTTACTTTTAAACCTATTAATAACTTATAAAGTCGACAAGAGCTAAACCAACTCTATTTACATTTTCACATTTATATATAATTGACAATTAATATTTACTTGTCTTATACAACAGCTTCCGTTCTAGAACCAATGGTGGACTAAATAAAGATAAAATTTTTCCGCAATATAGAAACGGTTCAAATAACAAGGTTTAATGTAGCTCAGATTCGCTAAATGCGTTTTTGCTACAGTAACATATTGAAAATGAATGTTACTATTTATTAGGGTGGCTCAAAACAATTATTTTAACGTAACGGCGCAGGTAATTCAAAATTTAGTTTGACTCAAAATAACTATTTTAATGTAGTGATTTAAAAAAAGATTTTATTTGAGTAGCTTTCTAAATTTCAAATCATTTGTATAACTTTCATTTTAATGACATCTTTGCTTTGGAACATAACAGGTCAATTATATGTTGATTCTACGGTGTTCTTCGCTATTTTAACTGCCCCGTGTTCATCAACTCGAATCATATGAAGTTGGAGAATTCCACGTATTGGACGTGATTTATTCCCCTAATGTTCTCTTTCATTTAATGTGATAATGTCCTTCTCTGTTATTTCAATAACGTTGATTTCGTTGAGCGACAAATCTCACAACATCTCGTGCGTTGTTGACTGGTTCTAAACGTTCTCCTTGTACACAACACTTTTCACGTACTGTAATTTAGAATCTACCTCCAAAGGAATCACATAAACCTTTGCCGTGACGGGTAGCGAAGAATTTCCACTGAAAAGGCTTTTCGTGCTTGTTAGCTAAGTATTGTAGGACTCGGATCATAAACTGGATCTTAAATTCACTAGATGGGCCATCGCTCCAAATAACTTCACGAATTCGGTTATCAGAAATGTTCGGCATTTGGGAGTAAATCCGACCCAAATATGTGAAGATAGATCTATATCCTTAGCTTTAAAATCGAAAGCAAACGCAGTAAAATTCACGCCACCGGACAATTGCACAGCAGCCGTAAACCTGTACGACCTTCGAGGAATTGGCTTAGGTTCGCTGCAAATAATTTTTTCAACGTCACCTGTAAAGACACGAACCGATGCGGAGCCGTTGACTATAATGATTTACATCTATTTACAACCATCTTTGCAGTGTTTCTTATCCTTCTTAGCGCTACTCGTTTCTATTTATCTGATAGCCGGTGCTGAGAGTTCTTCAGCGGCAGTATTTCTCCTCTTGCGGACGGGCCTGCCAGGTGCAGTGTAGGATACATATCGTGGAAAGTAAAATTGCTCAATAAAACTTTTCTGGTGATTTCGAAGCTGTAGTTTTTATAGCTGTGTTGTTGTTGGAGTGGTCTTTTCCCAATACCCATTCATCGTCCGGAAATCCACGAGAAAATTTAGCATACGCAGCTGCTGGTGTCGAATACGGACAGAAAAGTGGAATTCGACTGTCATCCAGTTTCGAATGCCGATACTCATTCTGCTTTTGAGCTCTCTTCTATCAAACCCAGATAAACTTGCCCCCTGACGTTGCTTTTTGGATGCTTTGAACTGTCTCTCGATTGCTGATTTATATGTGTCGCTTTGTAGTTTCACTTTTTTCTTTAAGTAATATCGTTGGAATCGTTCGGCAGGCGAAAGATTGCTTTCGATCCATTTCTCGATGCGCTTACGTGTTTACTTGTTTATATGTTTAGTACTAGAGCCTAACACCAGGTGACACATTGAAGCTACTCGGTAAGGCCAGTGTTGTCAAACGGGAAACTATAGGGTATTAAAGTACAATGACAGGAACTTTGCACTCCAGGCGACAATGCAATTTTCAGTATAACATATTTTGGTCAAAACATTTTATAGATTGAAATATGTTAGACGATTTGATCTCTACCAACACAACCCCCCCCCCTCTCCCCCACAAGCCACCCACCATTACTCTACAACAATTCCTTTACCACTGCGGTATTGCGCAAATGAAATTTTTTGCACCGATAAGTGATCAAGTTTCATCTAGACAACTTGGAATTGTTCGGTGGTTATTCTAGTGGTTGTAGATAGAAAAATGGAATACGAAATTAGTTTTATAGAAATCATATTTCGCTCATTTAAATGTATTATTAATAAGTAGAACAATAAATAAGCGACAAAGGGTAATCCATAAAAAAACAAGCCAAAACTTTTAAAGTATTCGAAATGTGTATTTGATGTCTTTAGTAAAGTTATTCGCAAAAGAGCTACAAATTTGCTTAAGGCATTATTTCAATACTTTCAACAAAATTTATGAAAATATCTCACTCTTAGGGGGATTAATCAGTAAAATCACAATACTAAAAGAAAGGGCATATTGCATGCTTTAAATTCTCCGAAGATATTATTGACCTAACATTATCCGTTTTGGCGCTAATAATACATTGAATGTTTTTGGTCTTATTTCAGGCTTTGGGAAATGGTAAAAATCTTTCGTCCGCATTTAATGTAAAATATCTCTGATCGCGCCAGTGATAGGTCCTACGTTGTGTTTTAGTTGGTTCAGGCATGACGCTAGGATTACCAGTCGACACTCATTTGTTCCTCTTTAGACTGCAGAAACGGCGAAGAAAAGCGAAATATTCGTACAATTCTTGGCTGCTCAAGGACACGTCGCGTAATTGACTCGACATATTTTCTTAGTAAAATCAATTTATTTACGACCGAAACAAACCAACCGCGTATGGCAGTGGTCGAACTTAGAGTATAATGGTTATTTGTAAGGAACATTTACATTTTAACGGATACAAGACACTTTCAAGTATTGCACCGTTTACCTACACTAACGTACATATTTAATATTACCTAGATGTGAGTAAAGAGCTGACTGTCAATTTCGACGATATTAGAATCCACGATGTACGTTGCGCCGGAACAATCTCTTTTGATAATAGTTTTGATTTGATAGTTCAACAATCTATAGTTTGTTCGAAAGGTATTTCGTGTAAGCTTTCTAAAAAAATATATAAATTGTTTAGTTACGTCGTCAATTTCGGCAGCAAATTTCAAAAAACTGCAAAAGCGCGCATTTTGCACCTTAAAGCATTCATATCTTGGAAACTAAACACCAGAATCAAAAAACATTTAATAGCGTTCTGTCTGGGTGATAGGCCTTTCATTTAAAATTGGTTTGGATAAGATCGGTTCAGCCATTGCTGAGAAACACGAATGAGAGTTTGTCCGTTACATACACACACATTGATTTTTTAACGTTTATTTTAACATAAACGTAAAGAAACTCTCAAATTTTGAAGTTTTTTTTTCAGAGGCCTGGACCTAGTCTTTTGAACCAAACGACTCAGCTCAACAAATTGGGTAAATGTTTGTTATCGAGAAAGAGTCATCAAAGGACACCGCTGCATAGTGGTCGGAAGCCCCAAAAACGTGAACTTAATTCACTAGAGGTCAAACCATCGAATTTATTCACAGGGTATCTTTGGACGAACTGTTTGTGAGAATATTCCCCACAACCTGATAAAAATTAAAATTCGGCATGGCTTACTACGATCAAACTAAAAAAATTAACTTTTTATATTGACGGGGTAGAAAGTTGGTGTCTTCGAAAAAGTTTTAGAAATGCTCGTAATGAAGAATTTGGTTGAACAACTTGAACTAGTAGGACTTAATGTTATCTATTTATAAAACGTTTTCTATCTAAATTTAGTTTTTTAATATAACTTTTTCCACTAGGACTTTTCGTGCATACCATGTTCCAAACAAATGTGGAAGGCCTTAGAAAATGCTTTATAAATCGATAACATTAAGTCCTACAAGTTCAAGTTGTTCAATAAAATTCTTCATTATGAGCATTTCTAAAACTTTTTTCGAAGACACCAACTTTCTACCTCGTTAGTATAAAAAGTAAATTTTTCTAGTTCAATCATAGTAAGCCATGCCTCAATTTTATTTTTCTCAGATTGTGGGGAATATTCATACGAACAATTCCTCCAAAGACACCCTGTGAATATATTCTATGGTTTGGCCTCTAGTGAACGTTTTTGGTATTTCCGACCATTGTGCGCTGCCTGCTGGCTCGTGGTGGATTCGGATTGGTTTGTAGTAGTTGTTAAGCCAACCAACAAAACCTGAACCTTCTGTATCTCGCAAATCTGATCCATCCGGGGCAACCGTTAAGTACTGCTTTGTGTTCTTACTTATTTTGTTTTGTATTAATCGTCATGTTTTTATCCATAGCTAGCTTTTCTTTACTTGCTGTCCAATCTTCGCGATACATCTGACCTGCCCAGGTCTGCTGCAAATATCGTCATCTGTTGAGACATGAACCGATCACCAAAAGGATTTACATCTGTTTACAGCCACTTTCGCCGGGCTTCTTATCTTTCTTGGTGGTAGTCGTTCCTATTTATCTGCTAGTTGGTGCTGAGAACTTTTTGGCGGCGGTATTTCACCCTATACCGATGCCCATTTTCGCGATCCATTTCGCTGCCATTCCAACGAAATAATCGTCGGTTGTAAAATTTCTCTAGACTACGATATCCCGATTTTCTCCAACTTCGTGTTTTTCCTTCTTAGGTGCCGTTGCCAGCCCGCTGACCGACATCTGCTGTCTACGCACTACTGTTGCTAATATCGAAGCTTGTCGAAACGTGAACCAATCCTTCAGAGAAGCCGTCGAACTTGGCATACATCCCTTTCCAGCCACCCTCGCAAAAATCGTCCTTGGTTTCTTCATTGACTTGTTTCTAGAGTGACCGAACTCAAAGGACATTTGATTTGTCAAAACAGTTTGCAATTCAAAAGTAACTCAAAACCTTCATGGGGGGGGGGGGGTTGAACCCCCAACCCCCCCCCCCTTTGCGCACGGGCCTGCATCGAACCATACACCCTAGGAACCAGCCATCGTCATCTTGCACGAGGTCATCCTTGCAACAATTCCGGATCCGGAGACGATCAGTGAGCGCTCGACGGTTCATCTAGCTGCCAACAAACCATAGAGTACAGTATGTACCAGTGAACCCACCAGTGAAGCCCACAACACTACACGAACATCACACAATAAAAGACAGACGTTAAAGAAGTTGAGTGTTTGCCTGGAGATCCGAGAAATCCCTCCAGCTTGCCCAGTAGCGCGCCGACCCTGCGACTAGATCCGAGTCACGTGCTGCTAAAGCTTGCCGGATTAACCTTAAGTTACATGCTTCCGGAGATATGGATCAATTTTGTTCAACAGCAAGTTGAAATGGGTTTCGGGCATAACCCCAGAATTTCTGTCCATCGTTCTCAAGCCTTTCTACTGCACTGATAAATTTAGATTTCCTTCAGGACATCACAAAGAAAGTGGATGCGAACTAAATGAAGCTTCTCGTGTAAACAAATTGACGAACCAAACATTGCTTCCTTCTCCTTCTGTGGAATTTAAGCTGTGTAATAATTATTGAATCCGATATAAAGTGGAATGTTGAATCAGTAGCATGTTCTCAATATTCTCTATTTCAGATCCGTATGGCAAAAAACTATCTATTGCAGCATAGTCTAGCACGATTACCTGCACAAGTCGTAAATGATGCTTCTGCGATAAGCATATCCACTGTCATTTCAGAATCCACCACGATCTGAAATCATTTAGTTCCGCACATCTCCGTAACTAGTCACGTCCTCAAAAGTTTTTTAATTTTGTTCTGTTCCAAACACTTTCCATGTGGAAAAGAGATAAAAGACGGCGATATATTGTAAAAAATTTGGAAACATGGAAGTCGTTGCTAGCCGACATAAACAATATGGGGTAGCAGCACTCTTTGATCTATATCACTTTCGTAGTTCTAGTTTGTATGGGCAACAGAAATGAATGAAATGGAAATATATTTAAATAACAAACTACAAAAATCTGATCACTAACAATATGGAAATATTGTCTACTACCTTTTGATGTACAATGACTAATTACAGCACAACCAGCCACCATTTTTCTCATAGTCCCTTTCAATGCGCGAAACCAAAAAAAAGCATCACCCAAATCGACGCCAAATGCAAACCATTCCCGGCTTCTAATAATAACGGAACGGTGGCGGCTGCATTACACTCTGGATTTAGAAAACCGCCTGGCAGCCGGAACAGCTGACAGCAATCCCGTGAGAATCAACGGTCGCGATTTTCATTAACTTTAACTTCGACTCGAGCCGCGGGGAACAGCGCAGGCAGACAGCCGGCTGCCACTGCGAGCTGGTGTGTCAGCCCTCGACTGCTGCCGTATCGACCTCTTCAAGGTGTAACTGCTTCTGCTGCTGTTAGAAAAGGGGATTTAATTCGTTCATCTGCTCAACGCGAAACACTCGGCACTCGGTAGGCAGGCAGGCTGGGCTCAACACGACGACGCTTTTAGCAGCAGCAGCAAAAGCAGCAGCAGGCTGGCAGTCTGTCAATTTGAAATAATTTCTATATCCAAGCAGTCCGTTTTAGCGAATGAGCAGCATGAACAAGCGTTGATCAAATTGGTGGTGTAGCATCAGATGCCGAGGCCGACAAATTTGTTTCTATGTTTTTTCGCTGTCCTGCGCCTATCCGATACCTTTTATCAACGGTATTGCAACTGCTGCATTTTTTTTTTGAACGTTTCATCATCAGCTGCATGTGCAGCCGGACTCTCTCTATCTCTTTGTGTGCACTCGGTTGCTGGCAGCAGCGTGTTTGAAACACCACGCACCACCGGTTCGGTTGAGCCATTGCAGGTATGTAGGTTGTACACTGTTGATCGAACTGCCGCGAAATGATATAGGATGTGTATTATGTAGGGCAGGGCATCTGCCGGTGTTAGGTTATGTTTTGTTTAGCAGCTTCAGCTGGACAGCAGGGAGGAGGATGCAGATGCGATTAGGCGTCGTTGTTATCGATGCAACTGTCGCAGGTTGCTTGATACTAGCGTGTTTTTTTCAAGATTCCTTGAAAGGGATTTGATCGATAGGCACGAAGAGGTTTTGCTTAGAAGTAGTTTTTTTTTAATTTGTTCACATGTCCGCTCATTGAAGCTTTCTCAACACTGACAGTTTGCGCTTCTTCAAAGGTAACTTTGATTAATTTCATTCACATTCAAGAATGTTCCTCAAAACCGTTTCAAGTGTTCCGAGTAAAGACAAACAAACAACATAAATTCTTCAGTTTTTGACTTGCCTGTATTCAACATTAGGTATAGTTTTGACAGTGATAGTTACAAACGAAAAAAAACAATGATGAATAAATCTTCATATTTTATTTTTATTTGCGTACTACATAAACCTAATTGTAGTTCGAATAGTGTCCAATCAAGATGATCGTATCGGTTGAAATCTTCTTAACAATGAAAACAAACGGTTGATCTGCAACAAATTTGGTGTTCTCGGCACGATTCTGGGCAACAGCAGCTATAACAAGATTCAAGAAGACAATTATGAACCGAGTAAAACGTCAAATTAGATGTCTACTTACGAGTGGCAGCTCCTGGCGAATGCGTTCCTTTCTCGTCCACCTTCAGCGCCGCACTTTGCACTAACTCACTGAGGCCAGATTTCCTGCCCTTGAAGGTGCTAAAATCAATGTCCTTAAATAGTTGACCATAGCCGAGTTTATCGATCACTGTCCTCGTTCCGTGGTTGCTTCGAATTTCGAACCGGGGAAGTGACACATCAACAGTCTCAGGAACAGCCGTAGTTTCCATGTCTTCGAGCAGGGTGGCGGACAGCGATTTCATCAAAGAAAAGAAATTTCCACTGCCTCGTGGCACAAAAATCCACATGGTCAAGTCACTTTCCTCGCTGAACGGGATCTGGATGGCGTGGTAGTTCGTGTCTGACTTGTACAAAACTTCTACCGTTTCATGCATCATATCAACCTCGCGGGGGCCGTCCCGGAAGGCAAATACCTGCCGTTTCGTCTCACCTATCGGGAATCTTTCTGCCCAGGAAACTCTCAGTGCGACTGCATTTAAAAGGATCATTTCAGCGTTGGAATTTAGATCATCTTCTCTGAGCAAATTCCGATGGGGTCCGCTTGAAACCAAACTAGCTAACGAGTTGACGGAGTGCAATACTGAAGACCTTTCCTCGAAGTTTTTCGGTGAAATCTTGAACACCTTACCCAAGGTCTCAGTGAATTCGTCCGACAGAGAGTTTTGCTTTTTCAGAACTTTGAACGCCACTTTCAACTGCTGACTGGTTCCTATTTCCTCCAACAAACTGGCCGCATTCTCGATCGCCAGCGATTTCAATACAGGAAGATAAAATGCCCGTTGAACTGTTTCTTCCGTGGCAACTCCGGACACCTCATAGAAAGCAGCCATCGCTAATCGTACCGAGAGTGGTGAAACTACACAATTATTCGATGCATTGTAGACCGCTCGAAAGTAATCCGTTGAAAAGTGCGCATCACCATAGCTAAAATCGGGACCATCGGCTCCGGCTGTGATCGTGGCTAAAGCGAAAAGCAACGGTACCACCGCTTTAATTAGCATCATACCAACTCTTCGAAGTCAACGACGGCGTGACGTTCTCGAAAGCAGAAAGCTGCACCAACTGTAAACGCCTAACCCGGCCGGATCAACGCGGAAGACTAATGAGAAATGTCCCGCGGTTTGGCCCCTGGGTTGGCCACCCATCCTGGTCGTACGATGTCGCTGCCCAAACGGAAAAAAAAAAGCGGAGAAAGAGAGCCAAGGTGAATGGATTCTCGCTGACCATTATTCTTCCTCTTTAGCAATTGAATAAGCAGATTAGCGCTGGGAATGTGGACTTCGTATAGAACTGTCACCTGAAACCAGTCACACGGTTTGAAATGTTGTATTGGTAGCCGGGAGAAGGAACGGTTGGCTAATCTCGGCGAAAAACAAATCGGAGATCGAGTACTACGCAATAACAAGAATTGACTCCATCAAGGTTCGAGGTTGTGAGACAATTTTTTAAATTATCCTATTTAGCGAGCACATCGTTTTTATAGTTCTTTTCGTGGTACCCAAATAGCTATGCAATTAATGGGAGCGATTGGTTACTCCTCGGATCAGCCCATTGCGTTTAAAGTTTGTATGGAAATTAATAGGGGAAAGAGTACTTTTTGCATCTCCACTCAGACAAATCGCTATTTCACTGACATTGAAAAACCAAGTAATAAAAGAGTAGTCGAATTTTACCAATCTTTATTTTAAGATCGCAAATTCTATAAAAAAAAATAGAGAGTTGTGTACAAGACACGACCACCGACATTGAAAATGCGACATGACTAGCGAACACCATGTGCCCCATCATCGCATTAATATAGCATTTTTTTCAGGGCAAACACACATTACGTTGTTACTTTTAATGTTATTGTTAACTGGTAAAGATACAGAATTTATTATTACCAAGCACAAATTTAAGACAAGCTAATAAAAGGAATTTTTGCATCATGTGTTGATATTTGTTTATATTATGATTCACTGGTAAAGGTACAGAATTAAGAATTAACAAGTGCAAACTTAATATAAATTAAAAATAAAATTTCTAATTGAATTCTTTTTCCATTATGTAGGTATTCGTCCTAATAAGGACGCTTTGCTGATAACTATGTTTTGTGATACGGGACGAGAATCCTTTGAAACGATTTGAACCTTGTCGGCGATTCGCTTCTGCTGTGTGTGTACACACACGGAAATTTTCCTTTCGCAGCTCATGTCAAATAAGCACTTTGTGAAACAAGGTGATCTCTTTATCAACTTTTTGGTGCAGATGGAAGACCATCCTTTTGTACGACAAATAAAAATATTTTCATCATTATTTTTGGGGTGGTTTTCGCTTAATGGCTGGATTGCCACATTCATTCATTTTGCAAAAGCCTTCTAGTTTGCACATTTTTAATTTAAAGAGTATTTGCTTATATTATGATTTACTGGTAAAAGTACAGAACTAACAAACACAAGTTACATAAAAGGAATTTTCTTCATCAATTCTTTTTTCATTATGCATTCGTCCTAATAAGAACGGTTTGCTAATAACTGTGTTGTGATACAGGACGAGTATCGTATGAAACGATTTGAGGCTTGCCTGCACGACTAAACGCACTGCATAAACCAGCAATTCGCCATCTCGCTTGGAACTGGCAGCAAAATCCTTCCAGTACACACAAACGCTCCCCTTCCGTGGCTACAGATATCCTACCAGCAGCAGTAGTGATAACCTACCTCGTTCTATCAGTAGAGTAAGTATGGCCATGAAAGATTTCGGGCAGAAACATTCCTATCATATCAAGCGATGAAATGTGTAAGACGTTTATGAGTGTCGAGATGAGGTCTGTGTTAGTGTTGCGCAAATTTGTGAAAATTGTATGTTGTTGCGTTGCAACGGAAAATGCATGAAATAAATGGCAATGTCGTGAAGAGTTCAAGATTACTAACAGGAATATGCTGGGGTACGCGAGAGTTGAGAGACATTGGGGTACGGAATGACTTGCTACGCGTCACATACTGAACCGAGCTTAAAAGTGCAAGAAAATATCCGTTTTTCTAGCCGCTTTGCGCGGTTTTTATGAGGTTACAGCTACTAGGAGAAGGACTGGGAGTTTTCCTGTGACTGGGGGAAGCTTTCGATCGCTCTCTTACTTGGGAATCATTGCGCTGGATAGTCAAGAGTCCAGTTTGAGTACTTTGGCTGTTTTTGTGGTTTTTGCGTTGGCCGTCGTTCTGTCCGGTGAATAAATTTGGTGTACCGTTCCAATTTCCGTGGTTTGTGTCGTGCGTTTCTCGGTTTGTGAAGTGTGAAGAAGTGGATCCTAGAAGCGGATTTTCGCCTAGCTCTGGATCCTGGCCGTAGCAAAGGCCGAAGAAACTGTGCAAAGACCGCTTGAGGACGTATTTGGCGGTCCGTGGGTAAGTCATATTTGTATTTCCTTTGTTTCTTGATTTTCGGTATTTCTGTGTATTTTTGTGGTAGTTTTGGGCTTTCCCACGATATTGCCAAATACCTAAAGATAGCGCGAATCTGAATGTCCCCCCCCCCTGGGGTAAGAGTCCGGGCAAATTAATTAGAAAACCGCTAACACATCTGCTTTCTCGGATGGCGCTAAAGTGTTAGTTGGTAAAGTTCGCGCCATCTTCCCATTAAACAGGCAGAGCGATACGCTACACGCAGCAATGGCGCCCAATAATTCGGCTAATTAAGTTTAAATTTTAAATTTTAGTATTTCCTTTTTATTTTAGTATATGGTTCTCGGTTGGTTATATTTAACTATTTAATATTGGAATTTACTGATTTTTGGTTGGTTGGTTCGACAAACATCGAGATAAAATTATTCTCCAATCACCGGCTGCCCATTTAGAGAGCTTCCAGAGAAAAAAAAAAGTTTCATATTTTTTTTTTATTATTCATTTCGTTTATTTGATAGGCACAAATGCGTTAGCTTGGCGGTGCCAAATTCTTTTGTTTTTACATTTTGTATATTTTAAAACTAGGAGGTTACAATGTTGAAATATTTTTTTAAAAAAGAAAAATTTTACAGCTATCTTAAGACTAGAAATAAGATTCTATATACAAGAGAGGGGGCGAAAGATTTTTTTTATGAAAAAATTTTAAAACAAGGAATTCAATAGTAATAATTTTTAGGAAATATTTACACTTATCTTAAAACTAACAATATAGTTTGGTACACAAAAGGGGGAACAAATATTTATGAGAAAATTCGCATGTGTTTTAAGACTAGGGATACAATTCTATTTACAAGATGGGGGACAATAGTTTTAACAAAGAGGTAAAATTACAACTATCTTAAAACTAGGAATACAGAATACAAATTTGAACTTTTTTAGCGGAGACTTATGCTTGGTCAAGATATTCAGAGGGGGCTGTAGAAGCAGTTGTATCAAGGACAAGGGAGAGAAAGCGTAGATGGTGACCGGGAGAGAAGAGCAAAACTTGCAACTTTCGCTCAAACGGGAGATCAGCGAAAGATTACCGCCTCAGTCTAGTAGGTCGGATTGGCGGATGGTATTCTTCGGACCCGCGGGGAATCCTTCAAAAGTCATCGGACCTTGAGTCGCTCTCGCTTCAGTTTCCGTAGTGGTAAGTGCGACGGCGGTTACATAGTTGCAGTCTGGAGCTGATCGGTCCCAAAAGGCAGGAGAAAACTTCTAAAACGAGAAATAAAAAGAGAGGGGCTAAATTGGGATATTTGTCGTTTTTATGAAAGTATAAATAAGGGACATATAGGGGAAATCACGATTTGCCAGTATATCTCGGACTGGGACATTGGGTGGTCTACCTCGGGCCCGAAGGGAATCCTTTAACTGAGACCTGGCGTCCAAGTACCCGGCGCATACCCAGACAACGTGCTCGATGTCGTGATAGCCCTCGTCACAAGCGCACAGACTACTCTCCGCAAGCCCAATACGCCGCAGATGCGCATCCAAGGTGTAGTGGTTGGACATAAGTCGGGACATTACACGAATAAAATCCCGACCCACATCCATCCCTCTGAACCAAGGCTTCGTTGATACCTTTGGGATAATGGAATGTAGCCATCGTCCAAGTTCACCATTGCTCCACGAGGTTTGCCAACTGTTGAGTGTCCTCTGACGACAAATACTAAAAAATTCGTTGAAGCAGATTGGTCTTTCGTATATGTCACCATTTAATGCGCCCACCTTTGCTAATGAGTCGGCCTTTTCATTGCCCGGGATAGAACAATGAGAGGGGACCCAAACAAAGGTAATTTGATAAGATTTTTCAGATAACGTACACAAGGACTCCCGTATCTTCCCCAGGAAATATGGGAATTGCTTTTTGGGCTTCATCGCACGAAGAGCCTCGATGGAGCTGAGGCTGTCCGAAATGATGAAGTAGTGATCTGTGGGCAGAGTGTCGATGATCCCAAGGGTGTACTGAATTGCAGCTAACTCTGCGACGTAAACTGAAGCGGGATCATTGAGCTTGAATGAAGCGGTGATAGTATTGTTGAAGATACCGAAGCCAGTGGACCCATCGAGATTTGATCCGTCAGTGTAGAACATTTTGTCACAGTCGACTTCTCGGAATTTATTATAAAATATATTGGGGATCACTTGCGGGCGTATATGGTCCGGGATTCCACGAATCTCTTCCTTCATGGATGTGTCGAAGAATACAGTAGAATCAGAAGTATCTAGGAAACGAACACGGTTGGGAGTATATGAAGAAGGGTTAATGCTCTGTGCCATGTAGTCGAAGTACAAGGCCATAAATCGGGTTTGAGAATTAAGCTCGACGAGCCTCTCGAAGTTTTCAATCACCAACGGGTTCAGAATGTCGCATCGGATGAGCAATCGATATGAGAGTTCCCAAAATCGATTTTTTAGCGGAAGAACGCCCGCCAGCACTTCGAGACTCATCGTATGGGTCGAGTGCATGCAACCCAAGGCAACGCGCAAGCAACGATACTGGATTCTCTCCAGTTTGATGAAGTGTATGTTCGCAGCGGAGCGGAAACAGAAACACCCGTACTCCATCACCGACAATATCGTTGTTTGGTATAACCTGATCAGGTCTCCTGGGTGAGCACCCCACCATGTTCCAGTTATTGTTCGGAGAAAATTGATCCTTTGTTGGCATTTCTGTTTCAGATACCTAATGTGACATCCCCAGGTACCTTTAGAGTCGAACCAGACCCCGAGATATTTAAATGTGAAAACCTGGTTGATCGTTGCACCCATTAATAGAAGCTGGAGTTGCGCCGGCTCACGCTTCCTAGAAAAAACAACCAACTCAGTTTTCTCCGTGGAGAACTCAATACCCAGCTGAAGAGCCCAAGCAGACAAATTGTCCAAGGTATTTTGTAATGGTCCTTGCAAGTCGGCAGCTTTGGGCCCTGTAACAGAGACCACGCCGTCGTCTGCAAGTTGCCTTAGCGTGCATGAATTGGCAAGACAATCGTCAATGTCATTCACGTAAAAATTGTAGAGCTGGGGACTTAGATATGAGCCCTGAGGAAGCCCCATGTAGCTAAATCGCGATGTTGTTAAATGCGAAAAGTGCATGTGCTTTTTAGACAACAGGTTTAGCAAAAAGTTGTTTAAAATTGGCGAAAGACCATGCTGGTGCAGCTTCTCTGACAGAATGTTGATAGAAACTGAGTCAAAAGCCCCCTTAATATCCAAGAAGACTGATGCCATCTGCTCTTTGTTAGCATAGGCCATTTGGATTTCTGTAGAAAGCAACGCAAGGCAATCGTTCGTCCCTTTGCCTTTGCGGAAGCCAAATTGTGTATCTGACAGTAAGCCATTTGCTTCAACCCAATTGTCGAGGCGAAACAAGATCATTTTCTCGATTAACTTCCGAATACAGGACAGCATTGCCATCGGCCGATACGAGTTGTGGTCGGAGGCTGGTTTTCCTGGTTTTTGGATGGCGATGACCTTCACTTGCCTCCAGTCATGAGGGACAATGTTACCCTCAAGAAACTTGTTAAATAAATTCAACCTTTTTGCAGTGTCAGGTAGATTCTTCAGCAAGTTGAATTTGATTCTGTCTAACCCTGGGGCGTTATTGTTGCACGATAAGAGAGCAAGTAAGAACTCCACCATCGAAAACGGTGTTTCGTTCGCGGTATCGTGAGGAGACGCGGCGCGGCACGTTTTCTGTACCGGGGCAGAGTCCGGACAGATCTTCTTGGCGAAAGCGAATATCCAACGGTTTGAATATTCCACGTTCTCGTTGGTACTGTTTCGGTTACGCATACGTCGAGCCGTACCCCAAAGAGTGCTCATCGCTGTTTCTCTCGTTAACCCGTCGACGAACCGGCGCCAATAACTGCGTTTTTTGGCTTTCATTAGACTCTTCATTCGCCTTTCTAACGACGCGTACTGTTGATAGCTAGCGGGTAACCCGTCTTCCCGGAAGGCCTTATATGCAGTGGACTTTTCCGCGTACATCTCTGAGCACTCTTTATCCCACCACAGGGTGGGAGATCGTCCATGGGTATTCGCGCTGGGTACTGGTTTAGTCTGAGCTTGATTCACACTGTCGAGAATCAAGCCAGCCAAAAACCTGTACTCTTCCTCCGGAGGAAGTTCTTGAGTGGATTCGATTTTAACGGATATCGCGGTCGCGTAACTCTTCCAATCAATGTTCCGTGTGAGGTCATACGATACATTGATTGTTTCCGATGGTCTTGAACCGTTAGCAATTGAAATCACGATAGGCAAATGGTCGCTACCGTGGGGATCAGGGATCACCTTCCACATGCAATCTAACTGTAGCGAAGTCGAGCATAGAGATAAATCCAACGCGCTTGCGCGTGCTGGTGGTGTAGGAATCCGCGTCATTTCTCCCGTGTTTAAGATGGTCATGTTGAAATTATCGCAAAGATCTTGGATTAATGTTGATCTATTATCATCATGAAGGCAGCCCCATACCGTACCGTGCGAGTTAAAGTCTCCCAGAACTAGCCGCGGTGCCGGTAAGGATTCCGTGATATTACAAAGCGTTCGGTGCCCTACCGAGGCTCGAGGAGGAATGTAGATGGAAGCAATGCAAAGGTCTTTACCTTTGATTAAAACTTGACAAGCGACAATTTCAATGCCTGGTGTCGAAGGGAGGTTAATTCGGTTGAAAGAATAGCACTTTTTGATCCCCAAAAGTACTCCTCCATAGGGGTTTTCTCGATCCAGACGAATTATATTAAAGTCGTGGAAGTTGAGATTTATATCGGAAGTTAACCAAGTTTCACATAATGCGAAAGCATCACATTTTAAACTATTTAGTAAAAATTTAAAGGAATCGATTTTCGGGAGGATACTTCTGCTGTTCCACTGTAGAACAGTGATCGAATCGGTGACCTCGTTCGATGACTTAGCCATCGAAGGATACGATCGCTGCAAGGAGGGGCCATTTAGTAGTCAACTGCTTCAAAAATGTTTGCACTATAGGGAGAAAACGTATCAGAAGGCTTTTAAGAGGATCAGTAACATTGAAAGCTGTGAAAATTAAGTCCACTATGTCAGAAAATTTCATTAGTCCGCTACTGGACTGAGTATCTGTTTGAAAAAAGGGGACACTTGGGGTTTTTGGTGTCCCTGGAAGTGGTGGGTACTCCTTGTTAGAATTAATATTTCCAAGTCCTGGAGCAAATTGCTTCGGCTTTTGTGCATCACTTCCGTTGGATTTATTGATTGCGGTTGGCGCACTCTGAGTGGACGACACCTTGGCACCCTTACGAGGCAATGTAGGGGAGGCTAGATTTCTCCTCTTCCTGGATTCCCCTGGGTTAACCAATGATGTTCCCTCTTGTGGGTCGTCAGATTCTTGCTCAACGCCAGCCAAAAGAGCAAAGGAATTTTCGGAAGCGACAGATGGCGAAGCATTCTTTAGCATTTCTGCATAAGAGTGCCTCGAGCGATCCTTAAGGGAGCGCTTAATTTTATCCCCGCGCTGCTTGTACGCCGGGCATGACTTAAGAGCATGCGGAGGGCCCCCGCAGTAAATACACTTCTCAGTTTCTCCACAGCAAGCGTCATCCTCATGCTCTCCCTCGCATTTGCCGCACCGTTTTTTATTGCCACAATAAGTGGCTGTGTGGCCCAGTTGCTTGCAATTGCTGCAGTTCATTACCCGCGGTACAAACAGGCGAACAGGTAGGCGAACCTTATCCAGGAGGACATAGTTGGGAAGAGCAGATCCGGAGAAAGTCACCCGAATCGAGTCTGACGGAGAATAAGTTGTCTTATCATCTTCAGTTTTTGCGGAATACAATTGCTTGCATTCCAGAATTTTCACCTTTTGAAGTGAAGGGTCCTTAAAGCAGCCAACCCCGTACTTCAACAGGTCTTCGCACTTTAGACCCGGTTCGGCGACGACCCCATCGATCTCCACAACTCTACAAGGCACATACACTTTGAATTGCTTCGTAAAACGCTCGCTGCGAGCAATCTGGTTTGCCTGGTCGAGGTCATTTACTATAACGCGTATCTTATTAGCTCGAACACGTGTTATCTGAGCCACGGACGGGTAGTTGGCAGTCAGCTCCCGTGAGATTTCTAGAATATTGGGCGATTTCGTGTTGGGCCGGAAATACACCACCCAGGGTCCAGTCGAACTGGCTGGGTATGTTTTAATACGGGGAGGACTGGGGGAATCAGGGGAGGGAGTAATTTCGGGTTTATCCGGTATATCCATGGGAATATCATTCCCATCCAATGTTACTTCGCCCTCGGCCATTTAGGCACGAGGATAACACGTGGTGTAAACGAGAGATGAAACTTATATTCAGGGGAAAGGGCAGAAGTAGAGACCGATCGGGGAAAGGGAAATGAAAGAAAAAAAAATACTTAGCTTATATAGCGGCGATTCCGGCTATTCTGGTATTCACTTCACCAGCCTGGGCACCGGCGAACAAAGACTGCCTCGAACAATGGTTGACCTTCACTGACAATTTATTCTTGTTCACTTTATGCACAGCACCAGAAAACGAACTGCTTCGATCGAGAGCTCGGAGAGTTATGAAAAGTTTCATATGAATATTAGAGTTATATTTTGTACTAAAGAGAATTATCTTGAGTGAGTAAGAGAATGAGTGAACATAGAGTGCGTGTAAGCTGGTGAAAAAGCTGGTGGGAGAGGTTCGATCAAGCTCCGATCGTAGCTCAGTAGTAGTTTGACTCGATCCGCGCGGGAGGATATTTATCGTCCTCATATCTCGACACAAGGTTTCAATAGTTCAGCATATTGGGTTTAGTGATAAATGTGACAGTGGTTAGTCGTATAAATCCAATATCACACAATAAAGAAGGAAAAAATAATTATTTGTTTTGTCTGTGAGCTGAGGAAAGAGTGACAAGTGTAAAAACTATTTTTTTCAATACATCATACACCCATTGTCTTGTGTTAAGTGGCAACGTGGTGCTCGATTGTGACAAAAAAAAGGTCTATCATCGGTAAGTCACTTACGGGTGTATTTATTTCGCTTCAATTTCTACTCCATTTGTCGGCCGAAATTATGGATGTCCACCACTTGGACGATGAGTAAATTCGATATGAATGCTCAATTCGTAAAATTTCCAATACATTAGGTCGGGAGTTACGGGAGCGGATACTAGAGGAGTCTATACATAAAGAATATTTGGGTCACATCCAATCGCCAAAGCTAGATGAGTGGGTAGATATCGAAGACGAAATAACAAAAGTTTCAAACTATATAGAGTTTGTTTACCCTAAACTAGAAGAGGCAATGGAAACCAAACAGTTTGAGCGCGTTTGCCCATTTTATACGCAGTTTTTGCACATGCATGATAGGGCGATTCGAATAGTAACTGAAGACCAAGGATTATCGGCCACTAGGGAAATATTGATCAGAATAAATCAATACGTCAGCCAAATCAGAAACGTATCACTTTCGACAATCAGGAAGCGAATAGAACACTAAACAATATGAGTGAAATGCTTGCACGACTTTTAAGGACCACTGCAACTCCTTTCGATTCTCTTCAGTTTGAATCAGATGAAGAGTTACCGCCATATGAATTTCCACCAACACCACACGTCAGTCGGACAGGAACAATCCCGCGTCGTACACAGTTAATGCGCCCATGTAACATTTCTACTTTGTTGCGCCCTTTTCACAATAGAGGGAATTCGACTGCTTATACTCGTACCGACACAGACAGGGATATTTTAGAAAACCCTGTTCCTTTGAATCCACCTCGTAACCTGAACGAATCAATCGATTTGGAACCCAACAGTAATTCTTTCCAAGAACAAATATCCCGGGTGCAAAACCTGTTAGAACAAATGGAAAGTTTTGCGAGTGCTAATCGTCAGCAACAGATAGACAGTTTAGCTAATCGTAGCACGCCTTCGATTTCGTACGGTCGTTGTAAATCGCGACCAATACATCAATGGAATGTTCGATTTAGCAATGAAGGCGGTCTTAGTCCAAATGATTTTCTGGATACAGTTTCTTTGTATCAGCGATCAGAGCATGTTTCTGATAGAGATATGTTATCATCGGTTGTGCATCTTTTATCTGGAACTGCACTACGGTGGTACCGAGAAAAATACTTAGGGTTTCGATCATGGGACGACTTTAAAATTAAATTTCTGGATCAATTCCTTCCGCCACACTATGACGAATTATTGATGGAAGAGATTGAAGCTAGGCTGCAGGGAGAGGAAGAGTCATTTACTTCATATTTCTCTGCCATGAACATTCTTTTTCGGTGGATACGGTTCCCCATGAGTGACCGACAGAAGTTATTTTACCTGAGGAAAAATCTGAACTCTTTTTATATTGAAAAGGTTGTTGCCCAGGATCCTAAGTCAACAGAGGAATTAGTTCAAATTTGTAAAAGAATTGAGGCTGCTAAATTTTTGTTGGACAGAAGAAGGTATGTGCGCAGACTTCCACCTTCATTCATGTTGGAGCCCTCCCTGTCAACTCCTAACCGACCTCGAGCTCTCCATTCCATTGAAGCACCGACTCAGTTTGAACATGAAGGTAATGAAGGTGAGGTGCATTTGATAGGAGCCACCTGTAAGGGGTTTAACTCAATGAGTGGGGAGAATGAAGATTTAGAGCAAAATCCAGATGCGGTCGTCAATATCATACAAGCGGAAGGTTCGAGAGAAGTAAATAGGGGTAGGTGTTGGAATTGCTCGTCTCAAGATCATTACTTTTATTCCTGTCCCATTCCTCGCGAAGAACCGATTTGTTTTAAATGTGGGCAGCGCGGAGTAATAGCACGTAACTGTCCAAATCGCGACAACCATTCCCAGGGAAAAGGGCAAGCGAATACGAAGAAATAGAAGAGGCTTCGTGTTTCGCGATTAATCCTCCTAAACCTCTTCCTGTAGCAGCGCATCATGCTGGTAATACACAACCTTTTTGTGTCGCATCGCTGTTAACGTATGTTGTTAATGATAACCGACCCCATCTCCATCTTAGTATTTTGGGCCGTGACTTTCTGGGTTTATTAGATTCGGGGGTGATGTGTACTATAGTGGGAGCAGAGGGTATAAGTCGAGTTCATGAATTAGGACTTAAACGTTTTCCGGTAAACAAGGCAATAATAACAGCGGACGGCACTAAGCACGTTGCATTAGAATATATAAATGTTCCTTTCAATGTTCAAGGTTGAGTTCGAGTACTTCCGGCCCTTTTATTACCATCTATCAAAAAGCAATTGGTACTCGGCAGCGATTTTTGAGAAGCGTATGGAATCAAACCATATTTCGGCGAACCACTAAATGTTGATGCCCTTGCGGTGGAAGCCAATGAACGTCCAAAGCAAATACTATCCGAAGAACAACGGGTTCAACTCGATGAGGTCATTTCCACATTCACGTATACTTCGGAGGGGAAGTTAGGCCGCACTACGGTGATAGAACATGATATCGACACCGGGGAAGCCAAACCTCTTAAACAGCGGTATTATCCTATTTCGAAGTTTCGTCTTGAGCAGGTCCACAAAGAATTAGATCGCATGTTGTCACTAGATGTTGTAGAAGCTTCAAACAGTCCCTGGAACAATCCTATAGTATGCGTTGCCAAGAAGAACGGTAGAGTGCGTCTATGTCTAGATTCTAGAAAACTTAACGACGTAACTCGTAAGGATGCCTATCCACTTCCTTTTATCGAAGATATTTTAAGTAAAATCGAAGGTACCCAGTTTTTATCTACCATCGATCTCAGTGATAGCTTTTGGCAAATCCCGCTGAAAGATTCCGATAAATGTAAAACAGCGTTTACGAATCCTGGCCGAGGTCTGTACCAGTTTAAGGTGATGCCCTTCGGTTTAACAAATGCTCCTGCAACGTTGAGTCGTGCTATTTCAAAAGTACTTGGAGCCGACCTTCAACCAAAAGTTTGGAATTTTTTGGACGACGTTTTGATAGCAACCTCAACCTTTGAGGAACACGTCGAAGTATTACGCGAAGTTGCAAAACGGTTAAATGAAGCGAAAATTACGATTAACCGAGAAAAGTCATTCTTTTGCGTACCGGCAGTTACATACTTGGGATTTATCTTGGACAGAGAGGGTATCCGTACAGATCCTGAAAAAGCGTCAGCAATAGTGAACTATCCAGTCCCTAGATCATGTACTGAAGTTAGGAGATTCCTTGGTATGGCGGGGTACTATCGTCGGTTCATTCCGAATTATTCGGAAGTCGCGACACCTTTGACCGATATTACTAAAAAGGGAGATACCTTCTCATGGACCAAAGAAGCCGATAGTGCATTTTCCATTTTAAAATCAACTTTAGTGTCGGCTGCTATTTTGTCCGTTCCAGATTACTCGAAGCCATTTCGCATTGAGTGTGACGCAAGCGGTAGCGCGATAGGTGCAATTTTATGCCAAGGTATCGGAGAGGAGGAAAAGGTCATAGCGTATATGAGCAAAAAACTAACGGGTGCTCAAAAGAATTATCATGTATCGGAAAAAGAGTGCTTAGCAGTTGTGAAGGCTATCGAATATTTCCGGCATTATGTGGAGGGTTCGCATTTCATCGTCTGCACAGATCATCAAGCTTTGACATGCCTTAAAAATGTAAAAGACCCCTATGGTCGGTTAGCTCGTTGGGCGATGAAGTTAGGGTCATATGACTTTGAAATAGTTTACAAAAAGGGTTCTACAAACATAGTCCCCGATGCCCTTTCTAGAATTCCTGAGGTAGATTTGGCTAGCATTCAGATAGATTTGGATAGTGAGTGGTATATAAGACTTTGGAAACAAGTTTCTGATAGTCCAGGAAATTTCCCCAACTTCAGGATTCACAATAATAGGTTTCAACGATACGATCCACTTAAAACCCCTGATTTATCATTGGCTTGGAAAACAGTCGTTCCTGAGCAAAACCGGTTGAGTATAATAGAAAAGAGTCATGATAGTACTAATGGATGTCACTTTGGGGTGAACAAAACCACCAAGCGGATCTTTCAAAATTTCTACTGGCCGGGAATTTTTAAGGACGTTCGCCAGTATATTTCAAGCTGTCAGGTTTGTAAGAGTATGAAGCCCACCAATCGATGTGAGATTGCGCCGATGGGTGCTCAGAAACCTTCGGATTACCCCTTTCAAGTTGTTTCCCTTGACTTCATCACACATTTTCCTCGATCCAAGTCAGGAAACTCGGTGCTTTTAGTAGCTATGGACTGGTTTACTAAATGGGTTATCGCGAAACCGCACCGCGCTGATACTACGAAGGTACTAGTGCAGTTTTTTCGTGAAGAAATTAAGTGTCATTTCGGGTTGCCAGAGATAGTTGTCACGGATAATGGCAAGCAATTCGTTGCGCAAATCTTCACTAAGATCCTAGCAGATTGTGGAATCAAACACTGGAAAAATTCTTATTATCACCCCCAGGCAAACCCAACAGAAAGGACCAATAGGATTATTGGAACGTTTATCCGTAGTTATCTAGGTTCGGATCAGAGAGATTGGGATACTCTGTTACCTGAGATTGTATGCGCGATTAATTCGTCTGTTCATGAGGCTACAAAATACACTCCTTTCTATCTAAATTTTGGAAGGGAAATGCGATCAGAAATGTCTGACAATAAGACAGTCGACGAGATTAACCACGATAAAAGCCTCGAAAGGTTAACAAAAATTAGGGAAATAGTCAAAGAAAATATTACAAAAGCATACCTCGTTTCAAAGACTCGATACGATCTGCGAACTCGCCCAATCGTGTACACTCCGGGGGAGGTTCTATGGCGGAGAAATTTTACCTTGTCGGATGCTTCTAAGAACTATTGCTCAAAGCTAGGACCGTTATACATAAAATGCACAGTAATAGAAAAATTAGGATCAAATTCATATCGACTGAGGGATGTTGATACCGGAAAAACCGGAGTTTACAGTACTGAAGCTATAAAAAAATAATTGTTGAAGTTTTAGTATGTCTTTTTTTTGTTCGAAAAAAAAATTACAGCTATGTACGTTGTACCAACCTGGTTGAATAGTTAATTTAATAATATCCCAGGTTGTGCAGTCCAACCGAGCACAAGCGGAACAGTGGCTCTCCCTTGTGTATGAACTTACATATTCACATTTCCCACTACTTTAGAATTAGTTAATATAGTTAGGATTAGTTAGTAGTTTTTTTTAAATAATGGTGTTGGGTTTTGATTTTGGATGTTAATATTATAATTATATTATTTATTTTGTTTCATTTGAATTTACATTAAATACAGCTATGAATAGCCTTAGCCGGACCCAGTGTGTGACGATTAGTGGCTCTCGTCCGCGCATAGAAAGTTTGTTTTCCCACGATCTCAGCTAGGTATCTAGTGTAAGTCGACAGCTATGTACATAACTATAGAGTTTGACTAATACGTGAGGTCGGTTACCCAGTCCCACCCACTAAAACGATAATAGTTCTTCAGACTGTGGTAGCTTCCTTGGGCCATTTTTAGGTTTAGCTTTACGCCTTTGCCTGGTGGTAGTTGTAGAGCTCTACTTTTCAATTTGGTCCTTGGTAGTTATTCTGATCTTAAATATAACTGGTATGTGAGGTTTGGTGGATTAGTCCCTTGGTCATTTTTTTGTAACTCGTTTTGTTTCTTGGTATACAGTTCTTCTAATATCTCAGTTCTTGTCTGGTGACGCTCTGAGGGTTATAGAAGTTTTCGTTTTGTTTTGTTTGGCTGTGTCAGCAACAAAACGGGAGTCGTTTCAATGCGAGTTGCTTTACACCGCAGATAGAATCCCAACAAATGATCTTTCTTAATTTTAGACGAGCGCTTATTCTTAGTGCCGTCTGGGATAGATCATGGTTAGTAGGGTAAGTTAGGATAAGAAATAGGGGTAGCTGTATGAGCGCGATGTGTGATAGAGATGTATATAAAAAAAGGAAATACGTTTAAAATTGTATATATTGTATATAGCATATTTATTTGAATTACCAATTAACCGGGCCAATGAAAACTTATTTGCTGGAGACCAGAGTCGAAGACGCCGATGGTCAGTAACGCCGCAGTTCTGAACTGTTGGTCGAAATTGAGACGGAGTGGCTTGCCACGATGAGCGTATATGACCCCAAATATAGATAAGTTGGTTTCGAAGTATTTGTAATTATTGGTCTCGTAATCTGTCTGTTTAATGCACGTCAAATAGTTTATAAATATCGATATTTTTTTGCCTGGACCACCCAAGTGGGGCATTTGGATTCCCTTGAGTGCGCATAGTTCAGGAAAATTTGGGATTTTCCAATTTTTGTTGAGGGGGTAGTGTTGCGTTGCAACGGAAAATGCATGAAATAAATGGCAATGTCGTGAAGAGTTCAAGATTACTAACAGGAATATGCTGGGGTACGCGAGAGTTGAGAGACATTGGGGTACGGAATGACTTGCTACGCGTCACATACTGAACCGAGCTTAAAAGTGCAAGAAAATATCCGTTTTTCTAGCCGCTTTGCGCGGTTTTTATGAGGTTACAGCTACTAGGAGAAGGACTGGGAGTTTTCCTGTGACTGGGGGAAGCTTTCGATCGCTCTCTTACTTGGGAATCGTTGCGCTGGATAGTCAAGAGTCCAGTTTGAGTACTTTGGCTGTTTTTGTGGTTTTTGCGTTGGCCGTTGTTCTGTCCGGTGAATAAATTTGGTGTACCGTTCCAATTTCCGTGGTTTGTGTCGTGCGTTTCTCGGTTTGTGGAGTGTGAAGAAGTGGATCCTAGAAGCGGATTTTCGCCTAGCTCTGGATCCTGGCCGTGCAAAGACCGCTTGAGGACGTATTTGGCGGTCCGCGGGGTAAGTCATATTTGTATTTCCTTTGTTTCTTGATTTTCGGTATTTCTGTGTATTTTTGTGGTAGTTTTGGGCTTTCCCACGATATTACCAAATACCTAAAGATAGCGCGAATCTGAATGTCCCCCCCTGGGGTAAGAGTCCGGGCAAATTAATTAGAAAACCGCTAACACATCTACTTTCGCGGATGGCGCTAAAGTGTTAATTGGTAAAGTTTGCGCCATCTTCCCATTAAACAGGCAGAGCGATACGCTACACGCAGCAATGTTTTCCCTATTTTTTGCGGATTTACGGATTTTTCAATGGTGTGCTAATAAAATATGTACATAGATAAATTCGGTAACGATTTTTTACTGGCAATTTTTTTTGAATCATAGAAATCCATCAGCAATTAACAAAACGTAGGTGAAAACTTTGTCTGTTTTCTAAAATTTTCCCAATAAATTTACAGCAATACGGATTTTTCAATAGTGTATAGTTGAAATACCAATTTAAACTTGCAACAAATTTTTACAGTTGTTTAAAATTATGCCACATTTTCGTGACGCGGCTCGAATTTTAGATTTTAGTTTTACATAGGGTGACCATATCAGGCGAAAAAAAAACCAGGACAATCAAAAGTATACTGCCTCCCCCGTTACCGCTCAATCGACTATGCTTTCTCCATATGTTTTCGTCAGTTAAGAAGTTCTGGGGTCTGTCAGGTAGAGCTTCGGCAGTAAAAAAGTTGTGGGGGTCTAGGAGGAAGAGCCAGAAAGTTTTTCGTCGGAATTCGATCACCAAGCACTTTTTCGGATATACGCACACGCAATTCTTGCTACACCACCATCAGCGAAAGTTTCATGCTGAGATCGTCCATGCAGGACTGGTGAGTCTGCTATTTCATATTTCAGCACTAAATACACATCATTGACATAAATCAGAAACATCAACGGTCCCAAGTAGCTTCCCTGTGCTATACCTGGCAATCTCCAAACACAACCATTATCTATCGCTCTGACAGCTAGGATCGAAACAGCTGCAAAATCTACTGTTGTTTTCAAATTTCTCCATTTTATCGATTGTTATACGAAACAGGTTGGTGTAAATAATATCAGTTTGAGCGCAACATTCCATACTCATTGTTATGATTGTTATGTGGGTTACTAGACTCGACAGATTAGTCGGTGTTAATCGTCTATTAGGTACGTTTTTACATTTCTTATAAAAGAAATGTATAGAATTCGCTCAAACTTTCAAGATTTTTTCCGAGGCCCGGAGGGCCGAGTCTTATATACCAATCGACTCAGCTCGACGATTTGGGACAATGTCTGTGTGTGTGTGTGTGTGTGTGTGTGTGTGTCTGTGTGTGTGTGTGTATGTAACGGACAAATTCTCATTCGTGTTTCTCAGCAATGGCTGAACCGATCTTATCCAAACCAATTTTAAATGAAAGAACTAAAAAACAGTATGAACGCTATTAATTTGTTTTTGATTCTGATGTTTAGTTTCCAAGATATGAATGTTTGAATGCGCAAAAATGGCGTTTTTTGCAGTTTTTTTAAATTATCTGCCGAAATTGACAATGTAGATTAACAATTTATATGGTTTTAGACAGCTTTAACGAATACCTTTCGAACAAGCTATAGATTGTTGAAATCGTACTATTATCAAAAGAGATATTTAACATTAAATGCGGACGAAAGATTTTTATCATTTCCCATAGCCAGAAATATGACCAAAAACATGTAATCTATTATTAACGCCAAAACGGCTTAGTTTAGGTCAATAGTATCTTCGGAGAATTTAATGGAGGCAATATGCCCTTTCTTTTGGTATTGTGCTTTTGCTGATTAATCCCCCTATGAGTGAGATATTTTCACAAATTTTTTTGGAAGTGATTATATCGAAATGATGCCTTCAGCAAATTTGTAGCTCTTACTTTTGCGAATAACGGTACTGAAGACTTCAAATATCTATTTTGAATACTTTAAAAGTTATGGCTTGTTGTTTGTTGATTACTCTTTGTCGCTTATTTATTGTTCAATATAGTAATAATCCATTGAAATAAGCCAAACATTAATTCGATAAAACGAATTTTGTATTTCATTTTACTATCTACAACCGCTAGAAATAATCACCGAACACTTCCAAGTTATCTAGAAGGAACTTGATAACTTATCAGTACAAAAATGTTCATTTGTGCGAACTTTCTGACTGCAATTTTGCTAACTTATAACCATCGGATCGATCTGAAACATATCGGAAAATGAGAAGCGAAATAAATAACTCCAAGCAACGGCGTAGCCAAGAGAAGGTTTTGGGGTTTAACACCATACAAACCCCCCCCCCCCCACAACACCCAAAAAAAATTGGATTGAAGTTGAAAATTTATTGATGCAGACTGATTTAATTCAATATTACAATAACAATTATCTGATCCGTAGATTGATAACCTGTTGTTGTAAACATCATGAGGACTTTTGATAAATTGTCGGAATGGGGTCCTGATATGTAACTGATCTCTTGGTCTTGATTTCACAGTTGTCTAATAGCATCAATATCAAATTCCTGTCTGAAAACATTCCAATAGAAAATTCCAGAGTTCTGTAATCAATCATAATCCTCAGATTTATTTTCAAATTGATCTCGTTTTTGTAGAGATGTACTGTAATAAGGGTCTTTATTTAATAGGAAGCGAAGTTAAAGTTGATTTAATTCTATGAAACATAGAACTGCTCAACAAAAAATGCATAAATTTCAACAATTGCTTAAAATGTTTTTGCCTTTCTCATTCACCGGAGGACCGAGTGTCATATGCTAATCGACTCAGTTCGTCGAGATCGGAAAATGTCTGTGTGTATGTATGTCTGTATGTATGTGTGTGTATGTGTGTGTATGTGTGTATGTGGAAAAAATGTGACCTCTGTTAATCAGAGATGGCTGGATCGATTTGCACAAAGTTAGTCTCAAATGAAAGGTACAATCTTCCCATCGGCTGCTATTGAATTTTTTATTGATTGGACTTCCGGTTCCGGAGTTACGAGTTGAAGAGTGCAATCACACAACAAATTCCCATATAAACTGAAATGAAAAATTTTCAAAATCAAATTTGTATTTTTGATGCCAAATGACATTATAATGCATGAAACATTGAGATTTGATGTAAACTCTAAAAAATAACGTTTGACAAAAATTGATTTTTTTGGACTTTGGTACTTATTTGCTCTGTTACTATTTTCTGAAAAATTAATTCTGCATAATTTTAAAACTTCAAAAATTACGGTTTCGGAATTATGCCGTTTAGACATTAAGATCGATTTTCACCAAACCCCCACCAATTGTAAAATTGGTATTGTAAAAAAAACGTAAGGGCGATACTTCAATGCTGATAGGTGGGACCGAAAAAGTAAACAATCGCCAAAGGGACTATATACTATATATACAATCATTTTGTCAATTTCAATAGCAAACACAAATTTTAATTTAATAATTTCAAATACTTCATGAAGTTTTGGGTTTCGATCACTGAATCATGCAATCTAGGATGTAAAAAACACAATAGTTCTAAATTGGAAATAAAACCAAGTCTGGAAATATGCACTGTTGATTTTCTTTGAATGCACTATGAGTCACAAGGGCGATTTTTCGGTACAAAAATCAATAACTCCCAAACCGTTCATTTTAGAGAAATTATGCTGAGAGAATATTTCTGGGGATTAAATTCGCTTTCTTTTAAAGTAAAATGTAGCTAGGGTGGTCCTCTCAAACATTCTTTTCGAAAAATTATTTTTCGAACAAAATGGTATATCAAGGTACTTACTTCAGCAAAGTTGTAGAAAAATGTTTTTCAGTTAACATTTTCAAATGAATTAAAGTTATAGCACTATCGGTTTTTATGTTATAATTATTTTTATTCTTTAACTTAGGGTGTTTCTGAAAAAGTCAGTTTTTAACTATAACTTTTTAAATAGTTAGTCTATCTTCATACTCTCTATGAAGCAATTTTAGTACTTTTCATTGCGCATATTTCTGCTGAAGAATGTGAATCGATATCATTTTTCGTTATCGAGTTACGATCATTTTTTTTAAATAAAAATGATAGTTTTCAATGTCCTCTAACTCAGAAGGTTGCAAAAACTAGCAGCTAAATTTGTACTCTTTTGAAAGTGCATCAAAAATACTATAAAATATTTCAAAATCAAAGTCAGCATTTTTGCCCTTCGATGTCAAATATAAACAACAACACCACGAGTCGTGACAGTTTAATTGGTATCAATCTCATTCATGAATCGAATCGCAGTAGCCGACGACTGCTTTGATCAACGCGTGTAGTGCTTTGTATTATTAGTGCTGTTAAAATGGATAAAATAAAGTTGTTCGATCTCTGGAAAGTGGCCAAAGGTGAAAATAAAAATAAAATAAAAGTTGTGTTTGAGGAAATAATGAGATAATTTGATGTGGGACAAAATGAAAAAAATAAGTTCACTCAGAATGCAAAAGCTGTAACAATTAAAACATGTAAAAGGTTTGATCAATTTTGGAAAGACAGTAATCGAATTGAGACGAAAGTGCTCGATAAAAATTCGAAATATTTTGAGAAGCCGTTAACAGTTCCTACAAAAGATTCAAACTGCACTTCCTCCCAAACCAGCATTCACAGAAATTCGTCGCTTACTTAGAACAGAATGAAGGGTAATCCTTAATTCATTTGCTTTTTAAGGCAAAATGCGCTACATTTTATATTATGTCAACACTTCCATTACCAACAAGTTTCATGAGCGAACAAGGAGCTGAGGCTCGGAACGATCGACTGAGTCACGGTAGAAATTGTTCAAGAGTCGCGAACATGGAAGATGTTTTCTTTAGAGCAATGGACTCGTCTAATCCGGTTCTTGCAGTTAGAAGATCCCGATACAGTAAACGCACTGAAATAAGTTGAATATTAAATGAGTTAGCACTTTGAGAAAAGAGACACGATTCAGATAACTATAACGACGACGATGCTGATGATGTTGATGATTGTGATTATAATAATTATGAGGATGACGATGATAATAAAGTAGTTACGTAGAATAGTAAAATAAATATCTGTCTGAGCCTAACGTTTTCAATATTTGTGTACATATATTTGACAAGCTCAAAAAATCATTTAACAACTCGACTTTTTGATCTAGTAAAGCAGGTTCTAAATGGCAATGACCAGACCCTTAAAAACAGCCGTATGCTGATGTCATTTAATCATAATGTTGATGTCAACATTTTTCGCTGAATGACAAAAAAGCAAAAGTTGATTTTGAGATATTTTACAGTATTTTTGATGCACTTTCGAAAGAGTACAAATTTAGCTGCTACTTTTTGCAACCTTCTGAGTTAGAGGTCATTGAAAACTATCATTTTTATTTAAAAAAATGATCGTAATTCGATAACGAAAAATGATATCGATTCACATTCTTCAGCAGAAATATGCGCAATGAAAAGTACTAAAATTGCTTCAGAGAGTATGAAGATAGACTAACAATTTAAAAAGTTATAGTTAAAAAACTGACTTTTTTCAGAAACACTAAAATGACACCCTAAGATAAAGAAGAAAAATAATTATAACATGAAAACCGATAATGCTATAATGCTATAACTTTGATGCATTTGAAAATGTTACTTGAAAAACATTTTTCTACAACTTTGCTGAAGTAAGTACCTTGCTACACCATTTAGTTCTAAACATAATTTTTCGAAAATAATGTTTGAGAGGACCACCCTAGCTACATTTTGCTTTAAAAGTAAGAAAATTTAATTTCCAAAAATATTCTCTCAGACATAATTTCTCTAAAATGAACGGTTTGGAAGTTATTGATTTTTGTACCGAAAAACCGCCCTTGTGACCCATAGTGGAATGGTGGGTTTTTTAAAGAAAAAGCGTTGATTTCTTAATTCTCAGTCGCGTTGGAAATTTGAGTAAAGTATAAACTTCAAATCGATTAAAAAGAAATCGATTTTTTTTGGCTCAGTACAATATACATAACCCCTTTAGAAAAATCAGTTTTCCCACCACAATGCATTGATTGAGGAATTTAGATATTTTATTAACAGAGCATTAGCAATAATTCGTTTGTATGTCTATTTTATGGGCCATTTTTTCGCCTTCCCATTGATTTGGTTTGAGATTTCTAGCACTGATGTTGTCCTATGCTGATTTGAGTGATTCTCTGAGTCCTGCCACTATCCCATGTAGTATGTGTTATCAAAAACATCGCGAAGCATCAAGTTCTAAATGTTCTCAAACGATATAATATCCGAAGAGAGTGATAAGAGTTATAAGAAATGTCTCATCACACTGTTAGGTGGATTAAAAGAGTTTTATTTCATTTATTTGACGCGACTCAATGCATTAGCTTACATGAGCCGTGAAACTTTTAATGTTAATAATGTGTGGGTATATAAAAATAAATAAATCGAATTTTATTGTATATCCATCGAATCTTGTGCATGCGATTCGTTAAATTGCCTAAAGATTTTATTTCTTGTTGGAGATCTATTAAAAGCATTGCCTGTTGTTGCTTGGGGATCACTTAGTCCGCTTTCTCTTGGTTTATCGCTTTCGTTCATGCTATCCTCCGCTGTTGATGTATGAGTCTTCACGATTACCTGTTTTGAGCTGTGTGTAGAACCTACGGGTCACGATCGTGTGTCCGTGTTCTTTGTCATTTACTTTATTATCGGTTGTGCCGGCAGTTGTTTGGAAAGTAGTAGGCGCATCACAATAGTCGGACACGCTGTGTGTAGGTTCTGTTGTTTCAGCATTCGTTGGTGCCTGAGCTGCAATTCCGTTTGTTTGTGATATAGTTGATGTTGATGAGGACTGTGTGTTGAGTTTACTTGTAGTTGATATTGTTTCGTTAGAGGCTTGTGAACATGGTTTCTCGTAGTGTGTCTTCTTGTTACAGAACTGGCACGTAGCGGTCTGTTCTTCATATGTACACAGCGTGATTTTAGATTTAGTTACGCCTTCTAGTTAGTTTTGGCAGTTCAGGTATGAAGAAATAGGTACTATCACACGCATCCTCACGACACAAATACCGTTGGAAATAACTAGACAATTGTATCAAATTAACGGTGCTTTATTGTTCACACTGGCTTGGGACGACTTTTATTTTTCGATTGTTTTGATTGCTTATAGCACTGGCCCGGTACATGTAGACAGCAGACTGTAGCTAGAAACGTTCGTTTGATTCGCTGCACTGTCAACATGCAGAGCGACTGATTAGGTACTGGTATTGACCTTGAAGTGATTCCATAATCACCAGCTCGAGAGAGTGCTCAATGAAGTTATTCCATGATAGTTGTTGATGTTTCGCTATTTTCCTTTTTATGGAATGGATTTCCAGTGAGACGAAATAATGCTACTAGCAAGAGATCTTAAGAAGAAGCAGAATCGCCAAATTATTAATTGTGTCTTCTCAGAGGTACCAATGGAAATTCTTCGGGTCCCAAATTGAAAGACGATTTAAACCGAGAAGAAGCTCTAATAATCATCGTTTCATCGTTGTTTTTAGTGGCCAGAGTATGATCAGTTCGATTTGTTCGAATGTGAAATTTCCTTACTAACGGACTACAGCTCATTTATATGCTACGTACATACGAACGCCTTTTTCTCTTTTCAAATTCCATGTACGAAAAAGAGGTTGAAAACAGACATAACTCTTGAGAGACTAAAAAACCATCGGAAAGTACAATTGGGAGATTCGAGTGTATTCAGTTTTGTCTGTCGTACTCCGATTGAGGATGAGTATACGTTGCAGTTACGGTTGCAGTCGGTCGTAACTGCGATCTGGAGCAGAGTGAAAAAAGCGACGACTCAACAAATTGAAACAAATTAGGCATACTGGAGAAAACCAGGACAAAGCAAGAATTTTCCTCGACTTCCCAGGACACCAGGACAGTCAATGAAAAATCAGGACATGTCCTGGGAAACCAGGACGTATGGTCACCCTATTTGATACCTAGTCCCAGCCCCATATAGTGAAGTAAAGCATTTTAAATGCCAAAAAACCTGTTTTAATCCACCTAGCGGTGCAATTGTGCCTTTCTCAATCATGAATCACGAGAATGTGTGCGTTGTTTATATTCATTAAAAGCTTTTGAATGCATATATTACATTTTATTATTATACATCACATGACAACTATATACAGGAAAAGAAATCGTTATTCGAGTTCTAAAATTTTGAAAAAGAAAAAACAGCCGCGGTAATATTGAACTGAAAAAACCTTTCTAAAGGCAAAAAAGGTGCGAAATCGGCAAAGTCCCAAATAGTCGATCTTTATAAAAAAAAATTTCGTGATAACATAAAATCTTGACGTTTCATACATTTTAAAGATGTTTGGCATCAAAAATACGAATTCGATTTCTGAAATTTCATGGGGTCCCCCCTTTGAAAAAAAAATTGAGTTCCGGCTTATATGGGAATTTTATATGTGACCGGACGGTTCAGTCTATATTTCCGGAACCATATAAACGATCCGTGCGAAATTTTGTAGACATCTGTGGGCATATTATAGCTATCATTTGGGACTAAGTTTGTGAAAATCGGCCCAACCATTTCCGGGAAACTGATGTGAGTTCGTAAATTTTGAAAGATGGCCGCTTTTCCCGGGCACTTCCGGAACCGTCTATGGTGGTCAATGTAGTCAACGAAAGTTTGGTTGGCCGTCGATGACCTAGAACAGCAAATTTAAGTTGTTTGAGAGACATTTTAGCGAAATTTTTACCTTTTTTGCTTTCATCGGAGTATCGGTTTAAATCACAATTTGCTATGTGATCGCACGCCACAACCCGTAACTCCTGAACCAGAAATCGGATCGAGATGAAATTAAATAGCCATTTACAGGGACGCAATACCTTTCATTTGAGGCCAAGTTTAGTTGAATCGGCTTAGCCATCTCCGAGAAACCGATGTGAATGTTATTCTGAATTTGGATGCTTCCGCCGGGGCTTCCAGAACCGATGATGGTGGCCAATGTGGCCAAAGAGACTTTGAATGGATGTTAGTGACCTAATACTACAAATCGAAGCAGTTGTGGTCATATTTTGGAAATTTTTTCACCTTTATACAATCATTGCAGAATTTATTAAAATCGACATTTTCTGCGTGATCGTGCTCACCACCCTGTAGTTCCGGAATCGGGAGTCGGATCCATCAGAAATTCAATAGTAGCCTATGGGAACGTTGCACTTTTCATTTGAGACAAAGTTTGTTAAAATCGGTTCAGCCATCTCTGAGAAAAATGAGTGACATTTTTGGTTACATACACACACATACATACATACATACATACATACATACACATATACATACACACGCACAGACATTTGCCGAACTCGACGAACTGAATCGAATGGTATATGTCACTCGGCCCTCTGGGCCTCCATTAAAAAGTCGGTTTTCAGAGCAATTGCAATACCTTTCTATTGAGAAACGCAAAAACGTGAAAGACATATGTACAGAGCCGGATTAACCGTTTTAATTTGAGTAGCTAGTAAGTTAAGCAGAGAGTGGATGCCGCCTAGTTTGTACGTCTATCACAAGAGATTTTTCGCATTCTCGCAATACACTCATTTACATAACAGTCACAGAAAATCACATGTGGTGCTTTTTTCAAATGATATCATCGTATACCGAGGATTTCATACGCGTGCATTGTGTGCAACAGACACATGCATGGCAGATTTCAAATTTTTGGTTTGGTCCACAGTTTTGAGTGGGTAATATCTCATTCGGATATTTACCGTTATTCACCGGCCCTGCACTTTTACAAAATCAAAAACGCACCGAACCGCGATGAAAGGCACGGGTGGTGAGACTTATGTGAAAGCCGATTTCCAGAAGCTTCGCAGGCAATCTGCTCATGGGCAGAACCCCGTTCGTGACAACCGGAACTTGGGAATGCCTTTAAAAGCATCTACTTCAACTTCTGAGGTCTCGCGATGGCCCTTAGCTTTTCTGACCGGATTTACCAACGTCCCATTACTCGAAATATACTCTGGAGTGGTACAAGGCTATGGGAGGTCAATTTTGTGCAAAACAATCTTAATCCCCTGAAGGGAGCTACAGCCAATTGAAGCTATAGAATTGAATTAAATGAACATGAACAAAGTTTAGTTATATGTACTATTTCATTCCCAGAAAGTTTGAAAACGACGATTGAATGGGTGAATTTTGACGAACCTATTCTTGTGATGCAATTTAAATCCGGACACCCTTCATGCTCTTTCCACAAGAATAACTTAATAATAAACTCAACTGTGATAACGGGCAAGGTATATCGATCATCTCGACCGCTTATACAGCACTCTCCCGTGTTCTGTTTAGCAAATTGCACTCGTTGGCCTAAACAACGGTTCAGATGTACTCCGGGAATAAAAACAACTTGCGAATTCATCATTTGTTTGTGGATTTCAAATTAGCGTACAAATGGAGTGAACATTGGGAGAAAATGCTTTAAGACGGCTTTCCAACAGAATTGAATAAGTTGATTCGACTGACACTAAATGAGTCGAAATGAAGCTTCAAAAAACCCGGAGAGACATCGAAGTCATTGGATGAATTGAAGCAGGACGATGCACTATCTTATCTATTGTTCAACACAGCACTCGAAGGAACGGAAGTATCATCATGAGATCTCATTTGCTTCTTGGCAATTTTCAATACACTAACCTTGCCGGTGCACCACGAAACTGCTACTTGAGGAAGCTAAACATTTTCCTATACATTCAACCCGAGTTTTTGACGGAATTCCATCTGTAGCACTTATTTTGTGCTAAAATATCACCCCTCTTTACTTGGGGTTTCGTTTCAAAACACTTATTTTTCTTCTTCTCATTTCCAAAACAAAAAATGTACTTTAATCACACACCACTGAAAAAACATCCGCAAAACTTTAATCGTTTACTGACTAAACTTCAAATTTTCTACCAATGTGCAGATGTCCGAAAACTCTCATTTGTGCGTTTGAATTTTCACTTCGAATTCCTTTTTTCTCAATGTAAACAAGCGCGTCGGTGCCTGGGCTTCCACATATCTTCACCTTAAACTGCTTCTCGCATCCAACACTGGTTTGGTCTTCTTCAGGTCCCGTTTGACGATGGCTCAATATCTCTTAATTAAGCGGAGCTCTAGCGTATTGGGAGAGTTCTTGACCTTGGGCACCTTCGGCAAGTTGTTGGCGGCATACAACTATATGATCCTTACTTCGTAATTAAAGGACATCAAATCTTTTTGAACCCGCCGAACCTTATTCAAACCGAAAAATATGTTCACCTCTCCCTTCATTCCACTCGAACAATTATAATAGATAAATAATATTAATCATTGATACTTCCTTTGGCCGGACAGATGTCTCTTGTCTCTGAATGGCGACCACTTTCTGTAAGATTTTCCTCACTTTCACTGCAAAAATACTTCACTCCAGAAAACTCTCATACGCCATTAGTTTGGAAGGAAATTGACAGCAACAAACAAAAATGCACCCGTAACAAAAATGCACCCGTTGATGTAGGTTGCTGCGATCCAACTCCAGGGCAGTCTAATCGTCAATTTGTCAATGAAGTTTGGTATCTAGCGACATGAAATAGCCCGATGCTAGGGAATGCAGATTTAACTTGAGAATATTCTAATATTTAAAATACTTAATAAAACATAAAACCAATCGAAATATTTTCTAAGAAGTCGAATCACGGCAATATCTTATTCAAGTAATTGATTTTAGGAGCTACACTGGAAACAACATTGTATGAGGCCGCACGGCAAATATCAAACGGTTGAGGCGTTCAATATAGCAAAGCCCAACCCAGCGGCGTTAATAGGCGCATGTTACGAGCAAAAATGCAGCTGCGATAACGGCTGTGACATTCCGGACACTAATCGCCACTAACGGGATACTTTAGCCGCCTGGAATTGGGGTTCGGTCTAATTAGAATAGATAAAATGTAAATCAGATCGACTTTTCACGCCATTACAATCGATTCAGTATGACTGACTGACTGACAAATGTTGTCATCGGACACCCTGTCCACTGGCAGGCTGTCGAATGGCGATCGAAAACAAATGTAAATTTTGCCAACCCAAGCCAGGGAAAGGTAATGCGCATTGGACAACAGACAGCCGTATGACCGTTCCCCGATTGGCCCTCTATCCAATGGTCGAGGTAGGTAGGTAGGTTGCTTCTAGTATGAAAATCATGAAAGTTGATTTAAATAAAATATTCAAAATGTGCAGATGCGAAGCATGTGTCCGTGCGGTAGCGTTGACTTGCTTCCTAACCTCGAAAAAAGAAACAAACGGAACGCACAGCTGACTGCGATTGACTGGCTGCATTAATGTATACATAGAATAGAAGTGAACGATTAGGAATGAATGTGTATAAGCGCCAGTTATCCCTTCATAAAACACTCCATCTGCGCGCACATGTGGCTTACAACATATTATTGCAGCAATAAACAAACAGAACACTGCTAGAACATAGACGAAGGGTGCGGCGCAGCGACATTCTGGGACGCAGCATATGACTGCAAAATCAAGAGTAGCGCGCACTTTTTCCCATTGAACACCTTTCACCCTAAACGGTAGTGTACAGCGGTACCTATTACACATTGTAGCCGTGAGTGCGTTTTGATGCCGTACGTAGCAGATGAGAGATTTCGTCACATATGCCCACGGTGTGTGATAGCAGGCTATGGGAAAACGAAACCGTTTTGAAGCAGATGCCATCCAACCCGGCACTGGGGTGTTTAATTTTGACAACTGTTTTCGGTTTGTAGTTGAGCAGCTTCTGCTAACGGTTCGACTGTAGATTCAACCAACTATTAATATAGACGCGATCTTATCATTGAAACGGAACATATGCTGAATAAGGCTATATGTTTCAAATTTAAAACGTACACACTTTCCGACAAAAACGGATTCTCTTATTAAAATGCTTAATACAAACAACTATTTCCAATAAACAGTCAAAGTTCTACTATCATTTAAATGGATTACGAATTTTGGCAGCCTCTTCGGAATCAACTGTCAAAAGTCACACAGCAAAATAACCCATTCGCAGTCTCATCAACAATTCTCCCATTATCCACCTAATAAAGGACACCTAATCCGATACGGTGCGCCACGGACATTCGGCGCTAAATAGAGAGCGACAACTGCAAACATTTGTCAATTTTTTTTCGTATCCCGCTGCTTCATCCCCTTCTGGTTCCAAGTTCCGTTCCCATCGCAACACAACACTCTGAAAAATCTCCGCTTGCCTTGTCCCACCCCAACTCCCATACAGTATTATACAGTATTCTTACAGCGTGACAAATGTGAACAAACATTCCTCTCGAACATGTCAGACAAACATTCGAATAAATTCAAATGAGAGCGATCTATGCGACACCGACCGTTAGGGAGCGGGGTGGAACCTGCAGTCAGTTGGTTATGAATTCATAAGTGGTATGACGAAAAGAAAAAGGGACTGCTGCTTTAATGAACAAAAATTTGTTTACCCACTCCCAGAAACGGCCATGAGTAGTAGCTCTCGTAACACATCTGTCAAAACTGGGCGTTAATCCGCTGATTTACAGTAAATCCCACTAATTACCGCTCACTCCGGAATGGACGGGTGCCCGCCAGCAAACAATCGGCTCCACTGTTTCCCCGCAGTTAAAAAGCGACACGTGGTCCTCTAAGTGGCTGATTGACGACTGCCCTAACCTCAACTGTGGTGACATTTCTTTAAATTGTTTTCAACTGTCCATGCCTCATTCTTCATCTGACTCACAACGGCGGCCCAGCCTACTACTGACTGGCTGTCTACCATCAGCGGAATGTTTTTTTTTTTCCTCTCCTGGAGTGAACACGATTGAGATACAATTTATCTGACCCTTGAGTCTGCCCTCGTCTCGGACCCCCTGCTCCACACCGCGATGACGCTCCGGAATGAGCAACTAGATCGTGTTATATAAATTATGGGTCCATTTCAGATTTAACGACTGACTGGGCCGATCGCGCCACGCAAAAGTGCGCTACATACATATCAACAAATGTTTATGAATGAATGAAACCATTAATAAGTGTACGCGAGTTCTAGGTTAGTAGATTCGAGTCCAGGCGTGGTTTTCCGTCTCCGGTCTGAAGTGACGGGGCTCTTGTAAAGCTATCACAACGCAATTTTGTCAACTTCAGCTTAGCACCGAAATGTTTATGCCGAGATTAAGCAGTAAAGAAAAGAATTACACGCATTACCGGTCGACTAATGGTGCTCGATTTATTGCGGTTGCCGTTGGTAACCGTTTGACAGTTGGAAGTGTGCGAGCTCAGTGGAAACATTGCGGTTAGTTCGAACCAGAGTGTCTGTGGTTTCCGCTGGAGATTAAGATGGAAGGAGAAATGATTTTGCATGACAGTTGCTATAGCACTTTGATTTAATTCTAATGCGCTAGGAAAATTATTTAATATTCCGAATCCATCTGCGTTGGCATTGACTCGATTCGACGTTTGAATTTGGAGGAAAACGGGTAATTTTAGAGGCAAACAAATATCTTCTGTGTTAAAATGGAGGACAAGCTGAAATTATTTCGGCTAATCAGTCTGCGTTGTTGAAACAACTTATTAGTACGTTTCGATGCAATATTCGCATCATCTTCAGGGGACAAATCTGCAAATCCTGCATCGAAACGTCTGAATAATCACAACCTAATTTGTTTCATTTACGAAAAAACTGCTAATTTCAGCTTGAAAATACGATACAGTCGAAATCTTATAATCAAATCATAATGGAGGACAGTACTGTAAAAAAGGGATTTTATGGAGTGCTAGTTTCAACATTACGTGAATTTCAATCCCTATTTGATCGACTTCGTACAAAAACGAAACAGTTCTCATTTTGTAAGTGTATGCGTGCCAAGCACGTAGCCAGAAAAAAATTTTCGACGGGCCCAAGAATTTGAAGTATAATACCGGTTTCCAAAGGTAGCAGTGATCGCAACTCCATTATTAATCGAGACTAGCTGAAATTGCACAAAGAACCAATAGATGATCATGCCTGGGTGCAACAAATCACCATTCAATGTTCAACTCCTGGTAATCCAAAGTTCAATACCGGCGCTTGCCAAACCCGTATATAGATAGCAGCAGGAAAGAGGAGGAATGTTAGTCCGACACGTGTTATTACTAGAGGCCGTATATACTACTGCTCACTCCACAAGTGTCATGGGAGGGCGAAGATTGAGAGTAGGGATAGTATTCAATTAAAAATTCTGCTGCAATTCAGAGACTCATTTGGTACCTAACAATACGTTTTTGAAATATACTGACGAATAGCGAGAACATGTTCATAAATATACAAAATTCAAATATAATTCTTATAGAAGACAAACAAGCAAGCACCAATTAATCTCTAAAAAAGCTTCAAAATAGTAAACACACTGAGGCTACAACTAAATAGGTGTCGATTTTATTCACGACGAGAATATGAAATAATTTTGAGCGGCCCAAAATAAGCATAACTATTAGTGAAAACCTTACTTTGCATGACGGACATACTAGCAATTTTACGCGCGCGTCGGATATTATTATTCTAACTACTAGAAAGAGAAGCAAGCAAGTTTATTGCAAAAAGATAAGAAGTATGGTAAGGCATCTCCCATGGCGAAACAGATTTCAGCTGCCGGGCTATGAAAACCGTTGCCAGCTAATACACCTCGATACACTCAGCATTCGGAGGGACTGCTCTCGAGCTCTGTTCGTTTCGGACTTACTCTCTGCCAGGGTGAATTGCCCTACAATCCTCGGACGTCTGGATCTTCAAGCCCGCCTTCGAGCTCTACGTAATACTCTCTTCTGCGAGTTCCGTTCAGGAGAACCAACTATGGTTGCCAGAGCGGTGTTACCGGACTCCAGCGAATTTTTAACAATGTGGCGACGGCCTTTGACTTCAACCGGACGCGGAATGCGATAAAAGCGAAAATGTTGGCAATTTTAAAATGTAATTAGTTTAAGCAACCACCATTGGGGCTAAGGAGCCTGTTGGGTGAAGGTTATAAACATTGTATACACTATAGAAAAACCTGTTTTAATCCACCTAGCGGTGCAATTGTGCCTTTCTCATTTCTCTAAACTATGGCACGGAGGCTTTTTATGTTCAACATAATTGTGGAAATGTCCATTACATTCTTAGTACACTTTGCACTTATACACAATGTCATGCCAGCCACGAACTTGATGAGCTACGTGTCGACGGTGAAACACTTGAAACAAAAAAATATCATACTCCATTAGCCTAATCAGCATTAGATCAATGTTATCTGCTTGCTAACTCATTTTGTCATGCGGGGCTGGGTATGTGAAGAGGGCGAAAGTCCCATGAACGAACGACTCCCCAGCTTAAATTATTATGCTTTGTGATACAGTGGTGGTTTAAAGATGACGGGGTTGAAAGGGAGGGGTATGAGGGCTGGATGGGGTGGTGGTCTGAGGGGTGATTTAAGGAGATTTTTAAAGGAGGGGCGCGAACAGTAGAGGGGGGGGGTGTAACCCCTCTCCGTAAACCATCAACTACGCCTCTGTTAAAATCCAGAAACCCTAAACGAGTCGAAAAAAAAATTAGGGGTTAGGTTGACGTTTTTCAGAGTGATTGCATAACCTTTCTATATGAGAAAGGCAAAAATGTGCCAAAATCCAAAAAAGTGAATCGTAGTCAAATTTTTTTTTCGAGTTTGCATCAAATCTCGACGTTTCATGCACCTTGAACACATTTAGCATCAAAAATAAAAATTCTATTTTTAATTTTTCCTATAGTTTATATGAGAAATTT